>NW_017729022.1:143097488-143104957 GCF_001723915.1 Gavialis gangeticus
GTTCCAGACCACCGCAATAAAGCGAATATCGCAATAAAGCGAGTCACACGAATTTTTTGGTTTCCCAGTGCATATAAAAATTATGTTTACACTATACTGTAGTCTATTAAGTGTGCAATAGCATTATGTCTAAAAAAAAATGTACATACCTTAATTAAAAAATACTTTATTGCTAAAAAATGCTAACCATCATCTGAGCCTTCAGCGAGTCGTAATCTTTTTGCTGGTGGAGGGTCTTGCCTCAATTTGTAAAAAACGCAATATCTGCGAAGTGCAATAAAGCGAAGCGCAATAAAACGAGGTATGCCTGTATATATATTAAAAGCACCTAGACATTCGGAGAATCCCAATTAAAATAAATAGAAAGAAATGAAATAAAGTAGCAAAATGCATCTAATGCACCTCATGTTTAAGTAATAGGCGGACATTTACTGACCTGCATTGTTCCTATAATGAAAAGATATGGGAAAATGAAATTCTGTTCATAATTTGTGGACAGAAAAAGGGGCAGCACTAGTTCATATGTTGTTAAAAATGAATTGAGCTTACCAGTTCTAGGGCTGACCTCCTAGGTATAATATAAAGCCTTCAGGACTCTCAGACTTCTGCCTCTGGGGTTGTGTGTAGGCGTTATTACTATTTTTTAAATGTTTGAGTGACAATGTTAGATTGTCCTAGTTATTTTTAGGTAACACTGGTTAACTAAATTCATGTATTTTCTTATATATAGACCCAGAAGCAGTTGAAATTTTAGAAAAATGGGCAGGTATATAACTTTAAGAGAAACATTTGACACACGGATTGAAAAATAAAAGACTAGTTTCTTTTATAGCTGTGTCCATGTCATGCAGGGCATTAATTCAAATTGGAGAATGAGGTTGTGTAGACTTAGTGTGCACTAGGAATTATTTGCAGGTATAGTTGTACTGATGGAGTCTTAGGATCTTGTTGCATAGTAATTTTGGGTGGATTCTGGAGCTCTCAAACTCTGGCTTGTCTGCACATTAACACCTGAAGCTAGGTTTAAGCACTCAGAACACTTGAAGTTACCCCACTCCAGGGTAGGATTATCTCTGATCTGTGTTACCCAGTTCATGTTACACTGAGGTGTTGCACTCTGCCTGCCTCCCTCCCAGGGGGGGTAGTTGGCTTGGATTGGGCCAACTACCCCCCCTGGAATCCCACCCTCTGGAAGCCCAGAATGGGAGTTGGGGGTGGGATTCTTACCTTGCAGTCCTCCAGGTCCCTGCTGACCTGGACATGTGACTGCTCCAAGCTGGAGCTAGTGCTACCCTTGATCAACATTTGTGCTGCTAACACTGTAACATGTAACAAGTTGCTTACTGGGAAATTGAAGAATCAGTTTAAAATGGCTTTGGCTTGTATAACCTGTTCTTGCTCCTTGAATAAAATAAGCTACATCAACAAAACCTTTTTTTTTTCCTCCCACCATAGCTGCATCTACCCTAGGGCTTTTGCCAGCATGTAAGTATTGTAAAAATAATCACACTCTCTAAGGATGTTACTAGACTTGCAAAAGTTTTAATAGGTATCAGTTTGTGTTTAAGCATGTGATTTAACCTGTTCCTTTTCAGCAGAGAACGTTTAACACCTGCTTATGTATCATTAAAATCAATGGGACTGGTTTAAGACCAGCTTAACTTATAATGCGCGTTTAAGCATTGTGTCAGGTAGGGATGAATTGTTGAACTGCGGTCCTGACATACTGCTGGTATTAGGGCTGTACAAATAATGGATTTTTCAGTGCTGTGGCCAGAACAAAAAGGTTGGAAAAAATGCAGTGGGGTCAAATTGAAGCATGTTATTCAACTTAAAATTAAACATTGTTCCTGACTCTTTTAAAATCCGTTAAAAAATTTAGATCAGGGCTGTCCACCTTCTAAGTGACTAGAGGCCATACACCCCACCATATGCCTGTGATTCTCCCACAACTGGTACCCTGCACACCCATGCAGTGCACCTCCTTGCTGCACAATGCACTTATAACCCACCTCTACCTCTTGTGGCACCATGGGCCTAGTACCCATCACCCGTCCGACTGTCTGCTGCACTGTATGCTCCAGGCTTACCCTCAGTTCCCTACACTGTTCCTCTATCCCAACTCCCTGGGATAGGGTCAGGAAGCAGTAGCTGGAGCAGGGATGGGGAGCCTGGAGAAGTCTAGTTGTTGTTGAAGCCAGAGCGATGAGGGAAGTGGCAGCTGGTCAGGAGCCTGAGGGCTGCAATTTAACCCTGGGGGCTTCCAGTTGGACTTCCCTGATTTAGATCAATTTTGAAATAAAAATACTGTCTCAGAACCTCTTCCTGCCCACCTTTATTTCCACCCTTAACTATTAAATGAATTTGACTGTGATTCAGGAAGCTTGGGTCACCCCCAAACCATCCTTTTTCATAATTTATTACTGGCCAGAATTTTCCCTCGGCTTCAGTTTTTTAATAGCAAGAAGAAAGCATTGCAGCGCTTCAAACTGAAAGCGAAAAAATTACAATGCTGTTCTTGGAGAGCAATATCTTGTATAAGATTAATGCAAATTCCACATAAATAAAGAGTTAGGTTTACATGCAATTATTTTCCGCATTATTTTACAACTTATGCAGTGCAGCCTGGTTGCAGAAGAAAACAAGGGACCTGCACTGTGTACTTGCACAACCTAAACCAGCTACGTCCATAAGACAGGACGTGATGCCAGTCTTCAAATATCTGAAGGGTTGCTATGGAGATTAGGGAGAATACCTCTTCTCTATTGGTGCAGAGAGCAGGATGCAGACTAATGGCCTGTAGCTTCAGCAAAGTAGGCTTAGATTGGATAACCAGAAAAAATTCATGACCGTTACAACAGTGAGGCAGTGGAGTAGACTGCTTAGGGGAGTTGTGGAATCTCCATCATTTGAGGTGTTTAAGGTGAGGTGGGATAAGCATTGGTCAGAGGATGATCAAGGAACAGTTTTGCCCGTGTCCTACTATGGGTATTGCCCATGCTTCGTGGCTTTGCTGGTTGTCACATGGGGCCAGAAAAGAGTCCCCCCCCTTCTGTTACTACATGTATTAGACATTCATTTTGCTTTTCTCAGAGGCATTGCGTGTTGGTTGCAGCCAGAGCTTGGGATTTTGACTGGGGTGTGCGGACACTTCTGCTGGGACTAATACCTGTAGGTTCCTGGCTAGAGGGTCTTGCCCGCCATTTGGGGTCAGACTGATCTCCACGTTTGTGGTTAGGAAGGAGTTTTGCCCCATGATCAGATTGGTATGGACTATGGGGGTTTTCACCTTCCTCTGTAGTGGGGGTGTGACCTTCCTTTGATCTCTCAAGAGACTTTTAACAACTCTTGCAGCAATGGGACATTGGCCATAGGTGTCCCACTCCTTTTCCTGTGGCAGGTTGGGGTGCTGTGCTTTGTGGATGTGTGACAGGGTTACTGGTGTAGTTTTAGTAGTAGGTTAGAGAAGGATTTGTTTGGGATGGTTGTGATAGGGATGATCCTGCCTCAGCTGGGGATGGAGTAGATGACCTCCAGACATCCCTTCCAGCCCTACTTTTATGCGATTTTATGATTTTTCCATGCTGTGAGAAGTGTGAAATACAAGCCTACCAAATGAACAGTGAAAAGTATGCTAACATTTGCTGATAGTAAAGTTACCACTAGACTGTTAACCAGGGAGGTAGGAGGGTGGGAGTTAAGTTTCCTCCTCTGCTCAGATTAATGCTTTACCTAGATTTTGGGAAAACTGAAGCTATTTATCTGCCTCCTGCTGCAAATGAGTGGGGGAAGTGGGCAGAGAGAGTTAGCCAGGTGTCTGGAGAAATGTGTGGCTACATGGAGAGGGAAAAACAAAATTGTTTTTCTCTCAGAATGAGGGATGAGTAGAGGAGAAGATGCCACTTTCTGATGCACCCTTTTGTTCCCTCACCTTCTCTTGATGTGGTACAGTTTGTATCTTATAGAGTAAAGACACATCTTCATGAATTTTCCTTTTGTAGTTTTCCTAAGTCAAGGTAAACACTGTAGGGAAACTTACGGTTTACCTTGACCTACTAATTTGTCAAATACCACTCTTGTTAACTGACCCCTGGTAAGAACACAGTCACAGTGCAATCAACTGTATGTCCAGTCGGCAGCATGATGCCACACATTATCACACAGCATGAATTACTAATAATAAAAAACGGAATCTTTGATATCTGCATCTCCATACTCATCAACACTGGATTGAAATAATAATGTTTTACAATTGTACAGTAACCCTGTTAACAAAAGTACTTTTAGAATGTCTTTTTGTTATACTGTGTTTTTAGTCATGTTTCGGTAGGTTATCAATACACTTTTCCATAACAGAAATGCAAAAATCTAGAACTCTTGATTCAGATATGATATGTTTTATTAGACCAACTAAAAAATTGCAACCCCCCCAAAAAACAAACAAACAAACAAACAAAATCTTCCTTTGCAAGCTTTTGGGCACATGTGCCCTTCTTCAGGCTGAGGACAAATCCAAGATTGTAAAAATCCTCTTAAGTAGAAAATAAACTTCATTTTGCATAGGGGAATTTTGAGGCTGGAAGTCTGTTCCCTGGGGTCCCTGAGAGTCCTTTATGTGAGTTGCTCCTTGATGTGCAGATAAGACTCTTCTCATCCCTGGAGGTATTGGATGTCAGAAATGTGGAGGCTCAAAAAATCTTTCCTTCTTGTTCAGCAATGAAGTTTTAGATTTCCAAAATTGGCTGAAGTATGGCACCTTCCATGGTTAAGGGATCTATTAGGTACCCATGTTGGTCTCAGAAAAAAGAAATGCAAAACTCTAGAAATCATGGTTCAGAGATGATACTTTTTATTAGACCAACTAAGAAATTGAAAAAAAAAATCTTTGCAGGCAAGGTTCTTTGGGTAGATGTGCTATGTTTTATTAGACCAACTGAGTAGTTGGGAAAAAGTTCTTGGCAAGCTTTCGGGCAAAGCTTGTTTTGCAAGCTTGTTTCTTTGCAAGCTTTTGGGCAAACCTTGTTCAGGCTGACAACAAATGTTTCCATAAGAGCACAGGGGCCATCCCAAATGTTGTGGTGGTTTAGCATTCTACTGTATTCCCTTTCCTGTTGAAAACAAGTGTGAATGTCGTAATAGCACCATGTTTAATCTGACAGTGCTTCTCTTCTTAAAGTTTTTTTTTTTAAATATGTAAAGCCATATGAATTCCTGCTTTCTATCACAGGGATACCAAAATTATCCTGGGCCAGATTAAGACCTCAGGGACTCCTCCTGGGTTGGATCCATGCAGCCAGCAGCAACTGCAGTGGGTCTGGGGCCAGATGGCAGAGTGTTTGGTTATCAGTGTGATTCTGAAGGGCTGCCACAGATGGCCATGTCCATCAGGGTCCAGGGACCTTGTGGCAGTCCATGCCCCCCAGCTTCTGATAGCTTGCCAGACTACTGGTGGGTTGCATAAAATGGTTCTGCATCCTGAATCTGGCCTTCAGGTTGTATGTTTGGAACCCAGGTTCTATGATATTTACATATGTGGGTAAGCAAAAATGTTTTATGCATTGTTATTCTACAATGGAGCTTGTAAACCTTTGACAGAAATTTCAGTGATTGTCTTAGCAATTTAAAGTCCACAAGTGGCTGAGGAACTGTACAAATACTGGTCACTTAAATATTAGTTCCTATTAGTTTTTCAGTTTTAACAAACTTTAATAAAAAAGGTTTATTTGCTGTTACGGATGCAGTTGAAACTCTGGCAGGGGTTTTTATGAGAGCTATAGGACTTGTTCAGTCTAGTTGCTAAAACACGGTCATACAATTGAATTATTCGCAAACAATAATTTCTAATCACATAAAGCTATTTCAAAACACTTGAGTTTGTTTTAACTTGAAGTTGAAGTAGCAGCTTTTTAAAGATTGCATTGGATTCTTTTTCCTTCCAATACCCAAGATTCACCATATTCTGATTGAAGATATGGTCAAAAGCCACTTACCATTTAGTGTCAAACTATAATAGCTTGAAAAGTACTGTGAATACTTAAAGTGGATACTTTTATTACATTTCAATGAACACAAGGTCTGTAGTAAGTGACCCAAACTCCCATAGGAGTAATGGAAAAAATGGATTTAACTTTGCTTAAAAACCTGAAAAATCAATTTTGGATTTTGGCTTCTTGGCAGACACTCCCCACTTTGCTACCTTAAATGATTCATGAGTACTTGTGGAAGACTTTTTTATGTTGTAGCAATGGCATCAATCAGAAAATACCTTCTAAGTTGGCATTAAAGAGCTACTGTAGTCTTTATTTATATCTGCCTATGACTTAAAGAAGGCTTGAAGTAAAAAAAAAAAAAAAAGGTTACAGGGGGCTGGATGGCTCAGATGATTGGCAACAAGGAAATTTCTCCTCCAAGTATTGTAGCACTTCCATTTCATTTTGTAGCCAGAACCAGGAATGGCAGAAGTTCTTGAAAATGGAATGATGATGCGAGAAAGGGGAAAGTAGGATGAGCAGTTTGACCAAAGCTACCCAAAATGGTAAATTAAAGATTTGATGAAGCAACAGGTGATTTGCTTTATCTGAGGTCTTTAACATACTTAAGGTACAGCAGAGTTAGAAGACTGAGACTGTAGTTTCAGGCAATATACATTTCATATATCTACAGCATGGATATTAAATTCACAGGATGTCTTACCGAAGTTAAATCACTGAAAGTTGTCCAATTCTTGTGTCAATTTCAGAAGCGTGATACCAGGAGAACACGTCCGGGAAGTTATTTTAACTTTTTACTCAAGGAATCTGACAGCAAGCTTTGACTTACTACCTTCCCAGAATAACAGATTGCTACATAGCTAGAACTGAGCAATGACATTACTAGAATTATCATTTGATTACAAATACACGTTCACCCACTAGCTATCTTTGTTGAATAAATAGGGGCAGCTACCAGATGACAGGTGCAGTTTGGTAACAAAGATAGGGAAGGAGACAAGCAGCCTACAGTAATGCCAGAACAGATTAGGGTTTAGATAGAGAAGCTAGATGCTTTCAGAATGGCAGGACTAGATGGGATGCACCCTGGGCACTAAAGGGATTGGCTGAGGTAATTTTGGAGCCATTTGAGAACTCTTTGAGAACTATCATGGAGTTTGGGTGAGGTCCTGGATGACTGGAAAAGGGCAAATATAGTGCATATTTTTAAGAAGGGGAAGGAGGAGGAGCCAGGGATATACAGATTGGTGGGACTGACCTCTATACCTGGAAAGGTCACAAAGCAGGTCCTCAAAGAATCCACTGTGAAGCACGTAGCAGAGAACAAGGTGATCAGGACAGCCAACATGGATTCACCAAAACCAAGCTGTGCTTGACCAACCTGATTTCCTTCTATCCACAGGTGACATCTCTGTGGATGGGGGAGACTAATGGATGTAATATACCCTGATTTTGCAAGGCTTTTGGCACTCTCTCATT
>NW_017729022.1:143109957-143115496 GCF_001723915.1 Gavialis gangeticus
CATCTCTGTGGATGGGGGAGACTAATGGATGTAATATACCCTGATTTTGCAAGGCTTTTGGCACTCTCTCATGGCATTCTCATTAACAAGCTAAGGAAATACAAACTAGGTGAAAGTACCGTAAGGCATGTAATGGACTGTGTAAGCTAAATGTAATGCACTGCCATGTAGATGTGCAACAGCAGGTAGAGCAGCCACACTAACTGAATGTGAACTCAAAAACTGTGCTAATGGCATGTAAATACAACTCCCACAGACCCTGAGAGCTGAGAGAAAAAAAGACAGAGGAAGCAGGAGCAGAGGGGAAATTTGAAGGAGTGATGGAGCCAGGACTGTTGGACCTGGATACATAAGTAGTTAGATCATTGTGCTTAATGAATAGTTCTCAATGTCTCATTGGGATGAGGTGTCAAATGGGGTTCCTTAGGGGTCTATTCTGGGTCTGGTATTGTTCAACATCTTCATTAATGATTTTGAGAATGGGATTGAGTGTACACTTAGAAAATTTGCAAGCAACACCAAGTTGGATGGAGTTGTAGATGCTTTGGGGTGTAGGGCTAGGATCCAGAATGACTTCAATAAGCTGAAAAAATGGTCTGCAAATCAATCAGAATCAGAGATTCAGCAAGGATGAGTGCAAAAGTCCTGCACTTGGGTTAGAATAATTTCATGCAAAAATACATATGGGAGAATGATTGCCTATGCTGCAGTACTATAGAGAAGTAAAGTGGATATAAGCTAGCAGTATACTTTTGTTGCAAAAAAACCTAAAAGCAGACCGGGCTGTATCAACAGGAATCTCTCTTGCGTATCAAGGGAACTGATTCTTCCACTCTATTCAGCAATGACAAGGCCTAACTTGGAGTACTGTGTTCAGTTCTGGGCCCCACACTTCAATAAAGATGTGGACAGTTTGGACAGAGTTCAGCATACAGTGACAGAAATGATTAGGGGCCTAGGAAATAAGACTTATGAGAAATGACTGAAAGAACGAGGTTTATTTAGTCAGAAGAAGAGAAGACTGAGGGGGAGATTTAATAGCAGTTTTCAGATTCCTGAAGGGTGATTGAGAGGATGGAGATGAGCTTTTCTTTGTGGCTGTAGGGTATGGGATTAGGAGCAAAGGCCTCACACTGAAGCAGGGGAAATTTAGTTTAGAGATGAGGAAGAACTTTATGATTTTGAGGGTGGTTAAACACTGGAATAGTTATCTAAAGGTGTGGATTCTCCATCCTTGGCAATTTTCAAAAACAAATTTGGCAGATACTTGTCTGGGTTGCCTTAAGTAGGAGACAGGACTAGATGACCTTGTGAGGTCCCTTCCAGCCCTACTTCCCTATGATCCTAAATTTTAATCATGAACTTCAGTAATAACTGTGACTTTCCATCCTCCATTTTCTAAAGTGTCATTTTTGTCGTTTATCTTCCTCTCTCTTTGAGGATTTGCACAGATCTATATGCATGCACCCTAAACACTCATGTTCATTGCAAGGCTGCAATAGTAAGAATAGCATGCAGAAGTCAGTCTGTGGCTGCTGTGAAATGTACTATTGAATATGCGTTGAGCTGTCAGTCCATAACCCTCTGGTTGTAGAGTCAGGTCATATATTGTACAGAGGAAAACAAGATATCTGGCTAGGGATGTGCCTTGTATAGTGGAATCACCAGGAGATACAGACCTTGTTAAGAGCTTTGTATAGTTATGGAATATATAAAAATTCCTATAGTGTGTAGGAATTGTTAACTGTCTTCTGATAGGTATACCTCAGGAAAAAATTATGGAAGGTCTCAAAAGTGAGCATTTGAGATTAATTTTCCATTTCCATTAAGGTCCTGTTAATGTAAATTGCTTTGTTTTTTATATTATGAGTGAAGGATTAAGTTATGCCCAAATGCCAATGGAAGCTTTTCCACTGGAGGGCTACCAAAGCCAATCAAAGGGGGGGGTGAGTTTTTACATTATACATGAGGTTGGCTTGGCTATCAATGTTTTCATTACATGGACCAATTTTAATAAAGAAAGTATGACTTTCTTCATCTTCTTGTGCACTCTGCATCAGGGAAACAGGCTTTTTCCCCATGTGAAATCACTTCATCCACTTTAACAGTTGCACATATAGAAATGTAGTATTAGCACAGTCCCAGGTGTCAGGCTGTAGCCTCAAAACAACTGCTTACCTTGGTCTTCCATCTCCCTAGCTGATCATCTAGGTAGGACACAGGTGGTCAGAACCTTCCGTTAGGGCCTAGTCACCCACTCCCCGCCATAAGTGTGTATGGCCAGAGTCAGCTGACCTTTCATGCCTTTCTATAAAAACCACTGACTATGAAGAGGAAGTGTCTGGGCAACAGGGTTCAACTTTGTGCTCAGGCTGCTTTGGCCTTGGCTTGTGCCTCTACCAGATCTGTGATTGACTTTGCTTACCTGACCTGGCTTACCCATGAACCCCAAGTTCAGCCTGACCCTATGATTCCCAAACCTGAATTCTGGTTTGATCTGTCTGATGCCTGACTCAACTGGCCTCCTGATCCAGTGCTCTGTCCAGTACTCCAGATCTCTGACTCGGCTCCTTCTAGTTTCCTGGTTCCCCTACGTTGAGACTCTGCTTGCTTCTTCAGATCTCTGTTGCTTTTCCAGACCCCGAGTGACTCCCAGGCCTGGCAGCCCATGACCTGGCATGACACTAGGTGCAATAAGTCTTGTGTCACTTTGCCAAAAGTTAATTACATAGTATACTTCTTTTCTCCATGGGAGTGATCTAAACTCTGCTTGAGGAAGCGAGAATCTTCCATCGTCTTCATCGAAATTTCGATCAACCCCAGTTTATTTTTCTTACATCTGTTCAGTTCCCCCCATCACCTCAAAGGAAGTCATTTTGAACCAAGTAAGCAAACAGCTCCCCATAGATCAGAAACATGTAAAGTAGGCCTACTTTTAAAGCATTTTGAGATACTTTGATAGAATGTGTTGGGGATATACAAAACATTTTTAGTAGATTTTTAACTTAAATTTTGGATATTCTGACCAGCATAGAAATGGTAAAAAATGCATTAAAGAAAAAAAAGACATTGTGCATACGTGAAAAAGAGAGAGCGAGAGAGGAAAAAACAGAATATGTGTTTATAATTTGTAATTTCAAAGAAAAAAAATCATCAACCATCAAAACTTTAAGAATTATCAACCAACTCTACATTTTATAAGTGCAAATTATTACTGCTGAATCTATTATTATACTGCACTGTTCCTGTAAGTACAGCAGGTGCAATATAATAGTACTTAGTGTACTGTAAATGGTTTCAAAATGCATCACTACACAATGGCTTTAATTAAGTGATCCATTTCAACAGAGTATGGATTTGAACTGGATAATAGCCCTTATCAGCAAGATAAATGCTAATCCATAGATGAGAAATTATAGAAAATAAGCACCCAGGCATAGTGGTAAATCATTAGCCAGTCACAGTGTTCAATGTCACTGGCATTATTGCTATTGCATCTAATGATTCATTTAACAATAAGGGTAATGTAACGAGAGATCAAAGCCTGGCTAACAGTGCCAGTACTGGAACAAAGTACTCTTAGTAGGTTTAGGAAAGATGTTTTCTGATTTGGACCTTAAATTGTATATATTCTATAGCTGAGCCAGACAGAATTCAGTTCATTTGGGAAAATAAAATTCCTTTTCCTTGTTTCGTATACTTTATTTCCCCCTCTACACATCATTAATGTGGCAGAGCCATGCAACTGTTTTATTGTTGATGCTTGCCAGGTCCTCATTTTGGGTGTTTAGGTGTGCTGCTCATAGGATCACCACACTCACATGTTGGACTGTCCTTTATAAGCCAGTCTTATTGTATGGGATTAAAGTGTCCAGCTCCAGAGAGCAAATCCTGTTTAGTTTAGCAAATCCAGCTCCAGAGTGAGTGCTCCTGTAGAGGACCTTGGACTTGGGTGGATAGGGGGTTGGGTTGCTTATGAAGTGTTTTCAACCTACTTATCCTTTTTCTTGATTGGCTGGTTTCTGATAATCTCAATTATTTATTTTGTGTTAAAAAAAAATCCTTAGGGTGTTAGGAGAGTGGGATCTAACAATTTGAATATCTGGTATCTTTAAATAATACCCAGTTTTGATAGTCCTAACAGTAATACAGATATCTGTGATAACGATATATGTCTAAACAAGAAATATGAATTTGTATTTATTTGCATAAATACATAAATATGTCAAAAGAGTAAATACAACAGCAACAGCACCAGTCCAACAAATCATAATGAGAGAAAATGTCGTCAGCATTCAGACAGTGGAAATTGTGGAGGTGTTACATAAGCAATAAACAAAAAGGAGTAAAAACATGAAGTTCAAAGACAAGCAGAGCTATGGGAGTTATATTGTTACTGGGGACTATTCAGTCATGAAAGCTGGATTAATGAAGTCCAGCTACGAAGTCATCTGGAAGATTTGCTTTAGCAATACACGTTGAATGTGGACAATTTCCTGAATAGTGAAGGCAGTAGACCTTCTTTCTGGTTTAGCTATATCTACTGCCACCTCTTATTAGGAAAATTCTTCAGCAGACGATCAGATCACAAGCAAAGAGATAAATTGCATAATTCTTACATGTGTTGATGAATGCTTGTGTACACAAGAGTATCATTGAGCTCAATAAGACAAGGTGTGTGAGTAAGAGTTCGCCAGGGTAAGTAAAAGTTACATAATTGCACCCTAAGGAAGCTTTAAAGATGTGGGATCCATTCATACAACCCACCCTGAAACAAATGATGGCTATGGTCCATTCACTTCCATACAATGGGCTTGTTGTCAGTTATGCTTATACATATATGTTCCATAATTCTGTCTAATAAAATCAGATCAGCAAGACAGGGTACTTCATGCCATAATGTAATAAAGGATTATGTAGTAATGCATAGCATGAAGGAGCCAAATAAAGTTGTGCACACAACATTATTCCTGGCATTTCTAACTTTCCCATGCTTATTTTTTACATTATTTTAAGATAGATTATGTTTAATTGTATGTACAATGGACACCCAAGAACTGGATATTTGGCACTGCCAAATATATCTTAAGTGAAGTTACATAAGCCACAGTGTTTGTAGCATAATTAATGCTTTGTGATGAATATTTCTGCTTCTGGTTTCTTTGCAACTGCAAGAGAGAGCTCTCTTAGGGTGTGTACAGGTGATACATTTAGGTTGACCTAATTAGGCATGCAGAAGACTTAATTCACCCCAAAAACGGTATGCCCCATTTAAGTTAATTCACCTGAGGAAATGCCCTAACTTGGATGGAGATCAGGTTAACCCAATATACAAAAGGGTTAACCATATATCACAAATTCCTGTGAGTGTTCACAGTGCAGCCCTGGGGCTCAGAAAGCCCAGCCATTTAGCACAGCTCTGAGGCCACAATGTTGGCATCACTGACCCTGACTGGGCTATTTTTAGTACCCTAGCAACTCTTCTCCCTCCCTTCTCTGCAGACCTGCCAACCTCCCTGTGGACCTACTAAGCCCTTCT
>NW_017729022.1:143120496-143140146 GCF_001723915.1 Gavialis gangeticus
TTAGTACCCTAGCAACTCTTCTCCCTCCCTTCTCTGCAGACCTGCCAACCTCCCTGTGGACCTACTAAGCCCTTCTCTTTCCCCTCCCTGATCCTTCCCACCCTTTCCCCACACTGGGGTATATACTGGGCTCCCTGTGTGCCTTCCAGGAGCAACAAACAGCTGTACATGCTGCTCCCAGTCTGCTGCATGAAAGTAGATCGGGTGCGGTGAAAAACTGTATGTGCCCTTAAGAGAGATACTGATATGAAAATTCTGTCTACATTGTTGGATGAAGAAGAAAAAAATGACTGCCTTGATAGAGACTTTACCAATTATAGGAATATCTTTGTGCTGTTTATCAGGGAATTACTTGATGATATTTCTACCATCTATACTTTCCACTATGCACTTCATTAGAGACTGTTCTTATAGAAAGCTGTAGAGGGAAACTATTATTAAAATGTCTTTCTGATTAAAAAAAACTGTCAAATTATTACCTGGTTAAATTAAATAATTTAGGTGTCTTGTTCTGGTAAGTAGTGCTTAAGGAGAATTAGCATTTTATCATGTATGTAAATGAGTGGTGTATAATCTAAACAAAGATCACATATCAATCTTCAATGATTTTCATTCTACACTATAGGCTAGATGCTCCTGTGTAATGAACTGACACATCTTCAAGGATGCTAATGGAGCTATGTCAGTTTATGCTATCTTTGGATTTGGCCCTAGATCCAAGTTATGCTCTGTATGCACAAGGGCAATATTCAATGACATGGAAAGATTAATGTTAAACTTGGGATGGGTGAATTTTATGCCCTTAGCAATATGATCAGAATTTAGCATTTCTCACAATAATAGGTATTCCACACCATGAAATACTAAAAACTATGGCCTTCCTTATGTCTTCTTTTGTCTAAAAACTGCATACTGTCCAGCATTGTATGTTTACTTATGGGAATAACTGATATATTGAAAATCCTGTCCTCCATGTAAATTAAATTACAAGTCCATTTGCAGAATATTAAGTCTGGGAATGCGATTTCCCATGTTAGCTGCCTTAATTTTTTTGTTCTCTCACATGAACAAAAAGATGTATTTTAGAGAGGAAATATTCTGGTTGTTTGTTTCTTTTTTTAAAGGATGTGAAATGTGTAGAACCTTAAGGAGAACCATATTATTTTAATGACTACAGGTATGTACTCAAATTGAGGGTTTTCTAATTTGTTTAGAGGTGTGGTGCTGTTTCACACCAATGTCATTTCACTTGACTCCCATGAATTAATTATAATTGTTCACTGGAGAATATTAGGTCCTAAGTTTAATATTAGGTCCTAAGTCTAAATACTACCATGAGAATCCCTAACGTCAAAGCAAACAGAAGGCAGAATGGCCTTTGTGCAGAAGATCTATCACTATTAGTTGCTGTTTTGAAGAATTATTTGCTGAAAGTGAACTTGATCAACTCTTTTGCACTTCTCCAGTGCAAGCACGTCACACATTTAGACATGTTTTACGTATCAAGGGATGCTATTTGTGAGTCCTTGAGTTTGGCTCAGAAGATGGTGGACATTCAAGAGAGACTATGACTTGCTAAGTGTGAAATGTACGTGATCCTGTTGAATAACAGAGAGGATCCGGGACATTTGGTTTGTTAGAAGTTTTGTGATAATTAGTATATGAAAGCAAGAGTAACAGGCTGATGAATCTGTCATTGTCTTCATCATGAGAGAGCGAGGTGTGTTATTTTTATGGAACCCGGTACTTAACTAGAGGATAAATTATGGTTAAACAGGCTGGCCAGATGTTCTAGATAACAGCAGAGCTCATTTTTTATAAATAGAGTCACCTGACCCACATGATGATTAGGTATTTCTCTCATATGCAGCATCTTCTCAGGAGTGATGGGTTCAGTTAAGCCTTCTAAGTTTTGAAAATTTATCAGAATGAATGTATTCTCATTTGAGAATGTGGGTCTGAGGCCTCAAGGGGAATATATAGTTTTGCATAAAGGTGGCAAATTCCAGTTCGAATCATACTCTTCTCATTAATTGCTATTCCTGGGGGCAGGTGTCGCTCAAGGCTCAAGAAGGCCAGTCATGCATGAATTTAGCAAAGATTTTACTGAGCTTGTCAAAAGAGCAGTGAAGCTTACATTTAGAGATGCTCATTTTGATAACAGTTTTTACTAAAATATCAGATCCCAGCCTGCGTCCTTTGACTGGTCCTTGTTACTTAGCAGTAGTTGTGGTTTAAGAAAAGCTTTTCCATATAGGTTTGTTGACAAGTACCAGAGACTGAACAGTGAAGAAAAGAAGCTGCCGGGCATTTCTGTCAGATTCCCCCAAAGAGATAAGACAAGTCTCCTCTTTACTGATAATTATAAGGCTTGATCCTTCTTGAAAACCCCTAAGACAGAAGAATGCTTTAAACAGAGCTGGTTGACATTTTTCATTCAAAACATTATTTAAATGAAAAAGGCTTTTGTCAGCAGCATAAAAGCTTCCAGGTTTTAGGTCGAAACACCCCCCCCTGTAATTATGAATTTTCAGATTCTTTTACTATTTTTTTTTTTTTTTGGCCAGTGAATGTGTCAGAATTGTCTGCTTCAAACCCTGTCAAAGCAAAACAAATGTAAAATTTCTAATACTTTTATGAAAGTGCTTTCTACTTTCTTGAAATAATTTAACTCCACCTTTTTACATTTCCCCCCTGTATTTTAAGTTAGTAACTTATCTATGGCCCCTGGCAGATGTTCCAGTAAATGCACCGTGGCATCTGATATGCAGTCCCAATAATCACACTTCCTGCCATGCTACACATACATGGCAGGAGGTGCAATTGTGAGATCAGGGGTTCAGATCCTCGTCGCACCATATTGCCTGTGTAGGGGGAGCATGCATGATCACGATCCCCGGGCTCTTCTTGCTCTGGCAAATAGGAAACCAGTCAGATGATCCCTGCTCCTTGCCTTGGAAACGCAACAGTTGAGGGCTCCAATGCATCCCAGAGGCTGGGAGCACTGCCACTCCCAGCCTCAGGGGCACAGTGGAGCCCTTGGCTCTGCACCCCAAGGCTGGGAAGCCTAATCAGCTGCCACTCAACTTGTGGAGCATATGGATTGAAGAGAGTCTTCACTGTGCCCTGAAGCATGGGAGGGCAGCTCAGCTGACCTGTGCTCCCATTGGGGTGCAGCAGAGATAACAGATTAATTCTGCTGTGCCCTAGAGGCTAGGAGCACAGATCACCTGATCTGCACTCCCAGCCTCTGGGGTGACCCAACCTCCAGGACACAGCAGAGTCAAGGGCTCCACTATACCCAGGAGGCAGAGAGCCCTGATCAGCTGCTGCTCCCAACTGTGGGAGTCTAGGGCTCCAAGGCACCCCTCTCCCACTCCCACTGGAAGTGGCAGCTTAATTGTAGCTCCCAGTCTCAGGGGCACACTGGAGCACTTAACCCTGATGCGTCTCCAAGGCTGGGAATGGCAGCCAGCTGATCATGCCAATCATCTTGGCCACACGTGCAATTTAAGGTGTGATGGGAACCAGCCACAGAGTTATTACATTTATTTTGTGTAATAGCTTTGCAGTTTATTCCTTGTTTTATCACAATATTAATTGCATCCACATGTGGCCGTGTTACTACTTAAGACACAATTAACTGGTTAATCAGATCTTAAATGTAATGTCTGCCAGGGGCTTATGATTTTTTTCTGTTCCGGCTCATCACAGAAGGAACAGATTGGGTTTCCTTTGAATACATGTGGACCAGGCAACTCACCAAAATAAACAAATAAAAAAAATATTTTTTGCTCAACATGTCAGCTTTGTTATGGTGGCATTTTACACATTCGCCATAATGACACTTAAGGAAGATACTGCATTTATGCACAAGAGAGCATTATGGTCTCTTTTAAAAGTTACTTATTGTTTCAGCTGTGGTCTGTTCCTTTTGAGTGCAAGCCATACACCCCCGCTTATCTATTTGCTGTAGTTAGTCTTGTGCCAGACTACCCACAACACTGCTCCCATTGGGAGTTCTTGGTAGCAGTTATCAAATATTCATTTTACCTTCTAGCAGCCATCTCTTGATATAATTTAATCAGATGGAGAGTAAGGTTTTAATTTTTTTAACCATGTAGAAATAACTTTTTTCTAATAATGTTTGGTTTAAATTGGTATAAAGCAGATGGGTGTCATTATGACAGGCTTGGCTAAAATTATGTAAGTTTATTAGCTTGCTTTGAAAAGCCTTCTTAACATAATTTGCAAAGACCTATTAATATTGAAATTAGAAAAAATATAAGAAAATGTATTTTCTATAAAAAAAACAACCACTGAAAAACTAATGACTGAAATGTATAGTGTCCTGTTAGAATAAAACCAATGTGAGGTCATACTTTGTGCATGTATGTAACTGCTACTACTACTACTACTACTTCTTGTGTCCTTGTCATAAATTAGATGTTTTTCCAGAATTGTGCATGTCTGAGATTGTTGATGATGAAGTATCTAGCAGAATTTAGCAGATTCATTGGAATCTGACAGGGACCACGATGTGAACGCTTCTGCTATGGCCATTATGGAGGTAGGTAACTGAGGAGCATACTATGTACAATGTACAGAGATTTAAATATTTAACAATATTACCTTAATAGGTGAACAGTGACTCTGGTCTTGAGAGGCCTATAAATGAATGACCTTGTGTATCTATTCATGGTGTTTTTATGTGATCTGAGTTGTATTTTGAGGCCTCAGTAATAGGTAGTATAGTACAAGTGATTTCTATTTTACAAATGCATTGACCTAGTAAAATAAAAGATTATGGAACTCTTTGCCTTATAACGGGCTATGCCAATCATTAACTAATGAATCAAATCCTTGATGAGATTAGCTTTATGCTTGTTCCATTACCCCATTTCAAAACAATTTAGGTATAGTCAGGTAGCACTAGAAGAGGCATTGCCATGAGTAAAAGGCGTTTTATCTAAGTAAGGAGACTGTTTTAAAAAAGGTGTTAAAAGCACAGTGAGAGTGAAAAGAGACAGTTGATCTGTGTTCTTTAATACTGATGGTTAGCATAATGTAATTAGATAAAGAGTATTAGAGATGTCTATTATCATGCCTGTCTTAGTTGCCAAAATATTTCATGGTCAATCTGTCTGCATCTTGGTAAATGTGGCAAATGGCTGGAAAGTCTGTGCTACACAAAGGGAAGTCTTTGCTTAGTTACCTGTCAAATTTTCTATTAGAATTGACTTTCTCTACTCCTTTCTTTTTAAGTGTTTCTTTCCATAGCTTAGAGGACCTGTCCATTCTAGTACTATTTTGGGACAGATGATATGACTTGGTTGAGTTTAGTTTAAAATTCCTTTTTTGTTTTTTAATCTGTATCAAGGTTTAAGGCATATGCACTGATGACTGTTGCATGTTGCCTGTTTGTCAGTTGAAGATGAAAAGTCATGAAATACTCGTTGATGCCAACTGGACATTCCAGCATCTGAATAACAATTTTAATCTTGATAGCAAAACCAGTGCTGTAGATAATCCATCTTTTTAGTCTTTTCCTTTCCAGAAAAGGTGCAGTGACCACCACTGCTATATGAACTGCCCCCTCCTGTGTGTGTGGTCTCACTAAGTAGTGCAGTGTCAATATTGAATCATACAAGTGGTCCAGCCACAAGTGCAATCCTTTGCTATGGTTGCTCACTGTTAGGAATGTCCATCAGAGTGCAGATGTTTCAGGTCATGAAGTTCATTACCTGATTTGGACTGCTAATAGAGTTATCCCACTGGATGCAGTTTTTCAGTCAAGTAAAATGATACAGACTATATTTAGGGTGCCTTTTCTAGTCACCTCCCTATATGGGGTGAGCAGAGTGGATCCTAAATAGGCCTGCTGAGTCATCATTACAACTGCTGAATTGCACATTTTTCTCAGTTATGAATATAAAATGACCATCATACAATCACTGCCTTCCTGTAAATCTCTGACTAGGGACTTGTGGTAATCATTAACACCTGACCCCATCACCACTTGCTCATTGCTGTAGGACTTATTCTTGAAGGAAGACATGCTCATGTTTTTTTTAACATGGGTATGCTTTAACATGATACCCTGTAGGAAAGAAAACTTAATATGATGACGAAGAATACCTAGATGATTGGAGGTTTCTATTCTGCTATAGCTTCCATTTGCCTTTGCTGCCATTGTGAAGTATTCTTTTTTTCATCTGCCCACTTAGACATTGAGGAGTTGACATTGATCTCATCACAAACTCCTTGTTCTGTCAAAGCAACAAATAGAAAATATCATGGATGCATCCCCACTCAGAACACTGTCACCTGATTGACTATGCCAGATTACATGTCCATGACCATCATGATGTGTGTATAACCAGAGCCACAAGTAGTACAGGTGACTGCTGGAGAGATGACTGCTGGACATTGTTTAACATGTTCCATTCTGTCCATTCGTGTCACCCCAAAATGTTCTAAACAAAAGAGTAAGCAACTGTTGATCTTCTGGATGATGGTGTATGTTTAAGAGGTCTAGTCAGGTGCCTAATAAATCTGCATCGGCAGAGTCCTGCAACTATCACACCAAGACCTTCAGTGCTGTCAGCGCGTCCGCCAAGTACCCCCTTTTTCCTCGTAATTCCCGCCTGCCATGACTTGGATCTTAAAGAATGAAATAAGGAGGAAGTGGTTGTCACATATAGAAGTACCCGCGGGAAGTACCACGCTGACTAAAATTGATTTTTAGTGCTTTTATTCTGTGGGTCTCTGTTGTTACAGGAAACTCCCCTTTTCAGGAGGCTGCAATCTAGCAGCCTATTCTTGGGGCCCCCAGCCTCCTGGCCAGCCCCGTTCTAATAACCCAGTTCACAGAGGTCACACCAGGTCTTAGTTTCTGCCATTACTTAACTTATTAGCCGCTTGTTACGGCTGCCGTTTGTCCCATTATTGGTGGTAATTATTCAGTTAACGGCTTGTTGCAGCCACCGCCTGCAGCTTTTCATGGAAGAGCGGGTGTACAGGCTCTGAGACTCTCCCGTGGTCAGGACTTGCTTTTCTGGCTCTCGGCATCCCTCTCCCCTCAGGGTCCCGAAGCCATCCGGACTCTTCAGGGTCTAGGCAGGGGTCGTCCCTCTCGCTGCCCCCTTTGACCCACCGTAGCCTTTTCATTCTTGAATGTCGGCCACAGTTCCTGCCCGTGGCACAGCTCTGCTTCTCCCCACACTCACCGCAGCTCTTGTGGACTCGAGGTAAGTTGAAGTGAGAATCCAGGTTCTGGGATCCCTCTGCTCCCGTTGATCCCACATCGGCGTCCCTCTTCTCATGTCCTTCTCTTTCTCTCTCTCTCTCTCTCAGTGGTGCCCGAAGGCATCCCTTCTTCACCCTTTCTTCTACTTATTCTCAGAGTCTGGTCGCCATTGACTTCTTAAGGGCCGGGGCCCGCCCCCACAGGGTAATAATTTCCAGCTGCCCCCATCTCCTTAGTAACAGGGCCTCAAGGGAGACCCTGTTACAAGTGCATACACCTAGGCAAGAGTATGGAGGAGTGGAGGCTTCCTAAGACCTTCCATTCCCACTATAGACCACTGAGATAGAATCCAAAGGCCAAATTGAGTCCAGACATTAAGTGCCTTGATGGTTGTAGCTTCTACCAGAGAGTAACATGTAAGAACTGTTGCTGACTGCCTAATACCTCAGTGAGGGCACGTTTCTATCAGGGTGATGTTCCTTAGCCTTTCTCTAACAAAAGAGTATCTACAAAGCAGCGGGGGTTAGGGTTTTGAAGCACCCTGTACTCTCCTTACTCTGGAGGTTGCAATGTTGTGGTATTTTACAGGAGCTATCCTGCCATCAGTAGCCCAACCATGTTGCCATCAGGCCTTCCAGTTGGATGTAGTTTACGGTTGTGCCCAGGAAGAAGCATCTGAACAAAAGATTCAATACTGAGTGCTTGAAAGACCCTGCTAAAAGCAATTATCTCCAGGAGTACCTCACCGAGAAACTCTTCAGCCTCCTTGATGATGTTGATAGCACTGATTATTGGAAAAGTCTCAGGAAAAGAATCCAGGAGGTAAGTGAAGGATCTCTAGGCATCTCCACAAAGAAAACATTGGAAGTGGTTTGATGAGAATGATGGTGGAATTCCAACTCCCATTGGCAGAAAAAGGAGAGCCTTCAAAGCTTGGCAGAATGACATCAACTTCAAATAGATGCAAGACACTTATTGCTACATTAAAGCAGAAAGCCAGAGGAAAATTTGAAGGAAAAAATGCAAGTTGTGGGAAGACAAAGCAAAAGAGATTTAAAAGTTTTCTGACAGCCATGATATGCATACGTTTTTTGCACAACCAAAGCTATATATGGGTAAAGCAAACAAGGAACTATTCCTCTGTGATCCAAGGATAGAACAACACTCTTTGAAGAGAGCTCTACCATCAACAAATGGTTGAAGAATCGCTTTCAAGAACTCTTGAACTGAGATTCTAATTTTGAAGACAATACCATCAAAGCTATTCCACAGCACCATGTTAAGAACTGTCTTGAAGATCTACCAAGATCTATCAAGAATCCTTGAGAGCCCAAGAAGCCTTGGTCACCTCCATTACTTATTTTCAATATGCTGATGATTGTGTTGTGTGCCCACTCAAATGAAGAGCTCCAGCCCACTCTTGATTGCTTCTATGAAGTGTATGAAATACTTTGACTCTCTGTCAACTTCACAAAAACCAAGATCCTTTACCAATCCCTCCCAAACCAACCAGCTGCTCTTCCACATATTACAATTAGAGGGCAACGCTTGGAGAAGTTTGAGCATTTTCTCTACCTGGGTAGCCACTTTTTCAAAAAAGTAAATATAAGTAATGATATTCAACACCAGATAAAATGTACTAGTGCTGCCTTTGGACATCTTTGAAATACTGTCTTCAGTGATCAAGACTAAACTTCTCATCTTCCAGGCTGTTCTTATCCCTACCATGCTGTATGGGTATGAAACTTGGATGACATATGGGAAACAACTGAAGTAAGACAATTGATAGTAAGCTTCTTTTTGGAATCTTACTATCAATTATGTCTTTTGGATAATCCCCCATATCATATGAAAGGGTAAAAAAATAAATGCTAGTGTTCTGGCAAAAGCAAACACACCTGCACTGAAGCTATATTAAAACAGCATTGTCTCCTTTGGACAGAACGTGTCATAATGATGCCTGATAACTAGCTCCTGAAACAGGTCCTGTTACTCCCAACTGAACAACAGGCACCATTCTAGAGGTGGGCCAAAGAAGAGACTCAAGGACATGTTGAAGACCAATCTGAAGTAATCTGATACCATCAATACCTGGAAGACTTAAGCACTGAATCGTTCCAAATAGCACTGTAATGTATGACAAAGTACTAATAATTTAAAGTAAACTCACCTCATTGTGGAAACAGGTAGATGAGAGAGGGACAAAAGTAAAGAGTTAAAGCCCAACATTTTCAGGATCAACTCCTTCCTCCCAGAACTATTTGTCACATGTGCAGTTGAGCATGCGGATCTCAGGTTAGCTTTAGTCATCTATGGATTCACTGATGACTTCCCTATTTACTGCTCGGTGTGCAGCCAACTTCCACTGTTGGCGTCTTCATGACAATCCAGACTATAGCTGTGGCAAAACACACACCGTATTGCATATTGTCAATGACCTCCTGCTAACTAAGTGCAGGTCTACAGGAACTGCACATGGCCACTGAAGACTCTGTTACACGGCTCAGCAATAATTCGCATGCTGACTGACTGAAAGACCATCATCCTCATATTGAGGGACTGATGAGGATGAAATTTTAGACTTAGTTTAGCAAAAAATTGATGATCAAATAAAGTTTATAGCTCAAAGCCCACTGAAACATTAGGGAGTTGAGATGCATCCTTATAGTAAACGAACTAAATTCTGTGAAGAGGTGAGCACCCCTGTGAAGTACAGAGTGCTGTCCATTCCCAGTAAGGTTACTTGAAATTGAAGCTGTTATTACTTCATATAAGTACTTAACACTTCACCATATCTAAGAAGCAAACCTTAATGGATAAAATAGCAATAGCGAATACTTGTGTCTCTGTCTAAGATCCAAGCTTGAATTAAAGAAACTGAAATTAATGGAATGTTGGTACCTAAGCACCTGTGAAAATTTTGGTCCTGACTCCTTCATAGTTAATAACATTAATAAAGTTTGCAAAGTACTTTGACCATGTAATGTGCTATGTAGAAATTTACTCTTCTTATTTATGATAGTTGGTAGAGTGTAATATGCAAGTTATGTTTAGAAGGGTAGGTTGTGGCATTTCAGGCAGTGTTGTGCACTCTCAGTTCCTCTTACATTGGAAGTTCTTAGTACCCTTCAAAACCCAGCCACTTTTATTTAGAGGCCAGCTGTTAAGCACTCGGGTTTGAAATGTTTGGCTTGTGCATAGCATGTTTTGCTACTAGGTAATGCTGAGAAAACTGCATGTGTGAACATTCACTGACAGTTTCTCACTTTGGCTTTTCCTGAAGAATTTTGCACTTGAATACAGCACAATAGAAGCCAAGAAGTGGCTTTTTGACAGTTGCCTTGTCAGTAAAACACAGTCAGTAGATGTCTACTTGGTTCATTAACACATTTAAAACCACATATAGCACAATAGAAGCCAGGATATTATTTCACAATATTATTGCTGGGATAGTGAAGAGAAACATTTTGCACATGGTAGGAAATAATAGGGATTTTTACAGCATGTAGATTTTACATATGGTTACTATGTGAGACTAATGGAATTTTGCTGTGGGAGGTGGGGGCTTTTTGCCTGTTCATTTTTTTGGTGTTTCTGTTAGCCAATTCATTTTTATGTAGATAATTGAAATCAATTCAGGGAAAACAGACAACATATTGAAATATAAAGTTTTCTTTGATTACAAGTGTTATACTGCATTGTATAGAAGATACCTACTTTTAGTTTAGCATCTAAATCTGTTGGATTTATGATAAATGCCGTGGGCCAGACTGTCAGCTGGTGTATACTGGCCTACCTCCATTGATTTTTAGTGGAGCTATATAATGGAACAAATCTAATTTCCATCAGCCAAAACTCTGTGGCTACCTGAAATAAAGTGTTCTGAAATGGAAACAGATTTTTAGGAAGGAAGTGACTCAAGGAATACAGAAGGCAAAACATGGTACAAATGAACTGTCAGCTAGGTAAGTGGTACAAAGGAGAGATTTGGGGTTTTCTCAAACATTAGCTCACCTTCTGTAGCGAGAGGAGTCCATACAGGTTGGATGATTTTCAACTCAGAGGATGAGAAACCAGTCTTCTAGAGGACAGGCTGATTGAACTAGTCAGAAAGGCAGTACGGTAACAACAAAATGGAAAAGTAAGGGGGCACAAGGAGATAGTAGTCAGCACAAAATCAAGATGCTGAGAAAAGAAGGAATCAAGGCACAAAGAAATAGGAGGAGAAAACATTCTTTAACTGATTTTACACAATTCTCTTGGGCACAGGTAGTAAATGATAGGAATGAGAATGACTCATTTGTCATGAATGGATTAGACAGGGATGATCCTGCCTTGAGCAGGGGACAATATTAGGTGATGTCCTGAGGGGCCTTCCAGCCCTATGTGTCTATTTATGAGCCTAAATTTAGCCACTTTAGTATTACTGGAATCTGGTGGGAAGATTCATCTGATTGGAATGTCACTATCAGTATTTATAACCTACTTAATCAAGTGGCCAAAAAAGACAATGGAGTGGAGTTAAAAATTACATTACCTCTGAGTGACTTTCCATTCAGAATGATTGTGAATGCTTTTGGATCAATGTTCCAATAGATAAAGCACAAGAGGGAGGATTATGTGTTATCTTCTAGAAGTCACCAAGTCACTAGCCATCAGCATGACTGACTCCTTAAGCATCTATTTATAATGTGTAGAGGAAAAAAGAACATATTATCCACAGGGGACTTTGAGCTAGTGTTAGAACATCTTTACTGTTTCTAAGTATAGTGAAACGTGGATCATTCATAAATGGGTGATTTGCAAACTGCTTTCTTTGCAACAGGTTGTTGAGTAAAGGTGTGTACAAATATTTAAATCAAACCAGTTAAGTTCAGACCACTTAACCTGTATTTAAGTGCAGAAGTTCTGTCTGCAGGCTGGCTGCAGACCATACAACACTAAAAGCACCCAGCCAGAGGGATCTTGAACACACATCCCAGCATTCTTTGCCGGTTCTTATGTTTGCTGGACAGCAGCCCAAGGCACAGGTCAAGGTCAATTGGCGGTTGCTCCAAAGGACACCTGTCCCTCTCAACATTAGTATATGGGTCTAGGGTTCTTGGTTCCACTGGAAGTGGGATTTCTGCAGTTTGGGGCTGGTACATAGGAGGGAGGTGAGAATGGGGGTCAGGAACATTGAGGGCAAGTGTCTGTTCAGGAGGTGCTGTCAGAGGTCTCTGGGGAAGTGGGTGCCTCTGGAGACAGTAGGCTTGGGCCATGCCCATGTGGGGTGGGAAGTCAGGGGATCTTGGGTCAGTAGGGGGGGCTAGGCCATATCCATGGTGGGGCATGGTTGGGGTCTGCGGGGATGGCAACAGCCAGCCATGTCTTTATGGTGGGGGAGTTTCGGGGTCTCTCAGGTGGTGTGGGCAAGCCAGGTCACATCATGCCAGGAGGGGTGGGGTACAGATTTTCAAGGAGGTGGGGACCCCTGGAGCAGCAGGTTCAGGCTGGGCTCTGGTCCATGTTGGGGGGTAGATGCCAAAGGCTGGTTGTGTTCATGGTAGGGATGGGGTGGGCATTGTCTGTTCCAGGAGCATTTTGGGCTCTTGAGGGGTGGTGGGAGTGGTCTGTGTCTGTACAGGGGTTGGTCAGTGGTTTCTGGGGCAGTGGAGGCAGGCCAGGCCATGTTGTGCCAGGTTGAGTTGGGGGTCTGTGGGGATGGGTCATGTTTGTGTGTATATGTAGAGGGGGTGAGGTTGGAGATCTCTGGGAATATTGGGGTGGGCTGGGTCATGTTTATGCATGAGGATCAGGGGTCTGCAAGGAAGGTGGGGGTGGGCTGTATCTGTATGGGGGGGTTGGCATCTCCTGGGGGGAAATCCAAGCTGTGTCATACTGGAGGGTATTGGAGGTCTGTGGTCTGAGAGTAGGCCATGTCTGGCTGATGGATTTGGGGTGGGCTGGGATCTGGTGATAGGAGATATGACAGCTTTACCAGCCCCTCAGCCATCATTGGGAAGGGCTTTCTTTCACTTGGCTACAGCAGTAGAGTGCATCCTGAGTCTCATAACTTTTCCCTGGAGGGGAGGGATGGGAGCAGAATGTGGTAGGATGCCGGAGGACACCCCTGTGTCCCTAGTTGATTGGAGTTACATTCATTCAAATGCTTGCAGCCCAATTGATTGGCAATTCAACCTCATCTAATGTGGTGGACATTCCACTGCATGAGACATTTCTCAGCTGGTTAAAGTGCTGTAAATGTTTGTTCACAAAGCATTTCAATCAGTTGCATTGCAGTTCCACCGGTTGAAATGTAACATTTGTATGCACCCTGCAGGACAAGTTTGTACCTTTCTATGGCAGCTTTTATTTCATGGGAATCATTTCTCCATTTTGCTGGAGCACATATCAGTAGGTCTGCACAGCTGAATGGAGATGTGGCACCTTTTATAATAAAAGCCAGAGCAATGAGCTGAAGCACATCAGTAGTCATGGGGGAATTTTGTGTTAGAACTAGCCCAAGAAATTTCTTGACCACTAATATCATTTTTTTTTCTCCCTACTATCTTGGAACAGTGGAGAAGCCCTAGAGAACTGGAAGAAAGCAGAAGTTTAAAAAGGTAAAAGCATCTAAAAATGGTGAAAGAAATTACAGGCTGGTCAACCTGACATTAATAGCAGGAAAACTTCTGAAAAAGCTGATATGAGATTTGGTTAATCGTAATTAAGAGGAGAATATAATCCATGCCAATCAACACTTTTTAATGGAAAATAGATCTAATTTAGTCTGATATCTTTTGATGAGATTGCGTATCTGATTTTTAATAGTATTGATGTAATAGATTTGTTAGGGACCATACAACATTTTGCTTAACAAAATGGAATCAGTGTAGTCTATGTTTGGTAGACTAAAAACAAGCTACCTGGTAGGTCTCAGAATGTAATTGCAAACAAGGACCTGTCACTGAGCAGGTGTATTTCTAGTTGTTTCCCACGGGTGGAATTGGTTCCTGGACCTATTCTGTTTAATATTTATATCAATGATCTCGATGAAAAAATAATCACTGATATGTTTTGGTACATCCAAATGTAAAGTCAGACCTCTAGTAACAAGTAATGCCAACCCCCAAATGCAGGTTGAAGAACTATTCTGGGAAAGTGACTCTGAAAGAGACAGTGTGTTCATAATGAATAAACAGTTGAATATGAGGTTCCACCACATCACTAGCCAAAAAGGCTAAAGTGATCCTTGAATGTAGAAACAAGGGTTCATCAAGTAGGAGCTGAGAAAATATATTACCTGCATATTTGGCATGGTGTGTCCAGTTCGGTTTCCACAATTCAAGAAGGATAGTGATAAATTGATGAGGGTTCAGAGAGAAAGCAGGAACATGATTAAGGGATTGGAAAATGTGCCTTATAATGAGAGAGTTTGTCAAAGATATAAGGTGACTTGATCATAGTCTGTAAGTAACTATATGGTTGTTTGATGATTGAACCAGACAAAGGTAAAACAAAATCCAAAGGCTGTCAGATGATACTAGACAAATTCAAAATGGAAATAAGATGCAGCCATCCTTTCTGTTTAAAAGTATAATTGCTGGAACACCTTTCCAAGGGCAGTGGTGTGAACATAACTTGATCATAATATGAATAAATGAATGTATATGTAAAAATGTAAAGCATTGTAGGAAAATAACATGTATAGTGACCTGCAGCAGCAGGCTGAGGTGAGACGCAGCAGTCTGATGAGACCAAAGGCTTCAAGATTTGTGTTTAGTTAACTTCTCTTGTCCTTTTCCTGGGTTTCTTAGAGAAAATGAAAGAAATATACAATCCCTCCAAACTTCTCATTTTAGTTCATATCATGAGAAAAGAGGTGTATTGATTTATTTTTTCCTTTACATTCCTTACATTTTTGTCCTGTCTTATGCATCAGGGTCCAATGGACATCCCACTAGCAGTTGGTCAAGAAAGATGTTCTCTTGTAAAATGTACTGCCTTATGCAGTGCATCCATCTCTCTAACCCAGAAAATGTAGACATTGGTACTAATCAGGAGTTGGTAATATATCAGGCCTGCTATTTTATTTTAAATGAAGTAAGTTTTATGGGTAGTTGTGCTGGAGTGATGTCACATTGAAGGTCCCATCCCTGGCTGCTCACCCACCCACCCTGCAACCTGTAGTAATTGGAACTCTTGGCTGACTCAGAACAGATCAAAAGTTGTTAAGTATTGAATGGATATGGACTTACCTGTCTTTCCATATCATTCCTCTGATGATAACAAAGTGCTTACATCTTCAGAGATTTAAAATGGGCATGTGTCATGACTCATGAACACTAGCATGAGAATACAGAGGACTGGACTTGATGTTCCACTGCTTTCTGAAAAATACCAATGAGAACAAATGCTTTGGCAGATAGAAAACACATTCACTAAACTAGTATATTTGTTCACAGGAGAAAGCTAACTTAGTTTTGTCCATTTGCTCTGGCTCCATTTCATTAGTACAACACCCTAGGTGGCCATTCTTATTTTAGTTTAAAAACAAGTTATTTTAGTTTAGCTTCACCTTGCTCCCAAATTAATTTAGCTACGCTGAAATGTGGGTGATATATACCAAAGTAAGTGTGTCCTGGAGAGCTTTTTACATCAGTTTAACTTAATCACTTAGGCAGTGTGCAGATGAAACAAGAGGTGTGTGTGCATGACACTTTAAAGCGGGCTAAATACTTTTGCACCATTTTAATGATATTGGTGTTGGTATGCCTTGGTAGCGTATTTTGCATTAATTCCAGCTGTTGTAGGAAATTCGGTGGTGTAATGCACTTTAAATGACTTGGGACCCCCTACAGCCATGGAGCGAAGCCCTCCAGGACCGCCCGAGCTGGGTGCTTATGGGTGGGTGCTGATGCTGCAGAGGGAAGCACCACCCCTCCCTCCTGCAGTCCAGGGACTGCTCCACCCGCTGGCAGCTCACCCTCCCCTCCCTGCCGGAGAGGTAGGCAAGTTTGCGGGGTGTGTGCACAACATGGGGGTTTAATCAGCCCTAAATGGAAGCAGTGTTTTTTAAAACCCACCGCTGCAATTTAGGGCCCCTGTTTTGTCTACACATGCCTTTAAGTTCTAGAGCCACTAGAAACACAGGGCCAGATCTCCAAGGTCCAAAGAAGTGATTTGGAGAATTCCTTTTGTTAACATTAGCCCGAGAACACAGAGGATTGCAGTTGATGGCTCAGGACATCCCTTCTAGTCTATATTCAGCTAGTGCATGTTGGTGTACACCTATTTACCAGCCATATTTATAAAGCTTCTCTGCACCAGGGAAAAGCCACAGTCTTCTGTGGCTTGGCTCTGGTGGAGACTAATTGTGATTCAAGTAACATATTTCAAAATGTTTCTTTACTACTCTTTGCAATTTTCTATGCTTGTCCCTTTGGCTTTGTTCTCAGGTTCGTCTAAGCATCTAGGCTTGACTCTGAGTGATGCAAATTAGCATAGGGAAGATTGTTATCTCTGTAAGGGCTGGAGAGAACGTATTTATCTAATGTTGCTTTGAGAATAATGCTGATGATTATAAACATATGCTGATATGAATAAGGCAACATTAATTTAGGTTGTATAATTAGAAAAAAGGAACTTTTTCAAATGTGGAAAATATAATATTAAGGAAGATGATGAGATTTATGACACCTTCCCTTCCTCAAACATAAAAACCAAAAATAAATTCAAAATGACATAAAAAATGAGCTAGACAGTATGGTGAGCATGGGAAGAACATAGAATTTTATAGTCTGAAGCTGCTAGATCCTGATCTAGTAAGCTGCTCCGTGTGTGACATCCTTTGACATAGAGGGGCTTTGTGGAGGTGTAGAGATCTGCCTGAGGAATACAACTTGCAAGATGAGTTTTAAATAGTGCATAAAGGGAAATGCTGGCACTTTATCTGTGTACATTTCTTTTATGAAAACGGATAAGAGAAAAACACAACATGAAATCAGATCTTTTAAGAGTTAGGCTATTAAAGGTAAAAGAAATAGTATAAAATGCGGACCACAGCAAATTCAAGGGTGGCATTATACAGCAAGGGCCCCCGTGCCTGGGGAAGAGAGATTATGAGAGGAACAGTTCTGATATCCATTCAAGTAATTCCAGTCAGTCACTTAGTCAAGATTGCAGCTGTCACTTGCATAGTTAAAAAATACATCACTGAAGTAGTAGTGTCCTAGCAATTTTTAATCGTTTTTATGAAAGCAAAAGCTGCTCCAGAGGACTGTCATCTTCTCAGTGTGTTTGATACAAAACTTCCCTGAGGCATAAAGCAAGATGGTCAACCAATTCAGAAATTATAATAATCCTGTGAAAATTAAGATTGCCTTTTTCTGTTGGGATATTTTAAATTTTGAACCATGTATATACACCTAAAATAAATTAGCTGTGGATTGTTGCTGTAGCTTTATCACCTTAGGCAGCAATTTCTTTATATTTCAAATGCATTGGCCTCATTCTATTGTCTGGTAATGTATTCATTTTACTGACACATATTTTTGGATTAATGTTAGCTACAAAATGATTTTATTATAGTGGATGATATAGGGTCATATGAAAATATTTTGAAAGGTAAGCAATATAATAATTATTTTAAAATCCATAGAATGTCACAAAATTAACTCATAGCCTTAATTTGTGCTATGAATTGTAGCAGCATCTTTATCAGATATTTGTTTCCTTCCATGTGCATTTATAGGTAGAATATTCTAGTCTTGGCTAATATTTAAAAAACCTGACTGTTTTATATGAAAGGTAATGACCTCAACTGCCTGATCTGTTACTAGTAGTTGTCACTTGTTATTAACACAAGTAATCTATATGGTGTTTTAAATATATGTAATACTTTATAAACATGCAATAAGATCTGTCCTCAGCTCCTACACAAAAATTCATGACCTACAACCCGCATGCTATAATCAGAGCCATATAGACATACTCACTCTTGCACCTCCATTAATATTAGCAGGTCACCAAGGCATTGGAAGGTTCTCCCTACACAGATTCAATAGCAGGTCCAGGGCCTGAGGTATGCAGGTTAGATATCATGAGATGAGAAATGGACAACAGTGTGAAGGATATGGAGGCAACCTGTAATAACTTATGAATACTTTATATTCTATTTGTTTATCTAATTCTTTATTGTTTGCATGCATCTAAAAGGATCATTCAAGAAGTAGTTAGCTGAACATTCACAAACTGGTGAAACAAAGCCCAAAACCAATTGTTCTGGTGCCTAATAGAGTGCCTGCAAAGATGGCTTAATTGTAAGGTTGTAGTCTTGAAGGTGTTCTATACACAAGTTACTTGAGGCATGAACCAGGTTTTACCAGGCTCAAAGGGCACAAAAGAATAGGGAAGAACTTGACTCGATTTATCAAGATATTCTTTCTATAAGGGGAATTAACAGGGGGCTTTAGATCAGGCAAACCAGACACTAGAAAGTAGAGTATCTTGGAGGAAGTAGGTATTTCTAGACCTCTTATCTAATAAAAACCTTTTTATCTGCTCATGCATGCTGTGTGCCAGCTGTCAAGATTAACCATTGCTTTATTTTAAAACTGCTGTTTTGGTTTTCTGGTTGACCAGTGATCAAAATTTCTGAAGGGAAGACTTGGGCTAGGGACAGAAGTTACACACAAACTGGTATACGTGATCAGAAACTGGTTCAAATATGTAACACAACAGAAGTTCAGTGCACATAAACCACTTGCAAAATGGCCAAAACCAGTATAAGATAAACCTGGATGTAGTATTAGACTTACCTGATTTAGGTTAAATCAGTTTATTGAACTTCTGTCCCAGGTCCCTTCCAGTTTCATGTTAACTCACAGCCTCCCACCATCCCAGGATGTTTTGCATTTCTCTCACAAACCTCCCTTCCCGTCCCTCCCCCCCAAAGTGGGTAAGTGGGCTAGCCCAAGCTAGCCTTGGCCTAAGCTGAGTGGGGAGGTGTGCTCTAGTACCCCCTTGTTTCTGGTCTGAGGTACTGAAGGCATGCAACTGCATTTCTGGAATCAAAAGTGAATGTCTGTTCACTTGCTTATTGGTTCAATGGATGCAGCTTAGATTAACCTGCAAAAATTGAGTCAATTGAGCCTCAGGTTTTTTGACTGTCTGTACTTAGCCTTGAAGACTTTGGCCTGCTAGGGAATTAAACACAAAGAATGCTGTAACTCAGGGGAGGGTATAGAGTAGCTTCACATGTTTCAACATCCAGACTTCTAATTATGTGGAAGTAATTGGAGATGTATATGAGGGGGATTGAAGGAGAAACCTCAGGGAAAGGAAATCTAGACAGTAAGAAGAAACAGCCAAGACAGAGAGAGTGGAACAGAGAAGAGTGGGAAGGATTATAGAGAGCT
>NW_017729022.1:143145146-143162421 GCF_001723915.1 Gavialis gangeticus
TTTGGGAACAGAGAAGAGTGGGAAGGATTATAGAGAGCTGAGACTGGGAGAAGTGATTTTCTAAAAAGGTTTTCTAAAAAGGGGATTAAGAGCATACTTGAGTGAACTGGGTGGCAGTGTTTGGAGCTATGGAAAGGCGATTTCATAAGAAGTCAGGTATAAAAGGAAATTTAAATGTAGTAGGCTAAAGCTTTAGAAACAGATAGAATAAACTATATGAAACAGAAAGGAAAGGATTCTGATGGGTGTTGTTTGTTTTTGAAAAATCCCTGAACAAAGGAGGAAGATGATGAGCATGAGTTGATAAGGGGGAGTTTAAGCCTAGGAATGAATCACTGGGCACATCTAGATGAACCTGAACATGCCACTTGCTGCATCTCAAAGCAGTTTGAGATGCAGCAAGAGGCACACTGGAAACAAAATAATGTCCCCCACGCTGCATATTTGCACCATGGACTCAAAATTTGATACCTGCCTTAGGGCAGCTCTGGGGCACTCGGGCTGTCACCCGGGAGCCAGCGCCACTCACGGGGACCCCGTGTAGTGCCAAGTTGGGTCCTGTGTGCACAGAACCAGCCTGGTACGACTGTGCACAAGGCCTGTGCATGCAGGACCTGGCCTGGAATGACATGCAGTCCCCATGAGCGGCACTAGCCCTGGCCCCTTGGTGACAGTCCAAGTGTCCCGGAGCTACACAAAGGTGCACAGCCCTGTGCAGTGCTGCACCAAGCTGGGCTGCACCCACAACCGGCGGCACAGGCAAAGCCGGCTCTGAGGCAATTGGAGCTGCGCCCTGCCATGGGGAGGCTGGCAGCAGCAGGCCCTGAGCACTTTATGGCTGCTGCTGGTGCTGCTGCTGCAGGGGGGAGCTGGGGCTCTGCAGAGGTGGGGACTGGGGCCCTGCAGGGGGCGTTGCCCCTGTGCTGTGTGGGGCGGCTGCATCCTGGGGAGATGGGGGACCCACCCCTCCTGAGCAGCTCTCCCCACAGAGTCCCCCTACACCCACAATTCCACCACACCTACCCACACCCCCTGCATCCCCCCATATCCTTCCACATCCCTTCCCACCCCTCTTCTGCAAACCCCACATCCTGCCATCACACACCCATTGTGCCCAGCTGCTGGCAGACCTGTGGCTGTAGGGGCAGCTGTCCCCACATCCTAGTTAGTGAAGGGGTCAAGAGGATCTCTAATTTTTCTATGATAAGAAAACTTAAAGCAAACATCCAAACAAATATAGATATTTAGAATTGATTTCATTATGATGATAGAGATACTGGTAGGCTTCCAAATTGCTTCAACACTGTAAATATATCAGTAAAACATTGCCACACTGATCTTTCTCTCTCTCTTTCTCTCTCTCTCTGTATCTATGTATAGTATATGTATGTATGTATGTATAGATATGTGTGTGTATACATACATACATATATACACACATATACATATAACACATATATACATACAGAGAGAGAGAGATCAGTAGATATACCTGAGTCCTTCTACACACACACACACACACACACACACACACACACACACACTCACACACACACACGTATGTGTGTATATATGTATGTGTATATATACATATGTATTCACAGAGAGACAGAGATCCTTGTGTGTGTGTATATATATATACACACCAATCTCTCTCCCTCTCTCTCTCTTTCTCTTTCTCTGTATGTATGTGTGTATAGGAGGGCTCAGGTGCCTATATACTAATGCCAGGAGCATGGGGAACAAGCAGGAGGAGCTAGCCCTCCTACTCTCCAGTATGCATTATGATCTAGTAGGGATTACAAAGACCTGGTGGGGCTGCTTACATGACTCGAGTGTAGCTATAGAGGGCATAGAAGGGACCAGGTGGGGAAAAAAGGTGGAGGCATTGTTCTCTGTGTAAAAGAGCAGATTCACCTCCTTGGAGTCTGACATTGGCTCCAGAAATGGACAGCTTGAAACCCTCTGGGTCAAATTACAGTGTGGGGTGTGGTGAGAGAGACCTAACTGCAGGTGTATACTCCAGACTACCACATGACATAGATGTCATGGGCAATTTTAATTATCCAGACATCTCCTGGGAGGAACACTCGGCCAAGTTGTAATGGTCACAGTCCTACCTGAGCTGTGTCAAGTAGCTCTTTCTGACTCAGGAGGTGCATGGGCCAACCAGAGGTGTTGCTCTGCTAGACTTGGTCCTGGCTACAGAAGATGACTTGGTGACTGACTTAAATATAGAGAGAAGTCTGGGCAACAGGGACCATGAAACTATCATGGTCACTGTCTGACGTAAGGCAGACAAATCGTAGCAAGATTAAAGTCTTGGACTCCAAAAATGCAAATTTCAACAAGCTTACGTCACTAGTAGGGAAAGTGCTGCTGGACCAGAGACCAATGGTGAAAGGTATCCACGAAGAGTGGTTGTTCCTTAAGGACATGATCCTTGAAGCACAAAGGAAGTTCATTCCCACATGGAGAAAAGGTAACAGAAGGGCTTGGAAACCATCTTGGCTAAACAGGGAAATCATGGTCCTTTAAAGAAAGAATTAAGAGTCTTATAAAAAATGGAATCTCAGGGCAGGCCCCAAGGAGGACGATTCTACAATGGCCTGCATTTGCAGGAAACAGATAAGAAAGGCTAAAGTGGCAACTAAACTTAGACAAGTAATGGAAATCAAGGACAACAAGTTACATAGGGAACAGGAGGAAAACAAATGGGAGTATGGGACCATTGGACAACAACTTAGGAGAACTGGTTACCAGCACCCAGGAAAAAGTTGAACTCCAGAATGACTACTTTGCCTTGATCATTCACTGGACCAAGGGGAAAACCACACCAGGTAGAACAGAGGATGAGCACGGTAGGAATAATCACCTTCCTACTATTGCCGTACAGTTGGTGTATGATTAATTAAAAATAGATGTATACAAGCCAGCCAGACTGGATGATTTTCATCCAAGAGTGCTAAAGGAGCTGGCCAAAGTCATTGTGGAACCCCTGGAAAAACTCTTCCACAATTTGTGGTGCTCTGGAGAAGTCCCTGAGGACTGGAAAGGGCCAATGTTACACCCATCCACAAGCAGGGCAGGAGGGAGGACCTGGGTAACTATAGGCCAATCAACCTAACTTCCATCCTAGGGAAAATCCTAGAAAACTTTATCAAGGAGTCTATCTGTGATAAACTTGCAGAAGGTAAGATTCTGAATGACAGCCAGCATGACTTCATCATGGGCGGTTTTTGCATTAACAACCTCATCTCTTTCTATGACCAGGTAACTCACCACCTGGACACAAGAGAGCAGGATGACATATACCTAGACTTCCAAAAGGTCTTTGATTTAGTATCCCACGATGTCCTTGCTAGAAAATTGGAGGATTGTGGGCTTAACTCTGAGACAGTCAGGTGGGTGAGAAACTGGCTGCAGGCACCCAAAGAGTTGTAGTGAATGGATCTGTGTCAGCCTGGCAAGAAGTGGGCAGTGGTGTCCCACAGGGGTCGGTGCTCAGTCCAGTACTTTTCAACATCTTTATTAATGATTTGGATGTGGTGGTGAGGAGCTCACTGGCCAAGTTCACAGATGACACCAAGTTATTGGAAAGCATGGTCATGCTTGAAGATAGGCTACAGTTACAGGCAGACCTAGACAGTCTAGCAAGTTGGGTAGATTGGAACCTGATGGAACTCAATGTTGAGAACTATAAAGTGCTTCACCTCGGGACAAGCAATCCTCAACACACTTACAGACTTGGTGGCACCAAAGGCTTGGCAGCACTTACAGGCCTGGCAGCACTCCCATCCTGTTTTTTGCCTCTGTTGTGCCTAGAATGTTTTTGTTTCATTCATCCATTAGCCCCCATAAAGTAGGGGCTACTAGTTAGACAGTAATTGAATGAAACAAATAGACAGGAGCTTCTGGAGCCTGGCCAATTGGTATCTGGGGACACTACCCCTTGTGCCAGCTGGACTGCTGAAGCAGCCCTAACTGGTCGGTGGTTGGGGTGGCCTTGGGGTGGTCAAAGATTGATTCAGGCTTGGAAGCAGACATTCAGGCAATCATCAACATCTTTATTGAATCATACAAGAAAATGTAACTAATGCCTAACTTTCAGAAGACTAAGGCCCTTTACCAACAAGCTCCTAATGAGCAGTCCGCATCTCCAGTAATCTAGCTTCATGATGAGACTGGAGAACGTTGAGTATTTCCTGTACCTTGGAAGTCATCTCCCACAGAAAGCTGACATTGGCAAATAAATTGAACATCACTACAAATGTGCAAGTGCAGCCTTTGGATGCCTGAAGAAATGGGTGTTTGAAGCTTGTGACCTCAGATCTGAAACCAAGATCATGGTTTATCAAGCAGTCATAATTCCCACCTTGCTGTATGGCACTGTCATGGACAACATACAGGAGACATCTAAAGTTGTTGGAGAGGTACCATCAATGCTGCCTGCAGAAGATCCTCTAAATCCAGCATGAAGGGAGATGCACCAATGTTAGTATCTTCCTGCAAGCAAACACCATGAGTACTGAGGCAACAATCATCTGACATCAACTTAATTAGGATGGCCATGTCATCTGGATGTTGTCTCCAGACTTCAAAAGCAACTTTTTTTCTCTCAGCTCAGCCAAGGTATACACTCAAGAAGAGGGCAGAAAAAGTACTTCAGAGATGTCCTCAAGGCCAACTTAAAAAAAATGCAACAATGATGCCAACTCATGGAAGACTATCACTAATGGGAGGACCAGCCCAAATGGAGGAAGAATCTGCTGAAGGGATCTTAGTAGTTCAGAAACCTCACAATAACAACAGGAGATGGACAAGTGGGAGCGGCAGAAACAGCATGTCGTGGACCAAATACATTCAGCCTGCACAGAAACACATGTCTGATCTGAACTAGAATCTGTTGATCTTAGATAGGCCTCACCAGCCATCTTCAGACACATAGATAAGATGATTATTTTCAACTGTGAGGGATTGTTGAAGAAGAAGACAATCATTGGTGGTGATGTGTAGGGCGGTGTGAAGCTTTAGGTGGTGATTTGATTCAGAGGAGATTTGGCCTGAATTCGGTTACCAAATCACCAAATCCAGATATAATCAGGGGACCAATAGAAGGGTCTTAATTGATTTGAAGCTCTCTGAATCTTCGGAAAAGATTCAGAGAGCTTCGATGATTCGGACAGTCCTCAGTGGCTGCAGCAGGGAGCTGCAGCTGGACTTGGAGCTGGTAAGTAGGAGCAGGGAAGAGGGGGCTGGGGAGGGGGCCTGGAGGGACCCCTTCCAGGCCCCATCCCCTGCCTGCTCCCCCAACCCCCCCGACTTCCTCCTGCTCCCTCAGCTGCCTCCATGGCTTCTTGCCCACCCTAGCTCCTGGCCTTTTAAAAAAAAGCCCCCACTCACAGGGTGCTGCCAGGTAGGGGGCAATCCCCACTGACCACTAGTGCCCCATGCTGCAAGGGGGGCTCTGTACAAGCCCCCCAGCCCCCACATGGCTGCCTTGCCTGCCCCAGCTCTGGCTTTTTAAGAAAAAAAAACTGAGAAAAGCCCCAGGACTCACCATTTCTGCAGTGGCCTTGGGGCTTTGGGGGGCTCATGGAAGAGCCCCCCACATGGTGCAAGGCAATGGGGTGCAGTGGAGATTCACTGGCCAGGATCTGGTGAGTTTGGGGTTTTGGGGTTTTTTTCTTCTTAAAAGGCCAGAGCTGGGGCAGGCGGGGCAGCCATGTGGGGGCTGAGACAGCAGGGGGGCAGGCAGGGGGCTCTTGGCAGAGCCCCCCATGCATCTTGGGGCACTGGGAGGCAGCAGAGATTGCCCCTCAACCAGCAGCACTCAGTGAGTTGGGGCTTTTTTTTCCAAAGTGCCGGGAGCTGGGGCAGGTGTGGAGCCATTGCCGTGTTGGGAGAGTGGGCAGGGGATGGGCTTGGGTGATTCAGGAGCAGCCATATCTCCAAATCAGATTCAGCCAAATCAATTCAAGACAGTGATTTGAATCACCAAATCAGATCACTGTCCCCCGAATTGGCCAAATCCAAATCCGAAGCGAATACTAGCCATTTTGCACAGGCCTAGTGAGATGAGACTTGGTGTTGCTTTGCATCCACGGACTTTGCCCTGGGTTTGGTGGTGGACCTGCTCAAAGACCACCTATAGTCCTTTCCAGATGTTTGACATTGGAGATACCTGACTTCTGGACCAGATTAGCTGTGATTACTATTCTGTCATGGGTTGTCTGGTTTCTCATCAGTGCCCGTTTTGTGGGAAAAAGGGGTAGGAGAGAGAGGGAGGGAGGTTGACAAAGGGGAAATCCCTTCTGTTTCCTGTTGTAATGCAATTCTGGTGGTTCTGAAAGCTGCATGTTTTCAAATGTCACTGGCCTGAGCACACTTTCTGCCACTAGGCTTTGTGGTGCTGCAGGACACACTCAGAATGGGGAAAGGAGTGAATGCAGAGTGGCTGGGACCCCAAGACACTGGGTCATATAAGATGTTGGAGGGAGGAAAGGTTCACCTATTATCCTTGCTGAGGTGGGTAGATGGGCAGAACACTGTGGCTTCCGCTTTGGAGCTCAAGGGTAGGGTGGCCCTGAGAACTAGGGGCTGCCTGTACACATGCTTGGGGAGGAAGAGGGGGGTGCTTCCCGGACAGCTTCCCTAATGAAAATGATTCACAATCATATGCATTAAGCCCCTGAACATTTCAAAATGGCCACAGGATGCTTTATCTAAAGCTCTAGGTTGAGATAAAGTGCCCCCAGGGCCATTTTGGAATGCATTGGAGTTTGATGTATATGACGGTATGGCGACACTGGAGCATTCTAATTAGGATGTGGATAAGCATGTCTATAGGCACCCAAGGAGGGCAGTGTGACTAGAGCAGATTTATGCTTCCATATGCTGGCTGATGGGTTTCAAAATGCCCAAAGCCGTGGGTTGGTATCTTGGGTGTGCACTGGTGGAATTTGCCAGTTGTGAACAAAAACTCTCAAGCAGTTAGCACCCTGTGTCTAGTGCTTAAGTGGACAGGGTGCGGGCATTACACCACCTTGCACCCTTTTCTATCCATGCACTGGGACCCCTCTTTTGGGTTTTTTTTTTTTTTTTATCAAAATGGCTTGATTCTGTGTTCTGACCATGAGGATGACCTATAGAGGCCACTCAACCCACCAGGTTGTGTGTGGGGGGAGGGGGAGGGGAGTTGGGCCCAGTAGGTGCTTTCTGGAGATTACACAGCGGGGTTTGGGGCCAATAAGCATCATTGTGCCACTACCTCCCAGCCCTGCTGGCCATGGGTGCAGCCCACCCTCAGTCATCGTTTTTTCCCTTCAGGGGTTTCACATTTCCCTCAGTGCCTGGGTCCTTGTCATTGCCATGCAGTGGTGGGCAGCACCATATCTGCTTGGACAGTGGGCTTTTGTTTGATCTCAGAATCAGTGCTGGAATAAAGAGGAGAGGTGGGGACAGGTGCTCTGTAGCTTCTCACACTAGAAGCAGGAGGATTGGTGGGCTGTCTTGGCATCTGTGAGAGGGCCCCTGAGGAGATGTCAGAGAAGTGGAGGTGGAAGACCCATAACCCCAAAGCATTAAATGGTGAGCCTGGGCACATCAGTTCACCCACAGTTAGTAGGGGTGAGGACTGGGGGAAAGCAGGGAGGATGCTTGTGTTGGGTCTGTCTATGAGAAGCATGACATGGCAGCAGGGTCCAAGTCCTAGGTCTCAACAGTTGTGCTTTCAGAGATCTTCCTTGGGTCCTCATTTGTGGGATCTATTAACTTGGGGCCTGGGAAGAGGTTGAGAGAGCTGCATCTCCTCCTGTGGCTCCCCTGTCCAACCGGGGCAAGCCCCAATGACCTGACTTCCCTTTGGAATAGCAGTAACACATCTTGTGCCTCAGGGTCTCTGGGGACATGATCCTGGACACCGGATCTTGTCTCCTTGGGGTTCTCCTGACCAGGTGCTATGTGGGGCTTCCTACCTGCAGTTGCTCCTCCTTCTTCCTGGTGGAGGCCAAAAGTGTGTGGGGTGGTGGTAAGCCCTATTGGTAATGAGGAAGTGGGAAAGCAACTCATAGAATGCCTTGTTGGGTGCCTTGTTGGCATTGCAAGTGCATCTGTACTGCACCTTCATTCACTTAGTTTTTCCCCCTGCACTTCCCCCAGTCTTGATCATGGCTCTGCATGGACATCTGTCAATAATCCATTCAAGCATCTCCCTGTTGTGGTGCCCACTGTGGAGCTGCTTCTGGATGTCCTGCTCACCTCAGAGGGAGACAAGATCCCTCATCTCCATGACTGTTCAGTTCTGTGCCTGGAGTTGGGTACTAGAAGAAGACAGGATGTGCTCTGCCATGATGTGTGGCAGTGCTCAAGAAGTCTAGTGTCTGCAGGTGGGTGAAGTTCATACTGTGAGGGTGCAGGTAGGTGCATGTGGGTGAGGGTCCTGGCACATAGCTCTCCTTCTTCCTACAGCTGGGTGTGACCTCTGCTCCAGAGTAACTACAGCTCCACTGGCAGGCCACTCCCTCACCCCTTTGGCCTTCCAGAGGTTTCCACCTGATGCTCTTGAGATTCTGGGCATACACACCTTTCCCAGCCCCCTACCCCCACCATCTGGCTTCAAACTTTCCAGTGGTTTCTACCTGACATCCCCTGAGGTGGCTGGCCAAATCCCATCAGCTCCTAGATTTTCCAGAGCCATCCATCTGTCTGTCCTAACTTGAATGCTTACAGCCCCTGCCAGGCATGAGTACTCGGGGCACATTTACCTGTTGGCAGAAACACCCCTGCCAACACTCCAGGTTAATGTGGCCCAGATACCCAGCAGCAGCCAAGACCTAGAGGTGACCTCCATGCCAGACCAATCCCAAGGTTCTGCCCCCTCCTCTGCTTCCCAAGCCAAACCACTTTTCACCAGCTCATGGTGGGCAGATCCATGCTGGAATCTGGGTCACGGGGTGCCTGGCTCTGGCCTTTGAAATGTGGGGTCTGTGACGCTGTGTCCAGTTCTTAGGGTTCAGGGTTTCTGGATCATCATGAGTGGTGGGGTCCAGAGCTGTGCCTGAGTCTTGAGTTTTGGGGTTTCTGGCTCAGTGCATGACTATTGAGTAGTGGGGTTGTGCCTGAGTCTTGGGGTTCTCCTAGCCGCAGTGTTTGGGTCTGCATGCGTTTCATTGGGTGCTTCATGATGAGGTCTTGGTGGTGTGGGGGCATAGCTTTGGGTCTCTGGTGCCTGGAGGTCTACAGCATGGGTAGAGGACACAGCTCCCTCATGTGTCAGTCTGTCCAGAAGTTTGAGGCAGGGCATGGGAGAAGGGTTGTGTTTCTTTGGCCCTGCGACAGTCTAGAGATCAACTTTGTCTAGTGCTCAGTGGGGGAAGCCAAGTGCAACCTGAATGCCAGTGATGAGAGGGCTGTAATGAACACAGGGATTTTGAAAAACAGTAAGCAAACTAGAATTGATAGACCAGTCTACCCCTTCTCTCTCAGTCTGGAATTTTATACACCTTGGACATGACCTAAGTTTGGGTTGCATGCATCATCTTCAACCCAACCTAGATACTGTTGAATGCCTACGGGTTTAGATCAAACTAATTCTGTTTAAATCAATCTAAATATAATGCCTATACATGCCCTGGAGAGCAATTTCTCCATGTGCTCAGAGTTCTTTTAGGACCACAAAGCTCCATAGAATCTTGAATAAAAGAAGAATATATAGCATATTTTCCTCAACACATATTCCCATACTAAGGGAAAGAACTTGGATGAGTTTGCAGTAGCACTACTCAGTAACACCTGCCTATGCAATTTTTAGTTTACTTTAAGGGCTTTTTCAGGTGTTTGATGTTCAAAACCTCTAGGTTATAGAGAAGATAAATTAGACATTGAGGTCCTTTCAAAATCACAGTAAATTCAATGATTTTGTAAAGTCCTGTCTTTATAGTGCTTATGAACCATAACAGAGTGAAGAGGATGATGTATGATAACATTTTTCTTTCTGATAAAGATCAAATCATTGTAGTTAGTGTAGTGAAAATGTGTAAAGAGGGGAATTTGAAAGGGCAAACAAAATGTTCAGAAGCACTAAGGGCATGATAGAGAATTATATCTTGATAACATTTCATGCAGTGCTCTTATTTTGAGCATTGTGCTGATTTCTGGTCATCAGATTTCAGTACAGTTACTGCAGAACTAGAAAAGCCGCATAGAAAAAGTGACAAAATTGCTCTATTTCAGGTACAGAAAGATTTCCGTATAATGAGAAACAGGAAAAAAAAAAAAGTCAATACTATTTGGTTCAGAGAGAGGATAAATAAAGGGAGACAAGACAGAAGTATAAGAACTGTAAAGATTTTGTTTTCACATTGTATAATGTAAATAACAGACACATAGTATTGAGGTCAAAAGGTTAGAAGAACTTAAAATATGTACTGTATGTTTTCAAAGGTACAAAGACAGGTTAGGAGCCTAATTCCCATTGACTTTCAATCAGTTAAGCCACCAGTTGTCATTTCTACTTTTGAGAGAAGTAAGTTTGATTTGATCAAATTCCCTTTTTGTCATCAGTTTGGAGCTGTTAAGATGGGTTTTCCACCACCTCTGGAATGATACAATTCTTAGGTGGGAAAATGCGCCAGGTAATTGTTTAACACACAGAGCCCCGATCATAATTTGTGTTTTAATGCAGGTTTGAAGTAGGGTGCTTTAACAATGCTTTAATATCTATTGGGGGTACCATTAAAAGTCCAATGTAGTTTTGGAATGGGTTACAATACTGTAAGTCAGGGTGTTCATCCCCCCAGCCCAGGAAGCCATGGCATCCAGCCCTTTGGGCCTCCTATGGGTCAGTAAAATTTGGTGGTGGGAGCATTGTGGCAGCTAATATTACCACCCCTCCCCTTGCTGCCAAATTCCCAAGCCCCGTGTGGCTGGGTTGCAGCCGAGCCATACCTCCTTCCCCCATGCAGCCACGTCAGGGCTGATTTGCTCCGACTCCCTCTGTGTTGCTGGATTGGGCCCACTGGAAACTGCACATCCAGTTTATTTAGCTTGTGGTGTTGGCTATCCTAAGATGATGTAAACACCACTGTGAAGAGCTTGAAGGCTACCAGGTAGCATTGTAAAAGGTCCCACAAAATGGGACATGGTTTGAATTTGTCCACAAAGGCATTTATTGTCATTGCAAAGATCCCATTGGTATAGGTTTGAGGCAGAGTGGCCCTATGCAGTTTGAAAACAGGTGAAGTGCCCAATAGTGATGTGGCCAGTTAAGTCCTAGTTGACTGACTGTAGAGTCGGAGATGATGTGGTGATTGATTGGTGCTTCTGCTAGCCATTCTTCATGCCATTGAGTAAGTAAGGAAAAGTCAAAGGGTGGACAATACTGGGTGTCTTGAAGGGAGCCAAGCTATTAGAATCCTAGAAAGTTAGGGTTGAAAGGGACCTTAGGGGGTCATCTAGTCCAACCCCCTGCTCAAAGCAGGGCCATCCTCAACTAGATCATTCTAGCCAGAGCTTTGTCGAACCAGGCCTTAAAAACTTCCAAGGATGGGGATTCCACCACCTCTCTAGGTAACTCATTCCAGTGTTTTACCACCCTCCCAGTGAGAAATTTTTTTTCTAATATCTGACCTAACCTTCCCCTGCTGGAACTTGGGACCATTGCTCCTTGTTCTATCATCTGTAACCACACTGAGAACAGTTTAGCTCCATCCTCTTTGAAACCACCATTCAGGTAATTAAAGGCTGTGATCAAATCCCCCCTCAGTTCTCTCTTCTGCATACTTAATAATCCCAGTTCCCTTAGCCTCTCTTCATTAGTCATGTGCCCCAGTCTCGTAACCATTTTTGTTGCCCTCCACTGAACTCTATACAACTTGTTCATATCTTTTCTATAGAAGGGGGCCCAAAACTAGACATAATACTCGAAATGAGGCCTTGCCAGTGCGGAATAGAGGGAATAATTACTTCCTTCGATCTGCTGGCATCACTCCTACTAATGAAGCTCAGTGTGCTGTTAGTCTTCTTGGCAAGAAGGGCACACTTGTGGCTTATATTTAGCTTATTGTCCACTGTAACCCCCAGGTCGTTTTCTGGGAATCTGCTGCTTAGCCAGTTGATCCCAAGGCTGTAGCAGTGCATGGAATTCTTCTGTCCTAAGTGCAGGATTTTGTACTTTTCCTTGTTGAACCTCATGTGATTTTTTTTGGCCCAATCCTCTAATTTATCTGGGTCATTCAGAATCCTAGCACTACCCTCCAGCATATCTACTACTCCCCTAGCTTGGTGTCATCTGTGAACTTGCTTAGGGTGCAATCCAGCCTATCTTCCAGATTGTTGATGAAGATATTGAGCATAACTAGCCCCAGGACCAACTGCTGGGCACTCCAATTGACACCTCTTGCCAACTAAACATTGAGCCATTGATTACTGCCGATTGAAACCGATGATCCAGCCAGCTTTCTATCCACCTTACTGTCCATTCATCCAACCCATACTTCCTCAGCTTGTTGGCAAGAATGTTGTGGGAGATGGTATCAAAAGCCTCGCTAAAATCAAATTATATTAAGTCTACTGCTTTCCCTTCATCCACAGACCCAGTCATCTCATCATAGAAGGAAATCAGGTTGGTGAGGCATAACTTGCCCTTGCTGAATCCATACCGACTGTTCTCGATCAAATTCTTCTCCAAGTGTTTAGAAATGGATTCCTTGAGGACTTGCTCCATGGTTTTTCCAAGGACTGAAGTGAGGCTAACTGGTCTGTAGTTCCCTGGACCATAACTTTCCCCTTTATTAAAAGATGGGAACTATATTTGCCTTTTCCCCAATCGTCCAGGTTCTCTCCCGATTGCTCCGAGTTTAAGACAGTGGCTATCAGCTCTGCAATCATATGAGCCAACTCCCTCCCTACCCTTGGATGCATTCCATTTGGCCCCATGGATTTGTACATGTCAAGTTTTTTTAAATAGTGCCTAACCTATTCTTTCACCACTGCGGTCTGCTTGCCTTCTCCCTAAACTGTGCCTTGCTAGCTGCAACTCCAATTGTATTTTGGCTTTCCTAGTTTTATCCTGTCTTCCATGCCTGAGCCAATATCCTTATACTCCTCCCTAGTCATCTGTCCAAGCTTCTACTTCTAATCTTCCCTTTTCTGTTTAAACTCACTGAAGAGTTTTCTGATAAGCCAAGGTGGTCACCTGTCATACTTGCCATTCTTGCATTTTTGAATGCTTTGTTCCTGTGCCCTCAGTAAGGTTTCTTTAAAATACAAACCAGTTCTCCTGGGCTTCTTTTCCCCTCAGACTGACCTCCCAAGGGATCTTGCCCATCAGTTCCCTGAGACAGTTCAAGTCTGCTTTCCTGAAGTCCAGGGTTCATACTCTGCTGCTCTCCTTTATTCCTTTTGTCAGGATCCTGAATTCAATCATCTTGTGGTCACTGCTGCCCAACTTGCCATCCATTTCTATATCCGTCACCAATCCTTCCTTGTTTATGAGCAGTAGGTGAAGAAGAGCATGGCTGCTACTTGGTCTCTCCAACACTCTTCAAAAACTTTTTGGTTTTTCTGTGAACTGCTGTGTTGCCCTCCCAGAGTTCAGCATGACTGAAGTCCCCCATGAGAACCAGGGCCTGTGATCTAGAAACTTCTGCTAGTTGTCTGAAAAAAGCCTCATCTACATCATCCTCCTGGTCTGGTGGTCTATAGCAGACACCTGCCACTACATCACCCTTGTTGCTTCCCCCTGTGACCTTAGGCCTATTGAAAGTCTCTGGGTTTTCTCCAGTTTCATACTGGAGAGCTGAGCAATCATATGGTTCTTTCACATACAGCACAACTCCTCCTCCTCTTCTCCCCTGTCTGTCCCTCCTGAAGAGTTTGTACCCATCCATGACAGTGCTCTGGTCATGTGAGCTATCCTACCAAGTCTTTTATTTCAATCATGTCATAATTCCTTGTCTGTGCAAGGACTTCCAATTCTACCTGCTTGTTTCCTAGGTTCCATGCATCTGTGTACAGACACCTAAGGTAAGTAGCTGACTGCCCTACTTTCTCAGTAAGAATGTAATTACCTCCCCTGTTCCTACCTCCTCTTTGTGCTTCCTCTAAATCTTACTTGAGGGCTTTGGTCTTCATCTCCTGGTGAACCTAATTTAACACCCTCCTTACCAGGTGAGCAGCCTTTCTGCAAAGATGCTCTTCCCTCTCTTCATCAGGTGGATCCTTCTCTTCCTAGAGATTCTTCTTGGAGCAGTATCCCATGGTTGAAGAAGCTGAATCCCTGCTGGTGACACTACCTGCACATCCATCCATTGATCTGCAGGATGTATCCAATCCTGCCAAGGCCTTTCCCTTTGACTGGAAGTATTGAGGAGAGCACTACCTGTGCCCCTATCCCCTTCACTCTTGTACCCAGAGCCCTGTAGTCACTTTTGATCTGCTCAGGGTCATGCCTGGCAGTATCATTGTTGCCCACATGGATGAGCAGCATGGCATAGTAGTCATAAGGCCAGATAAGTCTCAGTAGTCCTTCTGTGATCTAAAATTTAGGCTCCAGGAAAGCAGCATACCTCCTAGGATAACAGATCAGGCCAGCAAGGATCCTTCCATCCCTGCAGAAGGTATTCTCCAACCACCACCACCTGTTGCTTCCTTTTTGTGGCCATGGTCTTGATCTTTCCCACCTTGGGGATTCTTGGCCAGGCCTCTTCCCCCAGTGGAATGCATTCTTCCTCCTCTGTTGCTAACACTCCTATCTGTTCTCCAGGCAAACCACTGCAGGTGGGGATGACAACTACTTTTTGTTGCCAAGCTTTTACAAGCTTATAGTTTCCACCTTCCTGGGAGTCCCATGCCCTCTTCCTCTTCTAGCAACACCTCTGGCAATGCTTCCTCCACAGTCCAAGAGGTTTCCTCCAACATGGAACTGATTAAGTCCTCATGGTGAAGGATGTTTTAGAGCCTTGCTACCTCTTCCTGTAGCTTTCGCCTTCTCCCTGAGGGACACCACCAGAAGGCACCACTCACGTTGCAGGCACTCCCCCACCTGGCTGACACTGGAAGGAACTTATAAGTCACAGTCTGCACAGCACCAAACCAGGACCTGGGTGGAAGCCTTGACTGTGTGTAGTGCTACCTGGACAGACACCTCACAGACGGAAGCAGAGGAAGAGCTAGAAGTGGCAGTTGCTCTGGGATTGTGGCAACCTCCAGCCAGGTCTTTGGGTTTTCTAATCTGCTGCCTCTTACTTCCTTCCGCTCTTTCCAAGCGGACCTCCCCTTTCCAAGCAGACCTCTTACTTCCTTCTTCTCTTTCCTAGCAGACCTCTGTAGCTGGCCTCTTGGCTGTTCCTTGATCCTGAAAGGTTCCCTTTTACCTGTAAATCTCTTTCCTCTCAGCAATCTTACAGTAAAGGAAAGTGAGAGTGTTTCCAAGCAAACTCCCCTTCTCTCTGGACTTAACTAAACAAGGGGTTTAAGTCTTGGTCTAGCAGCTCAGTTTTAGCTGCTAAAATGAAACTATGTAGGTTAGTTATTCCTAATTACATATAAAAAAAAAAAATTTTACCTTCCAAGATCCCTTTCAAAGTGTATTGGAGCTGCAAACTGACTTGTAAACTACTTGCAAAATGTCCTGTTTGCTACTTCCCTAGTTTCTTGGAGTGTTTCCTTATATACCTCTCCTGGGTCTGGACTGGCTAGGGCCTTTTGTCACACCTAAGCAGCAATCAATCAGCAATCAGTCCACTCAGCTGCTCAGAGCATACACCCAAGCACACAAACCCACCAAACAGCCCTCAGCAAGCCAAACACACAGACAATCCTGGTACAGATACCAGTTGATGGCTCAGTTACTATTGGTGGGTGGAATATATCCTAGTGCACTGATAGCATAGGATTATCCCAGAGGCTGGCCAGTAAGTTTACTTCAGCATTTTGTGTGGCAGAGATGGTGGGGAGGGGGCAGTGTTACTGAGTACTAGTAAGCTTGGGAGTGGAGTGGGGTGCAGTGTGCCTGACACAAGATGCATTGTAGTATGCAGTTGGGTGTCCACTAGTTTTCTGTGTGATGAACAAGCCAATAAAGGGGCACAGTATTCTGCAACTGAATAACACATTGCAAGAGCAGATGAATGCTGCTTGGATGCATTGGCACCCCAAGTGGAGCCTGAAAATTTGGCAAGTAGGTTATTCCTTGTTTTGATTTTTAAAGTAGTTTTCTGGAGGTGTGATTTATAAGTTAAAGTCCAGTTGAGGGCGACCCTAAGATAAACTGGGTGGGTTTTGAATTTGAGTGATTAAAGTGATAATGAGTTCATGATTAGCACTGGCATTATGCAGATGAAAAATGCTTGAGACAGTCTTTGAGATATTTGGTTTGAGGCACCAGTTTAGGCAGTGGTCTGACATCAGTCTCATGTTTTCATGAAGTGTGAGTTCCACACCTGAAAAGTCACAAACTTGGATGGCAAAGGCACTCTCATCAGCATAAACAAATTTCCGTCAGCTCATTGCAGTCAGGTCATTAATGTAATGTGAGGTAGAAAGGTTGAGCATCACTACTGTAAGTAATAGGAAGGTGTAAAGCAATGCACAAGTCTTTCTTCCTCCATAAAACATTCAAAAGAAGTTGTTATGTGCAGGAATAGCGTAAGTCTTACTGCCCTTACTACCACACTTATTACCGCCCCCCCGGGTCATTTCTGTTTGATAATATATCTGAGGTTGCTTCTTTTCTCTCTCAAAGATGAAACACCTGAATAAAAGAAATGCCTACTTTAGCTGCAAAATGACACTCATCAATGTTTTGACATTGGGTGAGTGTAGCAGGGCACTAAGGTGCCTGCTACTGACAAGCGGTAATATGGGCTCAGCTGCCAGTCACCAGGGCAGCACAAGTGTAGGTTGCCAGGACAACCAGTCTGGTCAGCTGACCGGTGGGGGGCAGGGCCTGGCCTTTATAAACAGCCGGGCTGAGGCTGGAAGGTCAGTTCTGCTTTGGTAGTTGTGGAAGATGGAGCTCTGCTGGGAGTAGGTAGAGATGAGAGGCCTGAGGGCTTGAGCACATTATGAGTGAGTATACCAGGCAGAGGAGCCCCTGGTAGGGATTTGGGGAAGATAAAGAGCAGGATGGTTTAGGGTTTATGTTTGGCCAGGAGGCCTGAGTTTGAGTTGGGGCTGAACGGCCAATGGTTTTGTTTGTTATTACACTGGAGGACAGGGTGAGGCTGTAGGGGTTGGAGGAGGCCTCAGGGGAGCCTCCCCAGTAGTGGGGGGA
>NW_017729022.1:143167421-143181920 GCF_001723915.1 Gavialis gangeticus
AGCGCGAGACCGGCCCCGACTGTGGGCGTGAGCGCGAGACCGGCCCCGACTGTGGGCGTGAGCGCGAGACCGGCCCCGACTGTGGGCGTGAGCGCGAGACCGGCCCCGACTGTGGGCGTGAGCGCGAGACCGGCCCCGACTGTGGGCGTGAGCGCGAGACCGGCCCCGACTGTGGGCGTGAGCGCGAGACCGGCCCCGACTGTGGGCGTGAGCGCGAGACCGGCCCCGACTGTGGGCGTGAGCGCGAGACCGGCCCCGACTGTGGGCGTGAGCGCGAGACCGGCCCCGACTGTGGGCGTGAGCGCGAGACCGGCCCCGACTGTGGGCGTGAGCGCGAGACCGGCCCCGACTGTGGGCGTGAGCGCGAGACCGGCCCCGACTGTGGGCGTGAGCGCGAGACCGGCCCCGACTGTGGGCGTGAGCGCGAGACCGGCCCCGACTGTGGGCGTGAGCGCGAGACCGGCCCCGACTGTGGGCGTGAGCGCGAGACCGGCCCCGACTGTGGGCGTGAGCGCGAGACCGGCCCCGACTGTGGGCGTGAGCGCGAGACCGGCCCCGACTGTGGGCGTGAGCGCGAGACCGGCCCCGACTGTGGGCGTGAGCGCGAGACCGGCCCCGACTGTGGGCGTGAGCGCGAGACCGGCCCCGACTGTGGGCGTGAGCGCGAGACCGGCCCCGACTGTGGGCGTGAGCGCGAGACCGGCCCCGACTGTGGGCGTGAGCGCGAGACCGGCCCCGACTGTGGGCGTGAGCGCGAGACCGGCCCCGACTGTGGGCGTGAGCGCGAGACCGGCCCCGACTGTGGGCAATGGTAGGACTTACGTGTAGCCCTAAGGCTCAGGTGCACTGGGCAACCAGACATCAAGGCACCATGTCAAGGTGGATGGAAAAGGCAGCCTCCCCTAAACATTTAAAACATCACAGACGTGGCAGGAGAGATTGGTGAGGGTGCGTTGACACGGTAGCCAGGGGGCGCTAGGGGAGGTCATGGCACCCCCAGGCCCCGTCCTGCCACAGTGAGCCAAAAGGGGAATCTGAAAAAGCCCACAGTACAATTACCTATAGATGTTTCTTTGGTTCATTTTTCTCTCTCTTCCTTGTGAGACCAGGATTTCGTTTTCTCTTCCTCCTTTCCTCTTCAATGTTTTCTGTCAGACACCAGATACAATTATAGCTTTATTATTTTCTTTGGTGGATAATTTTCAGTATGGATATTCTTTTAACAGCTGTAAGTAGGTTGTTCCCCCCCCCCCACTCTATAGTGCTCTTAACACTGTGGAGTGCACATGTGACATCTGTGTGTACCGTGGCAATGGGCTTTGTCAACTGTGGAATTAAAAGTTTCTGTAAAATTCAATGTCACCTCAGAGTCCACTAATTTTTGTGTGGTATTTTCCCTTATTCCCTTGTTCTGTCTTGAGGTGTGACATGTGTTATAATTGACCTGTAGGTATATAAAACAAGATATAAGATCCACAGTTCTTTAATTTTGTAGCTCTTCAGTATAGTGTTCAAACACAGACTGTTTTGAAAAACTGTTTTTTAAACAGGAAGTGGAATGTGTGTCTTCAGCAATTATTGTTGCATTTTATCCCTACTGCAACTTATGAGAGAGAACACATAACAGCAATGCAACTATAGTCATTCAATACATTTTCAAGGCCATTGGATGCATCTTTCAATACTTGATACATTTTTGGTGTTTATATAGGCACTTATAACTGAACTAAAAAAAGCTTAGTTAACCAAAGAAAGTTTTAGGGCTCATGTTATTTCAGGCTTGGAAAGCTGAAATTTGGAAATCTTTTCAAATCCATGTGCCATATTTTCAGTGGGTTTTCCAGAATGATTATTGATCCTTAAATGAAAAGGACAGGTTGTGATAGGTAAAAGTCTCAAGCCCTCAACAAATCATCCTCTTTGTTATTAGAGGAAGCTAACTGCGTATTTATAAAGGTTTCTGTGGCACTGCCACATTGTGCTGGGTCACACTTCTGTCATGTCACATTATATCATGACTAATCTGATCGAACATGATTTGCTACAGCATACCCACCAGTAACCAAAGAGAAAACAATATAATATGATTAGAAACACTTCTAATATTTAAAGAGGAAAGGATTTCAGTGTTAGTTACTTGCTCTAATTGCATTAACAAATAATTATCTTAATTAAAAAAAAAAAAAGAGACGGGGTCATATATCACCACAGGGTCATATATCATTCTCTAACCTCTATTCTGAAGAGCCAAGCAACGCCTTTCATTTCCATTTGGAATATAGGTTTGTGAACTATGGCTTCATATTTCAGATCTTAGGCCTCATTTAGTCTGGAACATGCTGCATACAAACACTGGGTATTTTGCCTGGATACAATGTAGGAGCAGTGTGTGTGTGTGTGTGTGTGTGTGTGTGTAAGTGGTCACATGGTTCTTGGAGGATGATGCCAGAAACATGCTATGCCCAAGGTAAGTAACAGAAGCAGCCAAATCAGGTTGGTTCCCTGTAATCTACATGTTAATTTTCTGTTTTAGATGCTCCATGGGTAAAATCCACCTGTGCAAAAAGCCAGCTCAAGTCACATTTAACTAAGTAAGTTCTGCTTCAACACTTTAAAAAGGTTTAATAATCATTGAGTAGGCCTAAGCTGTTCCCCAGAAAAGTGATACTACCATCCAGTAGGAGGATGGCAGATTTGACAAATATGGTCAAGGGCGAATTATCTTTAATTAGAAAATAAATAAACCAACTTTAAGTTCTGAGCAGTTATCTTTCAGACTACAAGTTGTAAAGGGCTTTTCCTCCCCCCCACCAAAAAAACTCCGAGCCATGCAGAGATATAAAACAGGCATGACTAAGAATGCAGGGTTTATTTGAGGATTATATTTTGGGAATCTAATGAGGCGTATGTTGTGTCTCTCTCTCTTTGTCTCTTTATAGTAAGAACTCCCCTATGGTATGAGATGATGATTTTACCACAGCTCTACCATTTTTTAACAGCAGTGGGACATGTTCTTAAAGCAGCTTGCACCTTGCAACCCTGAATTGATCTACTGCAGTATCTAAAAAACATGGTAGTGGTTCTCTTGCTATTGAACCAAATGCAAAAGCAAACAGAACTGTAATATATTAACTGTTTACTGTATTTTCTTGTATACCATATGCCTCAAATAAGATATACACCTAGTTTTGGGAAGATGGAATGAAGAAAAAGGATTTTATTTCAGTTGTGGCTGTATGCTGACTGGAGGGTGTCTGGACTACTATAGCGGTGAGAAAGTTACCACTGCAGCTCTGTGAAGGCTGATTTCATTCTTTCCTCCCCTTCCTGAGGCTGGTACAGAGAAGCCCTGCAGCCATCTTGCAGCACTGTCTTCCTGTTTCTATTCCTCCATGCTTATAGTCTAGTGGAAAAATAATCACCTGCTTGCTGAAGAAGTGCACTCCAGCTTTGGAGGGCTTATTTTGGGGGAAAAGGTGCATATGGTAGGTATTGAGTAGATATAGTATATGTAATAATTCTTGTCCTGTTAAACTTGATATATTTTTCTAGGAACTGCATTTGATATTTGGATTTAGTCTGTTCAAAGACCAGTGCTATGTTCTGCTTTGTTATATTTAAATGCAAATCCACCACCCAGATACTAAACAGTGGAAGATATTTACCAAAGGCAACGTTTTGTTTCTTGGCACAAACTGCAGGCAAATAAGGCAGCTATTTGTGATGGTTTTTGGAGTTGCTTTTGGAGTCTGTCCCATAGTTCATGTGATGATGAGCTGATTATGTTGCCTTGTCCTCCTGGACACTCTTTGGCTTTTATTCTCCATTAATTCTGTTTGAAAGCAAGCTCCTGTGCCAGTCCCATTCCACAAGGGACAGTTGCAAATGACTGCTCATGATCAAAGGAAACAGTATTTTCTCATGACCATATGCATGTTGTGGTTTTTTTTTTACTGCAAACCTGTTTATTGCCCTTAGTGCTGGTTGATATTGAAGTTGGGCACTAGATTCCAGTTCAGAAGGGGACTGAAAATGATGAAATAATAGCAACCATAGGAAGGACATATCCAGAAAACAGGGGCTTCATCTTCATAAAGTGGAGACAAAGTCGCAAGAAAATTGCTTTTAAATATGATGAAGACAAAACACAATTCTCTGTGATTAGAAGACACACTTGTTGTAAATTACTCAGTGTGGAACTGATCTAACAAGGTTCTTTGCACCTTCCTTCTGAGGCTGAGTGCTGTATGCTTCCAACTGTTTTCTTAGTCCTGAAGAATAATTCAGTACCTTGTTGTGACTGTGCAGTGCAAAACATATGATAAAATAACATACATATTTATATTTCACGAGTTGCTGACAATTGTCTCAGAAAGATTTACTTAAGGTTTAATAAACTTTTAATTGTTTATTAAATACATTTTCTGTAAGGCATTTTGCTTGGTGGTATGAATGAGACCTAATCCACAGTGTGTGCATTTACATGAGACATTTAATGCACAGTAGATTAATTAACTGCACAGTAAAAGTCTTGGCATCTACATGTGCACACCTATTATGCTGGAGGATAAACTCATTTACTCTGCAGCAGGATAATACTTGTAAATACACGTACTATCCTGCTGCAGAGCAGTAGCACTCACATAGATGCTTCCCCAGCGGGCTAGAGCACAAGGGTGCTTCAGTGTGGGGGCTGACTACAGGCTAGCACTGCTGAAGCAACCTTGTACCACAGCCAGCCTCTCCATAGGACATTGAGCTGGGGAGAGCAGCCCCAGGTTGGCAGACTTACCCCACATCTGGGGGGCTCCTGCCAGCCAGGGCTGCTGTGACCCAGCTCAACAATGTGGCATTCTTGGGCATATGCTCAAATGACAATAAACTCAAGCATTTATTGCTTCAGAGCTTATTGCTTTGCATTAATTGCATATGTAGACACAGTGTGTGTGTGTGTGTGTGTGTGTGTGTGTGTATATACATATTGTGCGCGCACACATTCTGTGGACTATCAGCAAAATGCTCTGGGGAAAGTGTATTTAATATATGTATTAAATGCATATGTGTGTGTCTATAATACTTATGTAAAGTATTTATTCATAGATGTTAGGGTCAGCAGGGACCTCAATAGATCATTGAGTCCAACCCCTGCATAGACAAGAAAGAGTGCTGGGTTCAGATGACCCCAACCAGATGCCTATCCAACCTCCTCTTGAAGACCCCTAGGGTAGGGGACAGCACCACCTCTCTTGGGAACCCATTCCAGACCTTGGCCACTCTAACTGTGAAGAAGTTCCTCCTAATGTCCAGCCTAAATCTGCTCTCTGCTAGCTTATGGCCATTATTTCTTGTAACCCCCAGGGACGCCTTGGTGAGTAGAGCCTCACCAATTCCCTTCTGTGCCCCCATGATGAATTTATAGGCAGCCACAAGGTCACCTCTCAACCCTCTCTTGTGGAGGCTGAAGAGGTCCAGGTGCCTTAGTCTCTCCTCCGTAGGGCTTGGCCTGCAAACCCTTAACCATACGAGTGGCCCTTCTCTGGACCCTCTCCAGGTTATCCACATCCCTCTTGAAGTGTGGTGCCCAAAACTGCACACAGTATTCCAACTGTGGTCTGACCAGTGCCCAATAGAGGGGAAGTATCACCTCCTTGATTCTGTTTGTCATTCATCTGCTGATGCATGATAAGGTGTAGTTAGCTTTTCTGATGACTTCGTTACACTGATGACTCATGTTCATCTTGGAGTACACTAGGACTCCAAGATCCCTTTCCGCTTCCGTGTTACTGAGGAGGTAATTTCCTAGGCAGTAGGTGTGCTGGACATTTTTTCCTCCCTAGGTGCAGCACTTTGCATTTCTCCTTGTTAAATCGCATTCCATTGTTTTCTGCCCACTTGTCCAACCTGTCCAGGTGTGCCTGTAGCTGTTCCCTGCCCTCTGGTGTGTCCACTTCTTCCCACAGTTTTGTACCATCCTCAAACTTGGACAGAGTACACCTTCACTCCCTCGTCCAAGTCACTGATGAAGACATTGAAGAGTATTGGTCCAAGGACTGAGCCTTGTGGGACCCCACTGCCCACATCCTTCCAGGTCAATACTGACCCATCCACTTCCACTCTCTGGATACGATTCTTCAGCCAGTATGCCACCCACTGGACTGTGTAATCATCCAAGTCACAGGCTCTTAACTTGTTCACCAGTATGGGGTGGGATACAGTATTGAAGGCCTTCTTGAAGTCTAAGTAAACAATATCAACCCCTATTCCCGTGTTGAGGTGTTTTGTAACCTGGTCATAAAAAGAGACTAGATTAGTCAGGCATGATCTACCCGCTACAAACCTGTGCTGGTTTCCCCTCAGCATAATTTTTCCTGCTGGGCTCTCACATATATGAGCCTTAATAATCTTTTCAAAGACTTTGCCAAGGATGGAGGTGAGACTGACTGGCCTATAGTTGCTTGGATCCTCCTTCCTCCCCTTCTTGAAAATAGGGACCACACTGTGCCTTTTCCAGTCCTCTGGGACCTGGCCCGTGCACCACAAGTACTCAAATATTCTTGCCAGTGGCTGTGCATTGATATTGGCCAGTGCCTTCAATACCCTTGGATGGAGCTCATCCGGGCCTGCCAACTTAAATACATCCAGTCCTTTCAAGTGACTCTGTAACATCTCAGGGCCAACACTTGGTAATCTGGCACCTAGCTGTTGCCTCTCTACAATGTGAGACTTGTCTTGCCCTTCATTTAGGAAGACTGAGGCAAAGAACACATTGAGGAGTTCAGCCTTGTCCTCCTTGTCTGTCATCAATTGCTTTTACCCATTCAGTAGTGCTCCTATTCCACCCTGGGCCTGCCTTTTTAATCCCTATATATCTGAAAAACAATTTTTTTTTTTTTGTTATCCTTAACTTGGGATGCTATTCTCAGCTCCATGGTAGCTTTGGCCTTTCTAACTGCCTCCCTACAACTGTGAGCTGAGGAGGCATACTCCTCTTTAGTAATCTCTCCCTGTTTCCACTGCTTATGCCCCCCTTTCTGCCCTTAGGCTGCTCTGGATTTCTCTGGTCAGCCAAGGAAGCCTCTTGGCCCCTTTTCCCCTTCTCCCTCACATTGGAATCATCTCCCTCTGTGCCCGAAGGATTGTTTCCTTAAGGCACAGCCACCCTTCCTGGGTTTCCCATCTTGCCAAATCTCCTACTCTGCAGTGTGTCATTGACCAAACCCCTGAATTTGCTGAAGTCAGCCTTCCTGAAGTCTAGCACTTCCACCCTGCTAGCTACCTTACCCACTCTACGCTTTATGATGAATTCTATTATTTGGTGGTCACCATCCCCCAGGTAACCACTGATCTCTAGGTCCCCTATCATGTCATCCCCTGTTGTCAATACCAGGCCCAGTAAGGCATTCCCTCTAGTGGGACCATGTACCTCCTGCATCAGGTGGAGGTCCTGTACACAGGATAGGAACCTGTGTGAATGGTGGGAATTTGCTGTCTGCATCTCCCAGCAGATGTCAGGGTAGTTTTAGGTCCCCCATGACTACTGCCTCGCTAGTCTTTTATGGTTTCTGAGAGCTGCCTCAGGAGTTCCAAATCTAGCTCTTTCCCTTGGTGTGGGGGTCTGTAACAGACCCCTACCACCAAATCCCTTTCTCCTTGATCTCCATGTATCCTAACCCATAATCCTTCTACTTTCTCCTCCTCTGATTCAATTTTAATAAGGGTCAATGGTATAATGCTCCTTGACATGAAGCGCAACCCCTCCCCCTCTGTTCCCCACTCTATCCTTTTTGTATAGCTTATAGCCCTCAAAGTGTACTGTCTAGTCGTGGGTAGAGTTCCACCAGGTTTCTGTTAACCCCATTAAGTTGTAAGTGTTTTCTGCAAACAGGAGTGCTAGTGCATCCTGCTTGCTCCCCATGCTCCTAGCATTAGTGTATAGGCACTTGAGCCCTGTTACTGGTGCCTTTGTCACCCCCCAGCTCTGCCCAATGGGTCCCTTACTGCTTACCTGCTTATTGCTTACCTGTGGTGTACTGCTGGACATCCCATGGAATGCAGGTTCCCGATGATCTCCTTCTGCCTCCCTGTCCTCTGTCTGAGCTAGTTTAAAGCCCAAAGTAGGAGATTGGCCAACCTGTTGGAGAGAAGGCTTTTAACTTTCACTGAGAGGTGAAGTCCATCATGCCCCAGGAAGTCCCTTGCCAGGAAGTGTGGGTCATGGTCTAGGAAGCCAAATCCTCAGCTTGCTCGGGGATGGATTGGGGTACCTCCTGTGCAGTTTCCTCTAGTGCAGCCAGGGCTTTGTATCTGTTCTGCAGCTGCACCAGTGGATCTGTTTCTGTGGCGACAGGCCTGGCCCTGGAGGTGACTGTCGTCCATCTTTCCGTATCGGCTTTGGGGCTTCAGCAGTCCACTCCCTTTCTCTGCAGAAGCAGACACCAGGCAGAGAAGTACTCATCAATCTCCTTCTCAATTGCCCTGATCCCCCTCAACCTGCTCACCTCTGCCTGGGGTACTGCCACCTGCCCCTCCAGTGCCTCAACCCTGGCACATGTGGGTCACGTGGGGGGACTTATTATCATTTCATATTTAAAATAATAAATAATATCCTTTTTTCCTTCTTTTGAACAAACAAGTAAATAAACCAAAAAAATAAAGAAAAATTAACCTGTAATCATAGCACTGAAGTTAAATTAGGACCCCAACAATGCTATATGTAACAAGAACCATCCAGTAATCTTTATCATTTGTGGGAAGGAAATACATTCTCAGCTACATAGAGAAGACTTGCTTAAGAATCAGAAAATTGCCTGATGGGAGGTGGGGGTGAAATGGTCTAATTCCTCTAGACCAGGGCTATCAAACATCTGGGTCATGGAACAATTTCATTCGGCTTGCCAGTAGTCTGGTGTACTACCACAGATTGGAAGGCATTGCCTGCTACAAGTTTGGGGTGCCTGGACCCATTGGTGGCAGGTGTGGCTTGACACTACTGCCTGAATGCAGCCCTACACCACTGTTTACCACCAGACCTGTGCTGCCTAAATGTGACCCCACCACAATTGCTACTGGTACCATGTATCCAGCCTGGGAGGATCCCCCAAAGCCTGGATCTGGCCCAGGGTGATCATCTCCTATTCTAGATCATCTCAATCTCTGTCAGTGCCATGCTATTAGCACACATGAAACTGACTAGGTACAGTCAATTTACAGGACATAATTAGAGACAAGGTGATATGAGTAAGGAGATAACCAAACTTAATAACATGAAAACAGTTCAGGAAAGACTGAGCCAGGCTCTGAATAATAATGTAACAACTGTAAGTGAGGTGTGTGAAAAACAGAGCTGAGAGCAGGCTGTTCCCCTGTGCCAGATCTACATGAGATGCTCACTGCACAGTAACTGGAGTCTACTGTGCAGTAGTGTCATGTGGCAGAAACTGATGCAATGCTGCTGCTCAGTAGACTTGTGCTCCTGCACAGTAGCGTCACAAAAAAGCCATTCATTGGTGCTACTGTGCATCAACTCTGGTTACTGTGCAGTCATTTAGTACTTGTTTATAGAATGACTGCAGCAATGGCTACACAGTCAGCGTCTCATGTAGATGTGGCCCCAGTGAAGTAGTAGGCACATTGAAATGTTCTTGAGCTGTGTCTGCAATACTGACATTATGAGACTTGGAAAATGATTGGTGTCATTTGCATTTTATAAATGACTGAGGCCTCACTACCAGTATCTTACATGACTCAGTACCATGGCAAAGAAATTTAGTGCCTGGGGCAAAGCCCACAATGGCAGCCCACCTATGCACAGATCCGGGTAGCATATGCCCCTCCATGCTTGCCCAGGAGTTCATGCAGCAGCAGGAGCTGCCCTTCTTGCATTCATGTGCCCTTCCCCGCCCCGCCCAAAAATGAGCCACTTGCAGCTCTGTCCTCTGCCTCACCCTGGCTGGGCAGTGCCTATTGGCACCTGTTTGCTTTGGTGACCAGGGCATTTGCCCTGACTGCCCCTGCTTGCTACAGTACTGATATGACTTATGCTGTAATGAGAATTAGATAATGTCATAGACAAAGCAAAATGTATCATAGGATTCAGGGTATCAATTGAAAATGATGTAATGAACATTCTAACTACCTGCATTCCTTTATTTATATCACTTCTGCTTTGTCCTTCAGGATTGTAAACATTACAGATGCTGGGTTCCATAATTTTCATAGTTAATTGAGAAACAACTTCCATTACTAACAGGCACAGAGTATACAGATTGATCAATCAATCTATCCATCTTATACATATTTATGTATGTATATAAAAACCTGACATGTTCTAATGAGGTCACTCATTTCCAAGAAGGAGTGTCTTTTTCATGTTAATAGAATGTTCTTGTTGACCTTCAATGCTGTATCATTTAAGATGATATTCTAAAGTAGTGATCTGATGGAAATTTTGATCAAGGTCAGAATTCCTCATACAAAGCATAACTTCTAATAATTTAATTTCTGTTCTGAAAATAGCTTTCTTGTTTCCTTTCCCTCTGAAATAACTGTATTTATAGCTGAAAAGGAGACTGTTTGCTGTTTGGTTTTGCTGTAGTAAAAATGTGAAGTATGTGCTTAACTTTTAATATTTGATTAGTTCCATCAACATTCTGTTGAAATATGCTGCTAAATGTAACAGAGCAAACGAAACATTTTATCTATGGTCATTCTCATTTAGGTCCTAATTTAAGTGGAATTTAAATTTAAGACCATAAGTAATTTCAGAATGAAACAAAATCTGTTACCCAGTATTACTTAACAGTGTTAATAATTTTAATGGCTCAGATACACAGTTTTATCTAGTATAATTTTTAATCTAATTTGATCTAATCAGAATAAGGTTTCTAATTCTACAGCTAATCTGACTAAGGATATTAAGGGTTTTAATCTGACTAAAGGATTCAGGATTTTGCTCCATATGTAACTCATTCATCAATAGAATGCAGTCACCTCCAATTGTTTAACAGTTCCTTGCAGCACTGATGAACAGACTGAAACAGGAACTTGAGAATATCTAATGTAACTGAGATCACAGAGGGACTTTAGGTGGGCAGAATGTAATTATCTAAATTGGAATTTAACCAAGACATGAAAATTAACATCTGTATATTTGCAAATATGTCTATTGCCTCTTCATAGTCATAAATGGTGAGGAACTTTATTGTTTACTGGCATGTTTCATTGCCAGATAGTAATGGATGTTGTTGATCTTGGAATGATTTGATATGATTCACTTTCTCTGGCAAAGACTGAACGACTGACATTGTCAATAAGTATTAAGTACTCATTGGATAAAGCATTTCTTTTGTCAAGTATCTGGCAAATCCCTCTTTGGCAAACTTGCTGCAATCAATAACATCCATAGTTTGAGTATCCAAGCCACTTCTCAAGGACATTCTAACTGTATTATATTTGGATGAACATTTCCCCTCTTCACTGCCAAGAACTGGTTAGACAGTGAGAACCCTTTTCATATTGTTAAATGAAATTAACAGTTTATAGTCTCTCTTTCTGTTTGTTCTCAAATAAGCATATTGAATCTTGCAGCATCGGTGTCAAAAACTATCTCACTGGTAGCACATATAATACTTTAATATCCATAATACATTATATTTTGGTGAAATCATGATATCTTTATACCATACAATTTCAAAAATTGGTCAAGTCCATAAATTCAAATGTTCTGTATTTGTGTCAGGGTATACAACTTGTGCTAAATTAATCTACATCTTCTATTTAAAATTCTCTGTCCTGACAGGTTTAAATGAATATATTTATTGTATTAAAGTATGAATAATATTTTAGGTAGTGATGGTCCTAAGTAGGGTTGTGTGAACAATTTTGCCATCTGTTTCATTTTGATGCTGTTTTGACTCATTTTGAGCTTGAAACAGCGACATTGAAATGTAATGAAGGGCTTTGAAACAGCCTCAAAATGAAATGAGGGCAGTTGAAATGTTTTGAAAGTTTCAAAACATTTTGAGTTTCGAAGCTTAAGCTGGGCTTGCCTGCAGGGAAACAGAAAGTAAAGAGAGGGAAGGGAAAGAGGGAGGAAGGACTGCTCTCATGTTGACTATGTAGCTGGACAGTGACTGTGATACTTTCCTGAGGCACGTTTAAGCCCCAGGGCTGGGGCTGGCAGGAAGAGTTCTCTGGCAGCTGCTGGAGAAGAAGCTCGTGCAGGAGAAGAAAGAAAGGCTGTCACAGTTTGGTTGCCTAAGATGCTGTTGGTGCTACTGTGCTGCTTACTACGTTGTTTTATTACCTGTTATCATTTAAAGTGGTGGACTAAGCTGAGGCTGTAGGGGAGGAGGAGCCCTCATTGAAGCATACTACCGTGTCGTGTAGTGGCCCCAGTGACAGTGGGGACATGCCTTATACAGTGTCACCCATGTTACAAGTTTTGCTTGTCAGCAGCCTGAGGTGCAGTTTCCCAAAGCCCCCTGCACCTATCTCTTTGAAACCTGGCAGGCTTCATGGCCTCAGCAGGGGCTACCATGCCTGCAGTTCTCACCCCACTGCACCTTAACCCACACGTGGCGTGAGTTTTGCTTTCAAGACTTTGAGGTGCAGTTTCCCAGAATCTCATGCACCAATTTCCTTGAAGTTTGGTAGGATTCATAACCTCATAAGGGGCTACCATATGTGCAAGTTTCATCTGAATCAGGCAAAAAATAACAAAGTTATAGGCAGTTTCATGCTTCCCCATTATAGTATGTGGGCAAAATGTTGAAATAGTAAAACAGTTTCAATGAAATGAAATGGAACAGTGGTTTTGAATTGAAACAAAACACCGTCCTGTCAAAACAGAAGTCAAAATGGAACAGTGTTGTTTTGCACAGCCCTAGTTCTAAGCTATATTTGGATATGGATCTGTGTTCAAAATCAGTCACTTACCTCTTATCTCAGAAATATATATCTCATGATTTAAATAGAAGCTAAACCATAGGTGAATTTCCAAAGTTACATATGCTTTTTCAGTATCAAATTAAGTACACAGTTTAATATATACAGCTGTTCAACTTAGTATCTTTTGGTAATTTTTATTTAGTGTAAGCTTAATCTTTTAATATTTCATTTATTGATTTAATTATTTTTTGTGTTACAGTCACTAACCTGGATTGCAAAATAACAATCTAATTATATAACATAACAGAAGAAGACACTATTTCATCAACTTATATTAATTAGATTCAAGCAAATATTAAAGTAGAATAACCCACACATTTTATTTGACGTGATGGTGTGTGAAATTGTTCCCCCTTTTTTTCAGTAAAAGAAGGCTTATGCATGCTCATGCATAACAACATGGAAATTAAAGTTCTATGCCTATTGTATAGTTATTGATATTTTTCAGGTAAGGATAAAGCAATTATTTAAGATAAATGTTTGGAGAGTGGAGATTAGAGTGATTTTTAAGAAATATGGATTACCTGGTTAAAGTCTGTGTGTTCTTACATAAGATCAAAACTACCTGATTCTTAAAGTAATAGTATTAGCAATTTGGACATTTTAAAAACTATTCACCTATTATAATTTTTTAACAGACTACCTTTAATTCTCTAGGAATGATCATTTTGAATGCTCTTTTTAGTTCTTCATTCCACTACTACTACTTTGCTTCCAAGTCTTTGTTATTTCAGTACCTTGACTCTATGCCAATTATATGTTCCTTCTATTCCGTTATGCAGTTCTGTAAGTCCCAGAATTATTCGCCTTTTTGGAATCAAGAATTGTTTGCAAGTAAAACGGTAATTGTTGCTAGCTCTTTTAAATGAAAATCTACCTGTTATATCTGTTTAGGAGGGCAAGTAAGCACCAGTAACATCCATATGTCTGAATCTATTTGAACGTTATTGCTATGAAGTATCAATTTTATATCTTCAGATTGTTTTAAAGTTCTTTAATACCCTTTTAAAAAATCCACTGGTCATAGATTTTCTCTGGGCCTTTTCAGTAATCCTACAAGTATCTGTCCTGTTCAGGAAATGTTCCTGTTCACTTCAGTCTCTTTCATTCATTAAGCTTCAAAACATTCTCTGCTTCTCATCATCTTTTGGTACACAGTATTCTTTTTTCTGTTCTTTCCATTGTCTCCCTGAGCCAAGAGATATGTTTGCAATCTTTTCTCCAAACAGACAGAGTAATGATAGTTTCATAGTTAGTAAGGTTAGAAGGGACCTGAGCAGATCATCAAGTCCGACCCCCTGCCATGGCAGGAAAGAGTATTGGGGTCAAACACCCCAGCAAAGTGATTGTCAAGCCTTGTCTTAAAGACCCCCGGGGTAGGAGCCAGCACCACTTCGCTTGCAAGTTGGTTCCAGATCCTAGCTGCCCTGATATTGAAGTAGCGCCTCCTGATGTCTAAACTGAATTTACCCTCTGCCAGCTTGTGACTGTTATTTCTAGTCACTCCTGGTAGTGCTCGGGGAAACAGGGACTCCCCCAATGCCTGCTGGT
>NW_017729022.1:143182773-143184348 GCF_001723915.1 Gavialis gangeticus
TGGGGGTGGTTGGGGGGGGGTGAGTTAAAACTGCTTTCCACTTTCATGTATTTATAAAGCTAGGGCTGATCTTGAGCCAGATCACCTGCTTTTTCAGAAAATTTGGGCTTGGGAAGAGAGGAACCCTACAAAGATCCACTTGCTCCATGTTTTTTCACTAGCAGGTTGGTTATCATTTTTAGCATTTTCCAGTCTACTTTTACTAGGTGAAAATGATGCAAGAAACATGCTGTGGCACCTTGGACACCCTACAGGATGTTGAGAATCTAAGTTGGGATAATTTACAACTTCTTGAGCTTGTGTAAGAACTATTGGAGAAGCTTCCAGTGTTTGCTTTGGGGAGCAGTCTGGTGTGTTGTGCAAACACAGAACACTTGGGTCCTGTTCTTTGTTCTCCCTCTGACTGCTCCATGACCTTGAGAAAATTATTCCACCTCTTATTTTTGCCTGTCTTGTCTTATTATAGTTTAGGTTAATTGACACAGGGACAATTTCTTAATGTGTTTTATACAGTATCCAGTATAATTGGCAGGGACCAATGAAATATCTTATGAGTGCCTTAAAACTGTATGAAATGAACTGCAATGCGGGGACCCAATTTACAAAGCACTTAAGAATGAGCTTATCTTTAACCATGTGTGTAAACTCATTCAAGTCAATGGGAATACTTGTATATCTGAACAGTTAAACATGAACCTAATTGCTTTGGCAGATTAGGTCCAGACTACTCAGAAGTGTATCTATGGATATAATCTAAGTCATCTTTTGAGACTGATTACAAGTTGCATGGGGAGTTCTTGGGATTATTGGAATCTTGGAATTATTTTCCAGAGTTCTGCTTCAAAACAGTCTTCAGAAATCTATAATTAAAGTGAGCAAAAACTAATAATTTTTTGCTCTCGGAGGTTAAGAAAGGCAGCCCTTCATATCAACACACAATGTAATAAAGCATATTTAGTTGAAATGAATTTACAACCCCAGAGGAAGACCTTTAAGACCCAAGATAATGCAAGGTCTCAGTGTTTTAGTCTGCTAGAATGTCAGCCATCTGCGCCCACTGTTTGAATGATGATGCTGTCATTTAAGTTGGTATTTGAAATCAAAGTTTTGCTGTGGATTTTTGAATCTTAAAGTGCAGGTGGGAGGGTTGATTTGTAAGGAAAACATGAAAATAATCACGAACACTACAGCAGTATGTCAACTCTGTTGCCATTGATGTCCTGGTATATGCAAAGAAAGCACCTACTGGAATGGAGAAAGCAATGGGAATTGAAATGGACAGTGGCCTGTACATTGCAGTGACAAATACATTTAGGTTTTAAATAAGTTTCGTTGTATGGATTTATTCTATTTCTACACAGAAAAGTTTCAGCTATATTAACAATGAGTAGCATTGACATTACATATTAAGGGATCCTGGTTTTCTCTGTTAAAACATCCAAAATCTGCATTTTTTCTATGATTAAAATTAAACTATATATGTGTATGTATATGTATAAATAGGTGTGTGTGTGTGTATGTATATATAGGGGTGTGTGTGTGTGTGTGTGTGTGTGTGTGTGTGTGTGTGTGTGT
>NW_017729022.1:143186450-143190484 GCF_001723915.1 Gavialis gangeticus
GGGTGTGTGTGTGTGTGTGTGTGTGTATGTATGTATATAGGGGTGTGTGTGTGTGTGTATAGGGTGTGTGTGTGTGTGTGTGTATAGGGGGTGTGTGTGTGTGTGTGTATAGGGGGTGTGTGTATAGGGTGTATAGGGTGTGTGTGTGTATAGGGTGTGTGTATAGGGTGTATAGGGTGTGTGTGTGTATAGGGGGTGTGTGTGTGTGTATAGGGGTGTGTGTGTGTGTGTGTGTGTGTATATAAGGTGTGTGTGTGTGTGTGTGTGTGTATATAAGGTGTGTGTGTGTGTGTGTGTGTGTATATAAGGTGTGTGTGTGTGTGTGTGTGTGTATATAAGGTGTGTGTGTGTGTGTGTGTGTGTATATAAGGTGTGTGTGTGTGTGTGTGTGTGTATATAAGGTGTGTGTGTGTGTGTGTGTGTGTATATAAGGTGTGTGTGTGTGTGTGTGTGTGTATATAAGGTGTGTGTGTGTGTGTGTGTGTGTATATAAGGTGTGTGTGTGTGTGTGTGTGTGTATATAAGGTGTGTGTGTGTGTGTGTGTGTGTATATAAGGTGTGTGTGTGTGTGTGTGTGTGTATATAAGGTGTGTGTGTGTGTGTGTGTGTGTATATAAGGTGTGTGTGTGTGTGTGTGTGTGTATATAAGGTGTGTGTGTGTGTGTGTGTGTGTATATAAGGTGTGTGTGTGTGTGTGTGTGTGTATATAAGGTGTGTGTGTGTGTGTGTGTGTGTATATAAGGTGTGTGTGTGTGTGTGTGTGTGTATATAAGGTGTGTGTGTGTGTGTGTGTGTGTATATAAGGTGTGTGTGTGTGTGTGTGTGTGTATATAAGGTGTGTGTGTGTGTGTGTGTGTGTATATAAGGTGTGTGTGTGTGTGTGTGTGTGTATATAAGGTGTGTGTGTGTGTGTGTGTGTGTATATAAGGTGTGTGTGTGTGTGTGTGTGTGTATATAAGGTGTGTGTGTGTGTGTGTGTGTGTATATAAGGTGTGTGTGTGTGTGTGTGTGTGTATATAAGGTGTGTGTGTGTGTGTGTGTGTGTATATAAGGTGTGTGTGTGTGTGTGTGTGTGTATATAAGGTGTGTGTGTGTGTGTGTGTGTGTATATAAGGTGTGTGTGTGTGTGTGTGTGTGTATATAAGGTGTGTGTGTGTGTGTGTGTGTGTATATAAGGTGTGTGTGTGTGTGTGTGTGTGTATATAAGGTGTGTGTGTGTGTGTGTGTGTGTATATAAGGTGTGTGTGTGTGTGTGTGTGTGTATATAAGGTGTGTGTGTGTGTGTGTGTGTGTATATAAGGTGTGTGTGTGTGTGTGTGTGTGTATATAAGGTGTGTGTGTGTGTGTGTGTGTGTATATAAGGTGTGTGTGTGTGTGTGTGTGTGTATATAAGGTGTGTGTGTGTGTGTGTGTGTGTATATAAGGTGTGTGTGTGTGTGTGTGTGTGTATATAAGGTGTGTGTGTGTGTGTGTGTGTGTATATAAGGTGTGTGTGTGTGTGTGTGTGTGTATATAAGGTGTGTGTGTGTGTGTGTGTGTGTATATAAGGTGTGTGTGTGTGTGTGTGTGTGTATATAAGGTGTGTGTGTGTGTGTGTGTGTGTATATAAGGTGTGTGTGTGTGTGTGTGTGTGTATATAAGGTGTGTGTGTGTGTGTGTGTGTGTGTGTGGGGGTGTGTGTGTGTGTGTATAGGGGGTGTGTGTGTGTGTATAGGGGTGTGTGTGTGTGTGTGTGTGTGTATATATAGGGTGTGTGTGTATGTATATATGGGGGTGTGTGTGTGTATGTATATATGGGTGTGTGTGTGTGTGTATATATAGGGGGTGTGTGTGTGTATATATAGGGGGTGTGTGTGTGTGTGTGTATATAGGGGTGTGTGTGTGTGTATGTATATAGAGGTGTGTATGTGTGTATGTATATGGGTGTGAATGTGTGTGTCTGTGACTGTAAGTAAATGTGTATATGTAAATGTATATGTATATAGAGGTGTGTGTGTGTGTGTATGTAAATGTATATAGAGAGGTTTGTGTGTGTGTGTGTGTGTGTGTGTGTATGTATGTAAATGTGTATATGTATATATGGGGGGTTGTGTGCATGTATGTACATATGTATATATATAGGTCTATAAGTTGAACACGTTTTGTTTTTAACATTTTTGCAATTTTAAAGCAGTTTGAAGCCTACCAGTGCCTCAAACATTATAAAATAAATTCTAAATACCTATATATTTTGGTGTTTGGTTTAGTTTTTTATCATGGAAAATCTGAGCTCCTCTTGCCCTCTTCGCTCACCAGGATGTGGTTCCAGCTGTGGCTGTCCCCCACCCACTGCTTTGTGGTGCTGAGCAGCCCGGACATACTGGTGCTCTGCCCCTGCCCATGCTGTTGTCCCTCAGCCCCAAGCCACAGCCCCCCTAAGCCCTGCCAGTGCCCCTCAGTCCTGACCCACAGCTCCTGCCTGCCTTCCATTTGCTGTCTCCTGGCAGCAGCTCCCCCTTTGCACCAAGTGGGTGGGTAGGGAAGAGGGTGGGTGGGTAGGGCGGGTGTTGTGTGGGGTAGGGGATAGGTATGGGGGAAGAAGGACTGTGGGGCAGGGGGTGTGTGGGCACAGGCAATGTGTCAGGAAAGCTTTGGGAGGGCACATGCACCCCCAGATTTCTGCACTGACAGCAGGGCATGAGGTTGCAGTGTGACTGGACCAACACCGGGCAAGTGCTGCCTCCGTGGTTCAGAGGGTGGAACCTGGAGAGGGCATGGAGATTTGGTGCTAGTATTGCTGCCGCCGCCACCACCACTGGGAGCTGCAGGCCACCTGAACTTGTTACTTTAAATTGCCAATTGCTCAAATCATGAGTGAGACCTTATAAAGAGGGATTCATAGATTCATAGATTGTCGAGTTAGAGGGGACCACAAAGGATCATCGTGTCCAACCCCCTGCACCTGGCAGGAAAGAAGACCAAGGTCAGATGACCACAGCCAGGTGTCTATCAAGCCTCCTCTTGAAGACCTCCAAGTTAGGTGATAGTACCACTTCTCTTGGAAGCCCTTTCCAGATTCTGGCCACCCTTACTGTAAGAACTTCTTCCTAATGTCTAACCTGAATCTACTCTCCACTTGTTTGCATCCATTATTCCTAGTTACTCCTAGGGGTGCTCTGGTAAACAGCACACCTCCAATTCCCTGTTGTTTTCCCTTGATAAACTTATATGTGACTACAAGGTCTCCCCTCAGACGTTTCTTGTGAAGGCTGAAGAGATCCAGATCCCTCAGCCTCCCCTTGTAGGGTCTTTCATGGAGGCCACTAATCATGCGAGTGGCCCGCCTCTGAACCCTCTCCAGATTCTCCATGTCCCTCTTGAAGTGCGGTGCCCAAAACTGAACACAGTACTGCAACTGTGGATTGACCAATGCCACATAGAAGGGGAGCATCACCTCTCTCGATCTGTTGGTTATACATCTGCTAATGCATGACAAGGTGCGATTGACCTTTTTGATGGCTTCGTTATACTGCCAGCTCATGTTCATTTTGGAGGTGTGCTTGGGATTCCTCCTCCCTAGGTGGAGTACCTTGCATTTATTTTTGTTGAATTGCATCCTATTTTGTTCTGCCCATTGATCCAACCTGTCCAGATTGGCCTGTATCTGCTCCCTGCCCTCTGGTGTGTTAACTTTGCCCCATAACTTGGCATTATCTGCGAACTTGGAGAAGGTGCTGTCTGCACCCTCATTCAAATCGCTGATGAAGATATTAAATAACACTGGTCCAAGCACCAAACTCTGTGGGACCCCTCCTTTCAGGCCAAGAATGACCTGTCCACCACCACTCTTTGGGTGCAGTCCCTAAGACAGTTGGCCACCCACCTGACTGTGTAAGCATCCACTCCACACAGCCTGCTTGCTTCCCTATGAGAATAGGATGCAAAACTGTGTCAAAGGCCTTCTTAAAGTCCAGGTAGGTGATATCAGCCTCAGTTCCTGTGTCAAGGCAGTGTGTGACCTGGTAATAAAAAGCGATAAAGTTTGTCAGGCAGGA
>NW_017729022.1:143190802-143191752 GCF_001723915.1 Gavialis gangeticus
CATGCCTGTGCTCCATGAGGTTGCAGAGAGTGGATTCCCTATCTTGGCTTGTCTGCAACTCACGTTTATAGGGATTTCAAGTCTGTTGCCTCACCTTGGCAACAGTGGTGATGTGGCTGGCACAGGAATCCTGGCAGCAGTGGTGGCAGTACTGAGTCCTAGTTTCATAATTTGTAGGGTCGGAAGGGACCTGAGCAGATCATCGAGTCCGACCCCATGCCATGGCAGGAAAGAGTACTGGGGTCCAACGACCCCAGCAAGGTGTTTGTCTAGCTTTGTCTTAAAGACCCCCAAGGTAGAAGCCAGCACCACTTCGCTTGGAAGTTGGTTCCAGATCCTAGCCACCCTGACAGTGAAGTAGCGCCTCCTGATGTCTAATCTGAATCTACCATCTGCTAGCTTGTGACTGTTATTTTTAGTCACTCCTGGTGGTGTTTGGGGGAACAGGGACTCCCCTAATGCCTGCTGGTGCCCTCTGACTAGTTTGTAACAGGCCACTAGATCTCCCCTCAACCTTCTCTTGTGGAGGTGGAACAGGTTCAGGTCCCATAGCCTCTCCTCGTAGGGCCTGCCCTGCTGCCCCCTGATTATGCGAGTGGTCCTCCTCTGGACCCTCTCCATGTTGTCCACATCCCTCTTGAAGTGTGGCACCCAGAACTGGACTCAGTACTCCAGCTGCGGCCTGACCAGCACCGCATAGAGGGGGAGGATCACCTCCTTGGACCTGCTTGAGATGCATCTGTGGATGCATTACAAGGTATGGTTGGCATTCCTGACTGCATCCCCATACTGTCGGCCCATGTTCATTTTGGCATCAATAATGACTCCAAGATCCTTTTCTGCCTCTGCACTGACGAGAAGGGAGTTTCCCAGCCTGTAGGTATGGTCCTGGTTCTTCCTTCCCAGGTGCATCACCTTGCACTTGTCAGTGTTGAATCCCATCCTATTCT
>NW_017729022.1:143196752-143197411 GCF_001723915.1 Gavialis gangeticus
GACCCGTGGCCCTTTCCTTTCCAGCTCCTTTTCCCCGCCTGGCCTTCACAAATTCCCTCTTTGATTTCCCCCCCCCCCCCCCCCCCCGGATTTTCCCAAGGATAAAGGTAAGACTGACCAGCCTGAAGTTATCCTGCTTATCTCTTCTCCCCTTCTTAAAAATGGGCACCAATATTGGCCCTTTTGGGATAAGGCAAAATGCCACATTTATTGATTACATGAAGCAGATACATAAGCTTAGATACACCAGTCATACAAACAGATATACACAGCTATACATAAAACAGACATGCAGTCAAAACCACTCCAGTAAGATGTTATAGTTACAAGCAGATGTTATTCAATATTAGCACTGGATGGCCAGGACCAGGCTTATTGAGGATATGAGCCGGGGTATACAGGCATGCATGCCTGTGCTCCATGAGGTTGCAGAGAGTGGATTCCCTATCTTGGCTTGTCTGCATCTCACTTTTATAGGGATTTCAAGTCTTTGTTCAGCATTGGGGGGTTTCCATGCTCAGTTTTTAATTATAGGTTGTTTCTTCTGGTTATCTCAACTTGACCTTATTCCAGTACAGTTGGTATTTCAGTCTTCATCTCTGCCTTGAAGCATTGTGTAGTCTGTCTTCAAGCATTCTGTCCTTGAAGCATTGTAGTTG
>NW_017729022.1:143202411-143202810 GCF_001723915.1 Gavialis gangeticus
TGTCAAGCCTCTTCTTAAAGACCCCCAAGGTAGAAGCCAGCACCACTTCGCTTGGAAGTTGGTTCCAGATCCTAGCCACCCTGACAGTGAAGTAGCGCCTCCTGATGTCTAATCTGAATCTACCATCTGCTAGCTTGTGACTGTTATTTTTAGTCACTCCTGGTGGTGTTTGGGGGAACAGGGACTCCCCTAATGCCTGCTGGTGCCCTCTGACTAGTTTGTAACAGGCCACTAGATCTCCCCTCAACCTTCTCTTGTGGAGGTGGAACAGGTTCAGGTCCCATAGCCTCTCCTCGTAGGGCCTGCCCTGCTGCCCCCTGATTATGCGAGTGGTCCTCCTCTGGACCCTCTCCATGTTGTCCACATCCCTCTTGAAGTGCGGCACCCAGAACTGGACTC
>NW_017729022.1:143208438-143208721 GCF_001723915.1 Gavialis gangeticus
ATGCCACATTTATTGATTACATGAAGCAGATACATAAGCTTAGATACACCAGTCATACAAACAGATATACACAGCTATACATAAAACAGACATGCAGTCAAAACCACTCCAGTAAGATGTTATAGTTACAAGCAGATGTTATTCAATATTAGCACTGGATGGCCAGGACCAGGCTTATTGAGGATATGAGCCGGGGTATACAGGCATGCATGCCTGTGCTCCATGAGGTTGCAGAGAGTGGATTCCCTATCTTGGCTTGTCTGCAACTCACGTTTATAGGGAT
>NW_017729022.1:143209941-143220787 GCF_001723915.1 Gavialis gangeticus
CCCCCCCCCCCACACTCCTCCTGATGCATTGCCATTGGGCATGGTACAGATGGTTTCCAACCCCAGGCCCTCCAACCTCCCCCCGCCCCATCCCATAGACTTATCTATATCCAGCTGTTGGGGCTGCTCCCACCACTCTGCCTGGCTTCATGTGTGTACATGGACATGGTACCATCAGCCTCCAATTGCTCTCTTCCCACTCCTCCCACCCCAAACAGCTTGTTGCAAGATGGAGCTCTTTCTCACTTCAAAGGGGAACATCTGGGAAACAGAAAACCCAGATCCCTGCATATGAAGTATTGCAACACTAGGAAAACAAATATTTCTGCTTTGTTTTTATATAGCTCCTTTTATTCATGGATTTAAGGATCACAAAGTTCTTAACAATCTTTAAGGGTGCAAACAAGTACTTGTTGCACTGAATCTAGGTTTATGTGGCTACATAAACCTGGATTGGGAGCAGTCCTTCACTGCTACTGAGAGTGGTGCATTCAGGCTGAGATAAATATCTTGAGGGAGGAGGGGCTGGTGGGTCTGTGGGGGGTACTGGTGGGTGTGCTGGGTTGTGGTGGGTAAAATTTTCCTGGACAGGGCTGGGGGTAGAACAGGTCTGGGGCAAGTGCCCAGGCTTTCTCAACTCCCAGGCTGTACTGTGAATGTGTGCAGGCATTTGCTAAATCAGTTTATTTCCTTCTTGATCTAAATTAGTGAACCACTTGAAGTACACTAACTTAGATTGGTTATGACATTTTTTTGCCAATTTAAAACCTTGGTTAGGTCGATCTAAATGTAACACATACATACCCTAAATGAATGTCCCAGCTTTCCTGTGAAATATTCTAGGGAAGCTTTCTTATCCCTATGTTTCCTAGTCTAGAATCTGAGAGAGAAGTTAAAATACTTATCTAAGATCCCAATGTGTTAGTGACAGAATTGGTAGTAGGACTCAGAACTCCTGACTTCTGGCCATCTGTTCTAAAATTCAGTTCCTTGATTGAAGCCAGTGTAAACTTTTTAATTTACTTGAATTGCTTTTGCTGGCTCTTTAAAGTCAGTGGAAAGCCTTACAATGAGTTCAGTGGGCTTTGGATTAGGCCCTGTATTACTTTTCTTTTAACATTATATTACTAGTCTGTTTTCTGCCCCCTCCTCTGAGTCCTTACCTAGTCAGCCACTTTGATTTGGGAGCCTTTTCAAGAGATTATTTATTTTGTTTGCTGTCAAATTAATTCTTATTTAAATGTCCTAGTTTACTTGGGATTACAGCTATTTTTTTAAACCCTTCTTTAGATACCAGCTACTATCAAGAGGTCACATTAGAAGGAGAAGGTCACCATTCTGTACATGTCTACTGCTATTTCAAACAAAATCATCAGACTGGTTCAGGTTTTCCAGAGGATACGAGATATTGCCAGGCAGAATGATTTTGCAATAGCTAGGGCTACTCATATTGCCCCTTTATACACTCTTTGGAAATTAGATTAGCGGGGAGAAAGGTATTTACAGTTGGATCTCAATAATAAATGGTGACCCTCTTTGACTAGACTCAGGACCGAACAGATGCCCACACCTTTTCTGGCTGGATGTAGATTTTGCATTCCAAGTGCTAAAAGACGTTGCCCAGTCTGTCTAGGAGTTTTGGAAGATACTAGCCGCTATGTTTTAGAATATTCTTTATATAATGACATAAGGAGAACCTATTTATTCCTGTTCTTGCAGAAATTGCTAGATTTTTCAAACACAGAGAAATTAATCTGTCTTTTACAGCAAACAGATCCAAATTTAGTATGCAGTCTTGCAATTTTTGCTTACAAAGCTGAGGCGGTTAGAGTTAAATATCCTTTATTACTGATATGTGTGATACATTTTAACGTTAGATTTGATTTTATTGTCTCAGTTGTGGATCTATGTACAGCAATATTATAGATTCATGTCTTGATTTACTACTATATTTTATATTAATAATGTTTTTACGTTGGTGGCTGCTATTATTAGTATAATATTTGTAGTTCAGTTACTTTGTTCAAACTTACATTATGGTCATATGTGTGTTATGTCATTTTCAGAAGCATGGCATTTAGCCAAAATCATTAATAAATTGAAATGAATTGATGTTACTGAAAACTAATGTTTAGCTGCTTACTTTAAGTGCAGAGTGTTAAAAATCAGTACTAAGTCAGATTTGAGCTACAGTTTTCAACCACAAATGATTTTCAGAAACTGCACAGGTTGCCGTTTGCTTTCTTCAGCAAGCAGATCCAACTTGTGAGGATCCAACTTGCTGTCTCCTTTCTGGGCGTGGATGGGAGAGAGAGATTAATCTTACAGTCAAGTACTGCACCCTTTTGCCTGCCTACCTGCCTGATGAATTGACATGATTGCTTTCTCTCTGCTAAACATTTCTCCCTACATTTCTGCAATTGGTGTCTCCTTTCCTCCAGGAAAGCATATACATCTACGTGGTGGGAGTTCCCTTGGCAACCAGGATACAACTAATCAAACCTTCAGTAGAACCTGCTCATTAAATGTCACAAATAGCATGTAGTTCAGTCGCACATTGCAAGGTTAATTCTGATCAAATTGACAGAGTCCCTTGATAATAAGTTAATGGGTTCCAAAAATGTCTTTAATTGTATTTTAGCCTGGCAAAGATAACTTGTCTTTAAGGATCTGGAGTGCATTATGTCATTGTCTGCTGTCTTAAGTTAATTAGTATGTACAACATGAGTTAGAGGCAATAAAGTTTATGGGAATACACTAAATGGAGAACATGAAAGTCAGTCTCTAAATGTAGGAGTGCTTATCCAAAGCTTTTATATCAGATTATCAGAACTATCAAAACTATCAGAAGCCCTTGAGCCTGTAGAAATGGGCCAGATAAATAAATACATTGCCATAATGACCTTTTAACAAGATGGCTGGCACATTGTATCTTTGATTTGTTCAGATGTGCCTGAAGAATGGGTAATGAAGTGTGAGGCCAGTTCTAATTTTATCTGAATGGCTTCCCCATCTGTAGACAACAGGGCAGATTTGTTTATACTTGCTCTCTGTGGGCCTGACCTAAAGCCCATTAAATTGATAGACGGACCCCCGCTGATTCTGGATCATGCCATATGTCCGCAGAATTAGAGATGGGCTTGCCTACTGTAGTAAAGTAAATAGGAACAGAGGAAACCATAATTCTCTATAGGAGTTGTATAAACTCAGGGCAAGGGTTTTTGCTTTTTTAGTTTGATAGGTATATTTTAGGTACTTTAAAGGCCCAGATACATTTAGAATACTATATAAATATGTATGAAGTTCTTGGATGAAGGGTTTTTAGAGAGAAGCTGTGAATATATTTTTTTAAAAATATGTGGAGAGAGATATGACTATGTTCTGGTTAATCCTTAATAGGAAAGGTCTTATATTGTCCCTTTCTGATTGTTCCATTAAAATAGTCTAGGCCAGTGGTCCACACCTTTCACTGGCCTATAAGCAACAATATTGAGCAAGTTACATGCAGCAGGTAACATTTGCTCTTCTTGTCAATCTCAATTTTAATTTTTTAATTTCCTGTGACCACAGGGAACATCTAGGAGTCTAAGTGCAAGACAGAGCTTATGAGAAATAGTTTTGAGACTGGGAAAACACTGCCTTGCTTCATAAACTGAGTCCACAAGAGAAGAAAGAAAACAATACAAGACTGTTTTGCAATCATATTGCAACATGTGGTATCGATCATTGTTAACAGAAATATATTGGAAGTGGTGTTATGCAGCAGGCCTTGGGTAGTCTTGCATAGTGGTTAGACACTTGAACCATGAATACACAACAGATTGTTTCCCAGGGAGCTAGGCAGCCTGTTGAGGTATGGAATCAGAACCCGATTTGGAAGTTGTAGCTGAAGTCACGACAGGCTGGGGTCAGAAGCCAAGCAAGTGACTGGGTAACCCAGGGGCTAACCAGTGTCAGAAGCAGAAAGCCAGAGCTGAGGATTAACATAGAATTGGGAGCAGAGAACTAGAATTAGCTCAGCCAAGGGATTTACTAGGATGGAAGCTTGAATTAGAGCAAGGGCGGGCAATTTTTTTGGCTGGGGGGCCACTCAATGAGTTTTGGTGATCTGTTGAGGGCCACAAAGGTAGCCCAGCCCTTGACAGATGTCCTGCCCTGGTTGCTATCTTGAGACTAGAAAACCTGCCTCTAACCCTTGACCTTTGCCACCCCTTGTCCTCATAGAAGTACTCCTTTTGGGAGTGGAGGGTTGCCATCTTGGAACCAGAAAAAAACCAAGTCATACACTAAAAGTCAAACACCAAATAATAACGTATTTTAATTTTATTACAAAAATGTTGTCATGGTTTGTGTTTGTGTACTGTATATAGAGGTGATTGCATAATAACTCAAAAATAAAGTCTTACTCTTGTATATTGTGTGGGGGGGGGTGTAGGGTATGATTGGGGTGGGGGTGGCTCTGTGTGTGTATGGTGGTGTTTGGGGGGTTGTAAGGGGTAGGGTTGTGTGTGTGTGAGCAATAAGGTATTTGGGGGGGGTGTATATGTGCGGGCAGGGTGTGACATTTGTGGAGTGTGAGGAAGAGTGGGGACCCCCCCACATGGTGCACAGCCTTTACCCCTCAAGCAGCAGCAGGCAGTGGGTGGTTGCGGCACTTGTGCCCCATGCAGACACTGCTGCCTGGTGGCAGGGGGCTCCAACTAGCACTGCACATAGTAGTGAGGAGCCATGGTGGGACTCCACACAGTGCACATGGAGCTCCCATCACTCGCTCACCACTGGGGGAAGCCCTACCTGATGGAGTCGGCTGCCTTCCCCGCCCCCTGCCATACAGGTCCTGGGACTCCATGGGGAAGGAGCACAGTGGGGCTCCCATCCACTTCTGCTGGAGTCCTAGGACCTGCACAGCAGGGGGTGGGGAAGGCAGATGGCTCTGTTGTGCTGGGCTTCCCCTAGGGGCATGCGAGTGCCAGGAGTTGGATTTGCACTGCATGGAATCCTGCACAATAGAGGCAGGCTGGCTGGACTATACTCCTCGCCATCATGTGCAGCACTGGTTGGAGCTGTGTGCTGCTAGGTAGCAGTGCCTGTGGGGGGCATGAGTGCCTCAACTGCCTGCCTGCTGCTGCTGCTGCTGCTGGTGGTGGCAAGGGCTGTGCACTATGGAGGGGACTGTGTGGGGGATGTTAAAATAAGAGATCCTTTTAATAAGAAATTGTGTTTTCTAAGCAGCTGTAATTGGACTTGATTCTCCTCTTAGGGTAAAGTTACTTAGACCATACTAAGGGCATTTAAAACCCAAGTGTCCACATGTTAAAACTTGTTAATTCATGCAAGTGCCCCCAAAGCATCTCAGATATGCCACTTCAGGTGAGGGCTAGCTCCAGCTTGTGCTAGTTAGCTCATGTTAGAGTAACTTCAGCCTGCTTCATGGAGATAAAATGAGCAATTTTCAGTCCTCCCGCATCCCAGGATGCACCACTTTCAGCTCTCTCACCACACAAAGCAGGGATGGATCCCATGTGTCCTGGCTCCTAGCTACAGCCCTGCTTGCCAGACCTCTACTGGCAAATCAGAGCTGTGGAGGCAAGAAATGGTATTAACCTTTAAAATGCAACTGCTCACAGCACATTCTAAATTTAACATGCTTTACACAGATTTAGTATGGTTTAAATATAACTGCACCCTTACATTTGTTTTAGTTCTTAGGCTTCAATAAAAGTTACTTCTGATTCACACTAGCATCAGGAAGAGTAGGATTGTGATATTCAAATGAATTGTCCATATTTCTCTGTTCCATAACTGGAAAAGTTTACCTGTTTGCATACTATTAGGAGTTTTGGTATACTGCATCCATGGCCATTTATAAGGTAAAGAGAGTGCTGTGGCTGGCTTAGACACAGACATTTATTAGAAAGTGTTTGTTTGTTTGTTTATTTATTAGCTGCTTGAACTGTACTGTAAATTTGAGTGTAGGACCAGATGCAGGAGAACAAGCTACAATCAGGACAAGACACATAATTCATAATTTTTTTTTTCATTTCAAGGTCCAGTGCATTTATGATACTGCCAGTATATGTGAGAGAGACAGAGACTGTAAACCAAGGAAATTTTAGGGCAAAATAAGTTCCCTCTGGGTATTTCTTATGCGGCAGTCTATATATATGTTTGGACTCAGTCTATTTATGAGATGAGCGATCGTAAATTTTAAACCTGTAATGGGAAGCTGTACGTATTCACAGTAATTTCACTCTTACTAGAAAATTTATGGCTATTTAACAATCATTTTCCTGGGCCTGCTTTACTTTCTCTTATGCCATATGTTGTCATGTACAACACAGAAGTGTAAAATTATACCAGCGTTATCCACTCATTCACACTGCTGGTAGTGTTTTACTATGGGAGAATCTCCCCCATCTCCCTCTAGGTTTTGTGATTACAATTTCTTTCCTTCTAAGTCTTGCTTCACTGTTAATCAAATACTTTGCTATCATTTTAAACATGTCTCCAGTAGGTATTTAAATTAGTACTTAAAAAAAACACATTTTATACATAATATAACATTAATTACTATTTAATATGATTATATTTAAGCTATATAATAAGGATGGACAGCATACACCTACTTGTAATACAGTTAATTTAAAATGACTGTCAAATGACATAAATCTGGGTTTGCCTGACTGGTAAAGCAAATAGTGTTTGCCATTGAGATGTGTGGATGACTGCCCACTGTGAAAGTGATAATATGGTTGGAAGCGTTGAGGAGGACAGAAGAAAAATCCTCTCTAAGGGAGAAGGACGAAACTCAGCTCCTAAGATATGCATCCTCAAAACTGCCAATGATGTTCCGCTTTTCCTAGGTCTTTTATTTCCTTTTGTTATTCATAACTTTTGCTTTAGTTCATACACTAAATAAAACCTCCAGGTACTCCATTAATTTAAATTTTCTATTTTCTGATTTAATCAGTTCTAGTTGTTATCTCCCCTATTAACTGTTCTCCAAGTCATTATAATTCCTTAATATCTCATCTCCTCCTTTACTCATTTACATTCCTGTTTCTCAGGGGGAATGAGAGCTGTAGTCTACAGAGAAGTCATACTAGTATCATGGTGAGGGACCTGATCCAACATGGATTCCTGTAGTTCATGTTCTGTGTTTTCCCTAATCTCTTACTCTTGGTACCAAATTTATTTTCTGTCTCCTGCCACATAGAATTTTCTTCCAAACTGGCCATTGTAGAGATCTGTGCAATTTGTAATAATTTTGTTTAGTGATAGCAAAGATTTTAGAAACCTCCTTCTTTGAGATTCAAAGCAACTTTTAATAAGCAGAGATCAGGAAGTGACTGATGTGGGGACAAATCATCCAACATTTACCTCCTGCAGGGTTCTCACACTGTCTTCTGAAATATCTGGTATTGGTTGCTGTTGGGGATAGGATAGTAGACTAGATGGAATTTGGGTCTGGCTTATTATGGTCTGATCCAAGTTCCTACGTTTCAATTGCAACCATTACGTTGACACTAGCTGATCTGAATGAATTGAAGAACTATTGTAGATTTTCTCCAGAGTTCACTGTAACATACCCGTTTTGGTTCACAGTGTTCATAGTCAACTTAGTCATAGTACCTGGAAGGTAAATTAATGGAGTACCTGGAGGTCAAGAGAAAGATATTGAAAGATTACTAGTGAAGGAGGAGATAGCTGGACTTTTCAGTTTGTCTTCATCACTTAGGCACTAACATGGTTCATATAAAAGTTGTTCAGTATGAAGTAGCCCCTAGATCTGCTGAAAGCTTAGTCTGTTTCCACTGCTTCATACAGAATGTGTCTACATATTCAAATGCTCTGGGTAATTAACTCTAAAGTAAACCCACCTTGAGCTGGCATCTACACAAGTGAGGAAGTGGGAGTAGATTTGCTCCTCATGGCAGCAGTCTGCTTTGGCCCCCTGAAGCAGAAAGGGGATCTCTGGGTCCTAGCCCAGGGGCTGGATTGAACATGGGGCCAGGAGACTGCTGTCTCCTTGCGGAGGATGGGACATTGCTCCCTGTCCCCAGGAGCTGCCTGCTACTGAAATGAGCCCTGCCACTGGGAGAGGACAATGCCCCCTGCCCCTGAAGCAGGGAGCTCCCAACCTGTAATTGTGGAGCAGGGGCTGGGACATTCTTATGTTCCAGCCTCAGCTCTGTGACATTGAGCTGAGCCTGAGAGGTTCTTACCTCCCAGACTCAGCTCTGCAATCTTGGACCAGTGGCTAGGAGATTCTTATGGGCCAAGTACATAAATAAATTGCCATATTTGGCCCATTCTTATCTCCCAGCCTAGGCTCTCTCACCACAAAACTGAGGCTGGGAGATAAGACTGTCCCAGCCCCTGTTCAGTGATCGTGGAGCAGGGAGCTCCCTGCTGCCATGGCAGGGGGATATTGTCTCCACTTGGGATCCAGTGGTGGAGCCCTCCCCAGCAGCAGGCAGCTCCCAGGGGCAGGGAGCATTCTCCTGCCCCCTGCTACATGGCTGACTGGGGGCACAGTTGCTCCTGGTCGGTCATCTACTTGTGCTGTACAGCACAATAATTCCTCCCAAATATTTTTGCTACTTGTATTTACAGGTAACAAATATACTTGGGATTGGAGCAAATTATGTCTACATGTGTAGATAGTAATGCTTACTGTGCAGTAATTTGCTCTAACCTCAAGTAAAGCATCTTGTGTGTAAGTGCCCACAGTGTTTGTAAATGGTTGAAAGACTTATGCATAATAAGTCACATACAAACACATACAAAGTGCTTTGCAAGTTTTCTAGGATGTTAAACTTGTTTTCAGACTAGTGGGTTTTTCTCCGCTGCCTGCATCTGCCACATGGCTCTAGGTTTTTCTCTTTCTAGTCTAAGATATGCTGCATGGATCTCCCTCTATCATTGCCTGCTGTTATGACTCCCACCATCCATGTAGTGCCAGCCACCTAAGGTGGATAGAAGCAGAAAGTACAATGAGCAGAGGCAAAAGGTGGGGCACAGTGACATTTTTCCCATCTCAGAACAAGGAAAAGAAGCAATTGCATTAAACCACGATTTATCCATGAGGAAAAGCTCTCCAATTTTCTGCAAGCTAAGATGTTATGTTTTTTGCTTTGTGAAATCAGTGTATTGTTTGGTTGCTATGCAGAAGCCTGTTTTCTTCTTCACTATGTATCTTAGATACCCTCTTTCCTGCATCAGTTATCCACTTTGCTTTGTTATTTTAGCAATGAGAGGCAGCAGCACTATGAAGAAAATGTTTACTCAGATAGAGTTTCAAACTGCATGTAGTCCTAATTATTCCAGCTATCCATGCCTTAATTACTCTGCTTGCTTTCTGAACTACACCAGGGACTATGGCACTTTATGCAAACATAATATTTTGTTATATTATTTGTGATTTTTCTGTATCTTATCTCTTATAGTTTGTTGTAATTTTCCTGTTAGAACTTCAGATCATGAACAGTAAGAATTTTTTAAATACAAGCTAAAGGGTAAGAAGCTTGTATTAGTCTTTTGGGAAAAGAAATGCTTACGTAGTACTCTGTGGCAGTTTCTCTGTTATAAAAATTGCTGGTCATTCCACAAAATCTAAGACAGTAGGTGCAGATGACTGCCTATGAGCCAGCATTCACTGAAGTAGCAACAGTAAATTTTTAAGCTACTGCTTTAGTGGCCTAAAGCATATTGCAGTTTAGTTTGTGTCTGATTTTACCCTTAAACTGATTTTTTTCTCCTAACAGATATACATACATATAAAAGAAGCAGTGTAACAAAGTAGCTGATCCCTTACCACTTAAATCCTATGCACATGTTACTGTTCAGTTTGATGGAAGAAGGGTTAGACCTCTCTAAATAGTAAGGGCATGCCATTGTAGATGAAAATATGACAAATACAGTTCTAAATAGCTGCAGTTTGTTTTTCACTTTGTCAATGAGTGGGGAAGTTCTTCAGTATGTTTCATACACTTAGACCAATGTAAATAATCATCTTTCTGTAGAACCTTTCATTTAAGAATCTCTGATAAACTGAGCCTCACAATAATGCTCTGCAAAGTTGATAAGTATCACAGTTAACATTTTGGTTAGGAGGAACTGAAGAAAGGGCAAATTAATGTGTCATGCTCAAAGTCATGCAAAACATAAATATGAAAAATTTAGAAGTAAATGTGAAGGGATGAAGTACCCTGGGTGCATCTACATGAGACACTTAACTTTACATTAGCATAGTATACTGTGAAGTAAGTATGTGCATCTACATGTGCACATGCTTACTTCACAGTAAACTTCCCTAATACCGAGTAAATTTGCTACCTGCAAATGTGGATTAGCAAATTTACACGGCATTCGTATCAGTGCTGTAGCACCTGTGTAGCTGCCTGACTTGGAGGAGAAATTGCTTCCAGTCAGTTGTCCACCACAGGAGCCCACATGGGGACTATGTCCCCCTGCCCTGGCATCAGGGAGCTGCAAGCTCCCTGCTCCCAGATTGTGGTCAGGGTGTGGAGCCTGAGAGATCCTTACCTCCCAACCCCCACTTCACCATTGTCAGCGGGGAGTGGGGGGCTGGGAGACCCTTATCTCCCAACAGCAGCTCTGTGACCACTGAGATGCCCAAGCCTGAGGGTCTCTCAGCCTGAGATAAGCATCTCTCAGCAGTGGCTCTATATTCTCGGAGCCACTGCTGGGAGGTAAGGGTATCCCAGCCTGAGTCCCACAGCTATGGAGCTGGCAATGGGATCTCCCTGCTGGCTGGGGCAGGGGAGCCTGTCCCCTTCCTCCCTCAGCTCTGAAAGAGCAGAGCTTTGGGGGGGGGGGGGGG
>NW_017729022.1:143220894-143244087 GCF_001723915.1 Gavialis gangeticus
GGGGGGGGGGGGGAGAGGGGGAATGACAGGCTGGGGAACTTTTTTCCCCCACATGGAGCGGGGCAGGGAACAAGCTCTCCAGCCCTCACCCTATGTGCCTGGGTGGGGACAATGTCTCTTTGCTTCAGCAGCGGCGAGCTTCCAGCCCTGAGTGCAGAGTGGGGTCTGGAAGCTTGTTTCCAGCCCCCACTCCGTGATCACAGTTGTTATTGTGGAGCAGGGGCTGGGAGCTCCCTGCATTGGGACAGTTCCCCGCTCAGCCTGGAGCTGGCTGGGACCTATCCCTAGCCAGGACTGTTTCCAACCAGCCCCAGGCTGTGGGCGAAGCACATGCAGCCTGGAGGTGACTGGGAGCTGTTCTGTTTTGGGCAGTCCCCAGCCAGCTTTGGGTTGCAAATGCAGATTTCCCTATTCAGCCCAGGGTTGGCTGGGAACTCTCCTGTAGTTAGGGGCGGATCCCAGCCCTGGGTCCCGATTAGGTGATCAAGGCATGGGGCTTGGAAAGAGCTTCAGGGGTGGGGTAGGTCCCAGCTGCCCACTCCAATCTGTCAGTGGGGCAGCTATCAGCGTGCTAGCTGCTAACTGCCCCACTGGCAGATTGGGCCAGGGGGCTGGGACCTATCCCTCCCCTATAGCTCTTTCCAAGCCCTGTACCCCTGATCATGGAGCCAGGGCCAGGAGCTCCCTGATGCAGGCATAGGGGAGCATTGTCCCCATCCCAGCAGCAGGTAGTCCCCCAGGTAGTTGCTGTTTCCCGGCCCTGTGCTCCCTGCTGTCCCCTGGGCTAGCACCTAGGGGGAGCCTAGAGCTCCCCTGTGTGGCAGGGGAGCCAGGGACCCAGTGCAGGTCTGCAGGGACAAGGGAGCAAATCTATTCCCTAATCCCTGCATGTGTAGATGCCTACCCAAAAACCTTTACTGGATGTGTCTACATATGCCCCTATGGCACTGTTTTTACTTCCAAAAGGCCTGAGGCCTTCCAAAAGGAAGTACCAAATAACAGCACAGTAACAGCTCATACTGAACCTGTATGAGTGCATGGTTATTTTTAGCTGCTACGTCACTCTAGCAACGTGCTATAACGAGGGAGCATGTTGCTATGGGGACATAGCTGCAGCATCACAGTTTGTGCCCACTGACATTATGTTGCCATAGCACTTTGCTACAGTGATGTAGCATCATGTGTAGATGCTCCCACTGTGAAGTAGCTTATTGCACAATAAATCTAGGCTGGAGTAAACGCATATGTAGATGCACTCTGTTTCCGGGGGATGCTGGATAACAGAGCTTTTACTGTATTAGTTTTCAAACATATGAAATGACAATTCTTAAAAGCCACAGTGTACTTTGTAAACACTTGTTTTATTAATCTTGTTTATAGTATAATGCAATCCTAAAATTTCTGCAAATTCTTTTACAGTAAAACATACTTACCCGTATTCATACATCCTAAGTTTCCCTGCCACTGTTGTCATTTTGAGAATATTATTAGAACATCTAATATCATTAGAAAGCATAATATTTTTAAATGATGAATTATGCCAGTGACATCATTTTATTCATCCCCAAAAAGCCAACTTCTAGGTAACTTATTTATTTGGCTCCCAAAATATTGTCTGAGACAATTATCCTCAGTTGAGCTGTAATGTATTAACTGTTTTTCAGTACAGCCTATCTCATATTCCTCTCTTCTTTTCATTTAAATTTCCATTTTTTAAGGACGTGATGACTGTAGGTGTTGTAGGGCTTGCTGCCACTGCCCTGAGCTCATTTTTCTGCAGACAGTGACAGGGTGGACCTCAGCTTCAGCTCACCCGGTCTGCCAGGAAGCTGGTCTTATGTTTCTCACCTGCCACAACTTTGATATTATATTGCTAGGAGGCAATGCCCAAGGTGATCCTACCAAGTCTCAATCCCTGTTTTCTTCTGTGGGGCTCCAAACCTCCCCTTTACCCCACCCAAGCCTCTCCAGGTGGCACTCATAATTCTCTGCAGCCAGATTTTAATGCTGCCTTTTGGTCTACTGTTTCACCCTCAGCCACCTGGATGACCATCGGTTTTAGTTACCCTTTCAGGGGCTGGCCTTGGCCTGCACGCAAATATCCAAAAAAAAAAGAAAGCAAAACCTGACTGTTCTCAGTCTCTTTGTCAGACTCAGTTCATGTTCCTTCACTTGGGGTCAGGCCCTCATGTCCAAATCGCAACAAAAAATCAGTTAATCCAGTCCCTGCTCTGCACAGACCTGCCCCAGCTTACTCATAAGCATTCACAGTCCCAATGGGATCTCTCCCACATGCCAGCCACCTGAATACAGCAATTCTTCTGGCCTCTCCCTTGAATCCTCAGCTGTCACTCTGCTCCAGGGATTATCAGAAGCCTTGTGTGTGCAGGCCTCCACCTGCCTCCTTCTCTGGGTTGTACTCCAAGCATTTCTCTGGCATGGTTTGCAACACTTGTCTGCTGGGATGCCCAGCCACTCCTCTTTCTGCAGCTTGCAGGGAATTGATCCCCCTCTGTCCCTCTCCGGGGTCAGCAATACCTCTGAGCAGCTTTCCTCATCCAATCTGGAGTGAGATGCTGCTCTGGAAGTGAAGTGTGGTGATTGCTTCTGTTCCCTTCCGGCCCTCCGTGCTGCAGGTATTGCTTGCTTTCATTTTCCCTGTCTCTTGCTGCCAGCTGCTTTTCTTCTCCTGAACTTCCCCTGCCCTTCACACAAGGCATCTTGGGACTTTTGTTTACTTTCTCTCGCTCCTTAACAAAGGAATATTGAGCAGTATCATTGACAGAAAGTTCTGATTTAATTGTTAGCATTTTATGTACACTTTCTGTATTCCAATCTTTCCCCCTTTTTATCTCTTACCTATTGTAATTTCTAAAACATTTTGTTACACAAGACCTCACTAAGCAAGATGATGTAATTTAGTGTAAAATTTAGTTTTTCTTGTGCAATGGCCATTTTAAATAACACCATCCTGAAAATAAAGGGTAGTTATTATCCACTTTTCTTGTCTGTCATTTTCAAATCAGCAAATACTGTAACAAATAAATGTAATCTATATTAAAGGCTCAATTAGAATATTATCAAAACCTCAATTGCATTTAGTTTAGTTCTGCAGGCATTTACTGGGGCTAAATTTGGCCTACTCTGTTTTGCACCTATCTGGTTATGGCCTGTGAGCTTATATTAATTTACATCAGCTACTGTATGTCTGAATACTCATGCAAATTGAAAGGAGGAAAATTCCTATTCTATACCATGGCCTCTCCCTAGTCAGATGCTTGACAAGGTTTTGGAGGAAGAAGTAGTGGGAGACTCCTGTGGCATTGCCATAGTTCATAACCACAGGTTTTTTCCTGGAGGAGTTAATATAGTTTGATCTTACATGAAGCCATTTTGTTCCCCTCTGTGGCTCAAGTTGTATAACTGCAAGGAGCCATCCAAAGAGGCCATTGTTGTTCTTGTCTACAAAATAAATTATGTATTTGCTTACTGTCTTCAGTCTGTAGACAAAATTAAGATTTGGAAAGAAGCAACTGTTGATATGAACAATTTCCACTTAACTGAAGTGGGGGACCTCTTAAAGAACAGCAGGGTTGGAAAGCCTTGCTTCCTGCAGTACTGATAGTCCCTACTTTGGAAACTGCATTACAAAAATCAACCTCTCTGACCTTGTTCTATAAATTTCTTTATGGGATGGGGTTCTTCTCTCCAAAATGAGCATTTTTACCTATTCTCTGTTGGAACCTAAAGTCCTGTTGAGTTCAATGGCAGTTCTACCTGCACAAGAAACTATCATTATTTATCCAGATTTACAAGAGAAATACTTTATAAGTCTATACAAATAGCTCTAGTCTGACAGCAGCAAAATAATGACAAGTTTGGACCTTTGGATGCTACAACAACTAAGTAGTAATTTTTTGGGTCTCATTTATTGGCGACTTTATTGTTCTGCTGCTGCATGGTGGATATAATAGAATCATTCCATGAAGGTTATGAAGCTTAACCCAAATTTATTTTCCTATTTCATTTGTGTTAGAAAGAGAGTGAATGACCTTGGTTCCTATGTCTCCAGAGATTAGTTCATAGTGCTTGTCTTAAAGGCAGAAGATGAAGGCACAGTCTGCTAAGGTCACTAAACTATTTAAAAATGTATAAAAATACTCATGTTTTAAGGAAGAAAGAGAAAATGATAGAAAAGCAATATGTTAAGTCAAAAATAGATGCATTCCATTGAAGCAAGAAATGTAAGTTTGTACTACAAAAAATGAAAGTCATGTAGGATGATAATTGGGCAACAGTCAGGGACACTAACACTTGTATTTTAGGCTGAAAGGCTGTCTTTTTCTCTAGCTAGTATATGTATGTGTTCAAATCATTTTTTTAGCTGATGAACAAAATGTCCTAGCTTGCAAATATTGATTTATCTTGTTCATTTTGGGGAACAATCCTTTTATACTTTTGAGAAAACTGGCTGTGAGAATAGCCTTGATAATAAAAATTATTTCTCTTGACCTTGACTGGTCTGTCTTCAGCGGGGTGAAGCAGGAAAGAAGAGAAAAAACTAGATAGTCAGAAAGAACAGACTTCTTATTTTCCTAAGGATTTTGTTTTGGTATTTAATGATACCCGTGTGGAGACTGGCACAAAGAGAAGGATATTTCTGAATTCTAAGGCAGATGGCTGGGGCTTGGGAGATGCTGATGGTACTGGCAACAACAGGAGTGGAGAATAGTCACCATCTTATATGAAGTGCTCAGATCCTGATAGGTTTGTACCCTTTATGTTCCCTTAGTTGGCTACACTTATTACTTGTGAAATTGCCTTTTTAGTGGGGAAATTGTCTTAAAAGCCTTTGATGTCGCTGCCAGTGTGGCCAGTATTTTTATATTGTATCAAAGCAGGGGTTAGTAATGTTTTCTGATGGTGGGCTAGAATGACCCAATTTGACTGGGAGGCATGCAAGCAATAGGACCTAGCTGGGTGTGCCACTTCTCCCTGCCATGGGCAGATTTCTTCATCTCCTGAAGCTCCTGGTGCCCACAAGGTGTGGTCAGACTTCTCTCATCCCACCTCCCCACAGTGCCACTGCAGCTCTGGCTCTGCAGGCTGGATCCAAGGGCTTAGTGGGCTGGATTCAGCCTTCTAGCTGTAGGTTGCTGATCTCTGCATTAGGGGAATTACCCTGCAACAGAAGGAAGTAGTAGTTCCTGATAAAAGAAGCAGTACCTTACTCTCATATCTCTACCTTATTCTCAGATACAAAGAGTTGCTTCCCATAAATCCCCTCCATGCTTGCTCCCTCAGCTTAGATACGTATCTGGAGCTACTGAACTGAAGAGGAGTGTCTTATGCTCTTCCATTCCAGTTTTCCAGTAGAAACAAGCAAATGGATCCTACCTTAAAGGAGATGATGATACTGGATTTTTGTGGCATGCTAAGCTGCTAGTTAAAACCATGGTCAGAAGACATGCATTGACTACAAGTATATTCAAAATGCATGGAAAAAAGTATTTACCAGCTGGAACAGGTAAACTCAAAATGATGAAAAGAAAGTTCAGGGTGGTCAGTGTTTATTGATGAGGAAAGTCATTCTGTGCTCAAAAGCTTAACCACTGTTTCCTAAGTGAAAAGTTGGTTCAGTAAAAGATATCACCAGACAAATCTTGCTTCAAAGAATTGTTCTGCATTTAGTGATACCATTTTGGGTAAGTGCAATGTAAGTCAAAACTCAAGATAATCTTTTTCACGTATAACCCCTTTGGCTAGATGCAGATTTTTTTTTTCCAAGTCAAATTTTTGCAAATTTTGTTCTCTTTCTCTCTCACAAAGACTTTTCCAAAATTCTCACTGATGTCTTTGGCTTTGCAGGCTATACCACTTGTTCAGCAGTGCCATGACTTATTTAATGTATTACTTCTAAGGGTTCTCTAGTAATTCTAGATGCTTTGGTTTTTGGTTTTTGTTAAAATGGAGTGCCTTCCGTGAGGCAATCTGTGCGGAACTCACTTTTACATCTAAATTTTCCATGCGTCTCTGAGGTGTCAGTACATTATTGTGGACCACACAGAATCAGTTTCTTTGAAAGTAATGGAGTGAAACCATCCAAATAGTCATCCTGAAATAGTTGTCTCTCCAGACAGAAGAGAACTGAATTGAAATGTCTCTGAGGAATACCAGCAGTTTCCACTGTCGTAATATGGCAAGTTATGGAATTGCAAGACATGTTGGATTTTGTTATTTACCAAAGCCAATCAAAGGTCTAGAAACTGTATAAGTGAAATTATGATAGGACATTTTTGTCTCAAAAAGCCTTGGAGACTACCCGAACCTTCACAAATCTGAGGGGTGGAGGGATGGGAAATTGCCTTCAGAAATAACAGCTTTGGTTCATGTTCATACTGTGTCCTTTTTTTTTTAAAGCAATAGTATACTGTAGTGCAATATTACTGAGTGCAATGAAAGTAAATCATTTGCCTACATTATATGTCATAAATTGTTGAGAGGTATTTTAATGTCATTAAAGCCTAAATTCAATAGTAAACCTAAAGGGAGATTCACCTAGAATATGTAGGAAATTATGTATTGACTTATCTCTAGACTTTGCGTAGAGGTAGAAAGATATCTGCCTCTGCCTCTCTGATCTCATAGGCTTTGAGGACCTCTAACCACCTAAATGATAGCTTCCATCTTCTCCTGTCTTACACAATCTCCTTCCACTTTTTTGCATCTTTGCCTATCCTTTCAAGATCAGTTTTTATGCTATCTTCCCATCATTGCCTTGGTCTATCTCAAGGTCTGATATCCTTCACCTCAAATTCCCAAATCTGCCTCACATGCCTTCTCCTATTGGTTCTCACAATACGCTCTGTCCATTTCATTCTCCACACTCTTATCATGCTTAAGACATCAGGTCTTTTGTAAACTTACATAAACTTGTATATTTGGTTCAGTAAAATTAGGGTAGTAGTGTTTCTGACAGTCTTAATCATAACAGCTAGTATTTTAAACCAGAAGTAGATTAAGACACTAATTGACATGAGTAAGGGTATGAGAATGTGGATTTAGTCATGTAGACCTACTGATCTCAGCCAACTGTCACCTCACTTTTCAACAGCGTGCGCAAAAGAGACATACTGAACTTTTATGGCATTAGTTGTTTTATCCAATTCTGTTCTGATCCATATCTAAGCTTTTGAAAGATGGTGACTGTTTTATTGCTTTGAGGCTATAGCTGTACTTTAGACAAATAATATTATGAAGAATAAATTTCTGGTCACTCCATTTGTCAATGATTATCTTCATATTTTTGTTTTCTGTGATGTGTTTCTATGAATGTTTTCTGAGTACTCTTCTTTTCAATATATTCTAATTTCTCTCTGTGTAACTCATAGATTGTTTCAATTTTTTCTGTGCAGAGAGATTCTCATCAGGGCAAACAGGGCAGGGCTTGGCACTAAATGGCTTGAACGTATTTCTGAGCTGCTGTGCATGCTGCAGTTTATTTGAGAAGATACTGAATGGTAATTCAAATTCTATAAAAACAAACCTTTATATCAGCTGCATAAAAGGCTGTGTGTACAGTACCTTAATAGAAAAGGAGGTGTCACCATGATATACTGCATAAGGTTAAGACAAACTGACTCCAGATTTCAGTTTTAAGGCCTAGAATAGAATCAGGTAAATTATTTGAAGGGAACTAGAATTATTCAGGAATTCAGTACAAATTTCACAATCTGTTTGGCCTAGAAAAATGCACGTGGAGAGAGCGAATTGAAAAAAAATGGCAAACTGTGATTGCTTTCACAATGTAAAACCAACCTGTGGGAAAGAAAAAAACCTAAATTTTGGGCCTTATTGATTTTAACCAGATTTCCCAAATCCAGAGATGAGTGTACTGAAGATGGCAGTGAAGTGGGAAGCATTATTTTGAATGATATTTCTTAGTTGAATCCTGTAGCACCGATTCAGAAAAATTTACCAGTGAAGTGCAAAGAGAAAGGCCTGCAGGGTTTTTATTGTGGACTAATTTTTACTGAGTATTTGGTATGAAAGCCTTAGTATAATCCAGTCATTTAATCCCAACAGAAACATATTCAGATTTATTCCCCAATTTCCAAACTGAATTGTCAATAGCAAGGATCTGATCCTGTATCATTAATAGACTGCATGACAAAATGTCATGGACACTATAAAAAAGTATCAGAAAATGCCTGAAGGGGTTAATCATAAGCATTCAAGCAGGATAAAGAATGAGCAAGATGGAAGAATAATTCTGACCAGTGATGATGGAGAGGAGGACATATCTAACAATGTACAAGTAAGGTATTGACTTGCAAATTATTTTTATTAGTTCATCTCCAACTTTGGAAAGGAGATGAAAGTCCCCATTCATTATAGTTCAGGGCTTTCCAACTGGTGGCCCATGCGGCTTGCAGTCTACTGCTCTCCCATTTTTTCTGCTCCTGTGGCAGCTGGGGTCTACAATTACCTGCTCACTCCTCCACATCGGTGAAGTGTTGAGTGGGTGGGGACTGGGGGGCATGTGTCCCCCCCTCCCCCCAGATTTCTCTGCCAACAGCAGGGTGCGAGCACGGAACTGCAGTGGGGGTGGCAGTGGTGGTGTGACTTCTGTGCCAGTGGCAGGGCATGGGGCTATAGCCTGTGTGGAACCAATGCTTATCAGCTGCAGGGGTGGTGGTGCAGTGCCTGCCCCCCCCACCCCGTCAGCACTTATGCACTATGCTCCTCCGGATTCTGCTTTCTGCCCCTTGGGGCCACATAGACCACATGGTGGTGAAAGGGGAGTGTGGTGCCTGTGTTGCTTGTACAGTGGGAGTGAGGGGGCCTGTGGTGCCTATGTGGGTAGTGTGAGCATGACCCAAAGGTTGCAGACCCTGGCTAGGTGCCACACACACAGCCACTTATGAATTGGACAGCCTTATTGTAGTTAAGGAGTCAAATTGAGTGTCAAATTGATTAATAATAGAGTAATTCTTATTCATCTCTTATCAAATGATAAAAACACTGGATTAAATTAAAAAGTGGAAAATTAAAACAAAAATTATTAAAAGAAACAGTTTTTTTTAGATATCTCCTAAATAAATTATGGTACTCACTGGTACAAGAACTCATTAAGATCAATAATGTAGTATGCATTAGAAAGGGATTAACTTGCTATTTATATGGATATCAAGGCTCTTCAGAGTTGTGATAATCAGTGGGCACATCTACATGCAAAATTAATTCGACACAATAACTTCTGGTACGGTTTGCATTGGAGTTTGGTGCTCCCAGGTGCAGTGTTTACACATGCACCTGGGACTGCAGCAGGTTGAGCTGGGGAGGCACAGCCCCAGCTGGGAGGGAGTCTGGGTGGGGATTAGTTTGCCAGCTTGTGGCTGTTTCTGCTCAGCTCAGTGTGCTGCAGAGGGGCTGGCTGGGGCACAAGAGTATGATGCGGGGCTAGCTGGCAAGCAGTCCTGTACTATAGCATCCTTTTGCCCTGCCAGCCCTGGTTAACATCTACACATGCATTTGTCATAGGCCAGCTGGGCACTGTGAATATATCAATTTAGCCACTTGGCTGTTTGGTTTGGGATCGAGGAGGCAGAGTTGGGAGCAAAACAATGGCAAATTTATTATAGCTTACACACACACAACAAACAGAAAGATAAATGCAATAAGCAAATAATGAAGTATTAAAGAGCTAATAGTAAATAAAAACAAATAATAACAACAGATAAATGGATCAATCTGTTGTAGGCCAGCTACGCACTGCGAGAATATCAACCCTTGGGCTGTTTAAACAACGAATAGACAGACATGCATTGGCAACTTATCCACAGTCCCTCAATGCCAGGTGCGCTCCAGATGATTCCAGCAAAGTCAGGCATCCCCGATCAACGCTGTCCGAAGGATTACCGGGGAATTTCTCTTGGTCAGTATCTGATCCTCACTCACACTGGGAGTCCGGAGTCCGGGCTTGGAACAGCAATTTCCATCCTGTTCCTTCTTTTTCCCCATTGGTCACCTGACGCACACACTTTTTATACCTAGTCTTATGCTAATCTGCTGGTCTTAGGGCCATTCACAATCTTGTTTTATAGCTATTACCCTATGGGATTAAAAGGTGTTAAAATTATTATAAAAGGTTACTACCCAGACTTGGGTTTATCCAATAAGCAAATTGCGACACAGCGTCTTCAGGTTTGAAATTAACATTGCCCCGCCTAAATCCAACCCTTCAGAACTCTCTGACTATGCTTTTTTGAGATGTCTTTTCCTGGAATGTGCTGGATAAGCTAGGCAGTTGAATCCAGTCTTTATCATCATCAAGGCTAAATTTTGAACAAGAAAGAACTATTAGGTTAGCTAATTTCACAGGTATAGCTTTGTCTTTGAGGCCTAGTCAGTTGCACAAACAGTTACAAGTTACATTTGCGGGTTACAAAAATACAAGCTTTATATTAGATAAAAGTTCCAAATGCCTCTAAGAAGCACATATTTATGGCTTATTCATTTTTTTGGTTCTGGCCATCACAGCATTGCAGCAGAGTAAATAACTCTGCTATAGAATAGTATTTGTATTGAGCAGTACTACCCTAGGTCAGAGTTAATTAGTTTAATCCGGCCTGATAGCACCGCTTGTGTAGATGGTGCTGCTTTACTGTGAAGCTAATTAGGTAACTCCTCAGTAGTCATTTCATGTAGATGCACCTAGTGACAGATAGTTTGAGAAGAGATATTCAACCTATGCTTTAGAGTTTAAGCAAATATTTATTCAAGGTGAGACCACTATGCAGGCAGAATTTTCACATCTGCACCTTGTAGCACTCTTGCACCTTGCTACCTTGCTGTGCAGCAACTGATACTGGCCAGGAGAGCTGAACTGTCAGGATAATGTACTGAACTGATGACCCACAGTCTTGATCTGATATGGTAATTCCCTCACAGATTTCCAAGGCTGATCTCTCTGGTACATTTATAGAATTGTGTATGCATAATATTTGTGCCTGACTTGTGAACATGCACAACAGGTGAATGTGTGCTTCTCTTTCAATCATTTTCTCACTAATTGCTTATTTCCTGTTAGAATTTATACCCACAGAGCCTCTTAGGATCAAAATATTTTGTAGGAGCTAATGCTAAGACTTTACATGTGAAGGGTTAGCGATTTTACGTGGACATGTGGTGGTATTTTTATATCCTGATAGAAGGGTTTATACCTACAAGTATGAGAAAGTGTGCCCTCTCATAGAAATGCCATTAACATGGATATTCTGTAACAATAGTGTATGGAAACAGAATGTAAAATTTTCAGGCATAATAATTTGGTAGAGAGAAGTAATTACCCAGGTTAATCTGAAGTCAGGCAGCAGGCAGGACAAGGTGGCACCTTAGAAACTACATAATTCAGAGAGACATAAGCTTTTGTAGGTGATTAGCCTACTTTGTTAGATGCCAAGAGATGTTGCCACACTGTCCTACCTCCTGTTTAAGTAATTTGTTGGTCTTTCTCTGAAAAGTATGGAGCACTGATTCATTTCTAACTTCTCAGGAGAGTTCCCTCTTTCCAGCTACTAAATAGATATCAATGTTGCTTTTCTACAACTTGTGGGTTTTGTAGGCTGGCTGTATCATTTCAATTCTGTCTACCCTAAATGAACAAACTTTTGAGAGTTTTCAAGATAGTAGCCTAAACTAAAGTAGTAGAAGTGAAGACTGACAAAGCGTTCTACAATAAATTAGGTTCTGTTATGGGAAAACAGGAAGACTCAGAAGTACCACGCATTAGCTAGGGGGAAGATAGCAGATTTAATGGCACAAAAGTGTGATCCATAAGTCAATGTCCACATAGGATTTAAACAGAAAATCATTTGCTCTCAAGGGATTCACTCTGTCACTACTTTTGTTCAGTTACTAAGAAAATTATATTCTTTTACACTCATTAGATAACTACTAGAACAACCTGCTAAGATGTTCATGTTCCATGAACACTGATTTCATGAACAGTTTATGGAATTTGATTTAAAAAAATGCTACATCTTCCTCTACTTAGTTTTTTTAAGCATAAACAACTAAATATTAGTCTTTTTGTAGATTTTCTTAGGTTTTAGGCACTTCTGGACACAGAGAAAAGGAAAAACAATTAACACTATGTTTTCCTTACAAGCAACTAACTTTAAATAATAATATTATAGGTCCTTACTTTCACATTTGCTACTGTTGTACATGCAGTAGCATCCTTTGCATGCACAAATGGCCATTTAGCATTAGCCCTAACTAATCTCTCAGTGAAAGCTTGAAAATTTAGGCAAGTATATATTGATGATATATTAGGCCATAACTTTTTTGATCATTCATATTTTGGTGCATATTGCTAACACAGATGTTCAAGTACTCTTGTAACAGACTGGCTGACTTTTTTTTTTTCTGACTTACCTTGTTAGCAGGTGCTGGGATGCTATGGGGAGACACTTAGTTGCAAGTAGAGGTCTCCAATGCATCTTTGATATCCTGGAGGTAGGAGTGTGTTTTTCAATCAGAAGAATGTATAGGTTAGAGCTATGGGATGAACTGTAGGCATGGCCAGTTTTGGGAATTGGAATTTGTTGTTAGCTGCCTTGTTAATAAAACCAAATCCTAAGAAGGAGATAGAGGGAACATTTTGAGCCCACATATCATGTATTGACTCCTTTTTAGCAAAGTGGGAAGGACCCTTTTTTATAACTCTCACATATGAAATTGATACAGGCAGTTTCATTATTCTGAGACCATCTGTTATGTTCACTCAAACTAGTATTTATAATTTCAGAAGAAGCTGCCTTCCATTCGTGGTCAGTACAACTGTCAGCAGTGGACCTCTTCTCCTTACTTTCAATGCAACTATCTACATTGTTATGGGAATGGGAGTTTGTTGGTTCAAAGAGTGAGCCTGTTACATGACAGTAGTGATGTTCCTACAGTTGGAGATGGAACATTTCTATCTGCAACAATGCATGGGCACAGAAGTGAAGCCTCTTTTCTAAAACAAGGGACTCCCAAAATTTCTTTGTTTTTCAAAAGTCAACCATGGAGCAATCAAGTGGTTAACAGATACAGTGATTACTGTAAAATGCATACTTTTGTATTCATATGGTCTTTGGGGCCAGAAGGTTGAGTGCCACTGATATAGTCTTTGGACTCCCACAGCACTGCCTGAATAGAAATGCCCCTGCAACTGCACCCCCTGGATCTGCCCACAGGGGGCTGGATTTCCTGGGGTCCTGCAGGCATATGTTTTAATATGTTTGTGAATCAGAACATATCTCCTTGAATGCCAGACAAAACCTTCATTGCAGTCTGTGAATATAGTCTCCACCAATGTAGGTGCTGAATATGCATAAATGTATGCCCTGTTTTTCTACTGGGCAGCTCCTGAGCCCAGATGATTTGTAACACATGGAAAATTACTTTTCATCATAACATCTCTCTGAAGTCTGTCTCTTTGGAGGTAGTGAAAAATATTCCCTTTCCTAGGGACACAGTTTGTGGGATGGTTTGCCCTTCAGCTCTACTTTATACTCTGTTAAGAATTTCCCCATCAATAGTAAAGTATTCAAAAACTCTTCCTCAATTCCTGTATCCCCCTGGTCCTGCAGTGAGGGCATTCTCTAGATTGTGACCAAGATCTTGATATGTTTTTAACCTAATAATGACATCTGTCTACCCCTTTTCCCACCAGGTGTTGTTATGACGTTTATCTTTTCCATTCCCTTGTTTACCCATACATTTAGTTCAAGTTTTCCCTTAGGAGAAGCTGTCCATTGTAAGCACATTCACCTTCTGCTGTTTCTGGCTTTTTCCCCTCATTGTTTATATCACTGTTTCTGGCATTACATTCGCTTGCCCCCCATTAATTAATATCAATGATTGGAAAACATTAATGCTTGTCCCATTTGCTTTCAGTCCATTTCTCTTTGACTGCAATACAATTCCTAGCTCTGATGAAAAATTCCTTTGAGCTAGTGGTAATTTCACTCTCTTTGTTGCAAAATGAAGACGACTACCTTATGCTAGAAAACTCTTGTAAAATGATGCAATCCATTACCATTCTTGCATATTCTTCTATATCTGTTGTTTTGTAGTGTTTACCACAGCATGTGCAACTGTCTTCTGTGGACACTGTCCTTGAGCCCTGTAATGTCTTTCAGCATCAGGCTTCTTTTCTTGTTTGGTTCCTTTCCTCTTTTCCTTTGGACTCAATCTTGTTCATAGTGTCAGGGCACTGCCTATCTTCCATAAAATTATGTCTGTATTGGTAACTCTGGAAATTGTAATTGCTTTCTTAAGGATTGCCTTCAGTAGTTTCTCTCAGTTTTGTCTGAGATTCCAGTTACTATCTGGCTTCTAATTAGGGACTCAGTCCCCCCAAACTGTAAGATTAACAGTCTTAGATCAATCACACACTCTTCTATATTTTCTTCTTCATGTTCTTTTGGATAAAATATCAACAGGGCTTTCTTTTTCCATTTCATTTCATTTTTAGAGTATTTTTTCAAATGTCTGTAATGTAGTTTACAGTTGGTCTCCCTTGTCTCAATTAACTGAAACCTATTGAAAACATCAAGTGTTCATAAACAGCTATTGTCAGAAATTAACCTACCTCTTGAGTGCCTGCCTTGTTGTTTGCACCCATTGCTTGCAGACATAATGGGAAAAGATATTAAAGCTTGTCCTATAGTATTCTACCTATCCAGGGAATTTCAACTCTCTGAATGGTCTTTAGCAGCTGAATTCTACTTACGTTTCATTGGTATCAAGAAATACTGGGTACCATATGTATTATTTAGCAATCACTTAGAGCAAAGAAGTTTGGTAAAGGTCTACTTCATTCACTGTCTGAGCTACTAACTGATCAACAATGTTGCACCATGCAACAGTCAGCTCCAAGTGGTACTTACAAGTCTCCTAAAGATATAAAATGTTCCACAGTCCCTTTCCAGATCATGCAGCAGACTGTAATGGACTCTTAGACAATGTGAATGTTGTTTATATTGATTAATCATTCTCCTTTTCTTCTCCCCCGGAATTTACAGGATAATAGCTATTTTATTTATGCATGTCTGTATAAGGTGTTTATGCACATGCTGATGAAATAGATCTATCATTCTAATATTTTGTGTTGGTTATGGTATATGCAGGCTTATAGCAGGTTCAATTAATTTTCACATGTACTTTTTCAATAATTATGTCACTCGGTTGTATAGCAAGGTGTTCATGGCATAAGGAAACTTATTCTTAGACCAAGGAAGAAGTATAACCACCCCCACCCCCACTGGGCCCATGTTTGTTTCCTGAAGAATTGTGTCTTGGGAAGGATGTAGCAGTATGTTGATTTTGTCCTTGGAAGCTGACTTTAAAAGTGGCATTTTGGAGAGACAGTATGAAGAGACATAAGGGATACAGAAATCGGACAAAAGAAGGTTAGAGCAATGAAGGTTAGAGATGATCAGTATATCAACAAGATTTTGCGCAGCAAGGACAGTAAAGAAAGGATGGATTTTTGTTACAGTGAAAAGAAAGATGCTAAAGAACTTATTGAGCTTCCGGACATAAGGGAGAAAAGAAGAGAAAAAAGCAAAGGTGAGCCAAAGCTACAAGCCCTGAAGGTGGGAAGGATAGTGGTGTTTTTATTGGAAACTGAGAGGATGGGGAAGTAAAATAAGAAATTCCCTACTGAAGATACAGAATGTTGTATAGTGGCATCCAAAATCAGAGGCTTGTGAGAGGCTTGTAAGGATGATGGGGAGTGAGAACTAAAGCTAGGAGTGGTAAAGTTAGGAACCATTGCTATGGAGCTGGCTGTTGAAGTCATGCAAACACATACAGCTAAAAAGAGAGAATGTACAAAGATACCACTATGAATAAAAACATAAAATTATGCATAGGAGATGAGGAGTCATGAAAAAGTAGGAAATATATATAGATAGACTCCTGTGATTCATTTGGGAGGAGGTCATTGGTGAGGATGATTATAAAGGACAGAAGCAAGAGTGGAGAGAGACTTAGAGGCAAATTGATGACAGGGATGTTTAGTTTAGGGACTGATCCCTATATATGGCTTGTACTCAGTGACATTCTTAGGGAAGAAAGGCACTTGAAAATCTGTAATCTATTAAAGTAGCTTAATAAGCCCAGACTTTTCCGTATAATAAGTTTTTTCTTGTCAAAGAGTTTTAAGACTCTGTGACGCTTGAGATATGTTGACTGCCTTGAGATGGAGCTACTGTACAGGAGCAGCAAAGATGAAATTAGCGAAGAATGAATTTAAACTGTGACTTAATCAGCTGCCTTGGAAGCACTATGCAACTGACTGCAAACATATGAAACACTGAACCAGCATGCAGTTTACAAACACAAAATAGTTTCCCCAGCCCTTTTTCTATTTCTAGCACATTTGTGTCTGCTTGCTTCACTTCTAAATGATATGAAAATAAAATGGAGGTAATACTGTTGTTGCAACTCTACGGAATGTACCATGTTCATTTGTCACGCTGCACTAAATTATAAAAAGAGAGGCAAGGATTTCTTAGAGTGATATCTTTTATTGGATCACCTATGTAATCAGGATAAAGTTAGACAAGCTTTTGAATGGAAGACATTCTTCTTCAGATATGATACCAGGCTTGAGGAAGAATGTTGAGAAAGAACCATATTGTTAAACAAAGGTCTAACTAGATGTAACAGACTGCCAATGTGGGCTCACCAGATTGGCTTGAGATACTTACCCTGGGCTAGAAACAGTGCCGGTGAACTCTGAGCGACCCTAGGGGTGGAGAAGGGGAGCCCTGCCCTATGGAGAAGGGGAAGTCAATCTAAAGAAGGGGTTTTCAATCCCCACATTTGCATGGAAGGGGGATGGCTGGAGCTGGAGGCCAGTCACCCTGAGCCCTGGTTGGCCGTTTTGCAAGCCAGGGAGGGACTGGAGGAGGGTATAAAAGCAGCAGCCGAACTGGTACGGGGGCTGCTGACAATGACTCCAGGGAATGATGCAGGAGGCCTAGGAAGAGCTGGGGCAAGCTGACCCAGTGGAGGGAACAAAGAGACCCCTGTGAAGAGCCTCGAAGGCCCTGGGAGAAGAAGGCAGTGGCCGTTGCCCATGCCTCCAGCCCTGCAGCAGAGAGGGAGCAGTGGTCAGGGCTTGGGACAGAGAGCTGGTGCCCCAAGGCCCCATCGCAGTGTGCTGGATGTGCCGGGCGTCCCGAAGGCTAGGGGTGGCAGTCGGCTCCCCACCACTGTAGAGAAGAAGCAGCGGCCGGGAGCGCAGGCGGCATCCTTAGCCGGAGCAGGGAGCTGGTCCAGTGAGCTGAAGAAACCCCTTACCTTCCATGGGGAACCAGAACAGCAGCAGACAAGGCATTGGGATCCTGAGGAGCAGCAGCGTCAGGACGAGGGTCTCTGGGAGCTCAGGGCGCAGGCTGGCACTTGGAGCAGGATTGGCGAGCCATGAGGTGTGTGGGGTGCCCGGCCAGTCATCTGGAGCAGGGGTTAGGAGCAACGACCTCTGGGGACTGCCTGTGTTGCTGACCCTCTGCCACTGACTGCCCCAGAGGGGACTCGGCCCTGTCCCTTATTCTGCAGCTGATTGTCATTGGATGGAGTCCCTGTGCTTTGTTCTTGGGTCATGATGATTGCAGGAGCCTACTTTTTTGCTTGCCTTTTTGGTTGCCACAGAGGGTCACCCTTTAGCCTCTTTGTGGGGTTGTGGTTTGATACAGTTTGATTGCTGCAGACCAGAAGAGCTTAACATGTTGCAGTCTGTCACTTATTGGGAAGCCTGTAGGAGCTTCAGGGAGTGACCACCTTGCTTCCTTACTGTAGCATCTCAGCAGTGGGTGAAAGCTACCAGTTACCCTACATATGATTCTTGAGTCAAGGGTTGACCGATGCATTCTGGTTTGTTTTGTGATTTTGCCATTTAAGTTAACTTGTAAATAACCTTTCCTATTATTCTTGTTTTGTAAATAGCTAAATCAGTTAAGTGTTAGACCTTCTTGGGACCCTCTGTCGGGAGCAGGGGCCAGCTGGGAAGTAAATTGGTGCTGGCTGGAAGCCCTGCCTCACTCTCACCACACCATCCCTGATATTGGGCAGGGGTGGCAGCTATTGGGCCACCACCCAGGTTACATAGACATAGATGACAACCACTAATGAAGACACAGTTGATGGCACACACAAGTCTCAGAGACAAATTACAAATATACAATGTACAATTACAGTCTGAAAATCCAGGGGATGTGCAAGAATCATTGAAAGTCAATAGAGATGAAATATCCATCTTGTTTGAATAAAAGGAATATTTGTTAAACTTTTAATATTTCAGTATTAATATTTAATATTCCAGTACTTTCTTTTGAACATGAATGAGTACTGTAGACATTCAGAACAAAGAGGCAGTCCTTATCCAAAGACCCAACAATCTAAGGCAAAAAACAAAAGTGTATTTAGCTTATTAAAATGTTCCTCTCAGATTAGTTGGGTAATGTCTGGCTGTGATTTGGAAGAATGATTCTGGAGAGAATGGTCTTTAACCAGGTTGTGAGAGAGAGGTTGTGTTATACACACATTCTGATGCACTAAAATATTTTTTGGCTTAGAGACAATGTGGTCTCACCTTATTTGCAGGTGATGGTGAGGCTACATACACACACACACACACGCATGTGCACGTGCACTTCACATACTATGGAGAACTATTTATTTTACCACCAGTCTCTTTTCATTTTTATAGTGGATCTTTTATACTGTATAATTTTTTTTAAAAACCTCAGTAGCACTGCTAACGTATATGTTGCTCGTCTTAAGTATATCGAATACACAGCATGGCTTATGAAAGGTTTTGAATTAAAATTCAAAAATCTAAATCCCAGTGCCAAAAGGACTTGGATCAACATCAACAAGAGGGATTTAAATATGACTAAGTGTCACTAGACCTAACTTTTAGATGCCTGGCTCTGGGTATGGCATTCATAAACCCACAGGAAGCATTTAAGTTACCTATAAAATGAATGGGGGCCTAGTAATGGGACCCACTATACTGATGGCTAGAAAATGGTATTCAGAGGTTTTCTTTTGGAAACTGGCTTGTGGATAAAGTAAATATTGCATTAGAACAGTGGACCAGGGAAATGGCAAGGGTTAATTGATTTCTAAAAGCCTGTTTGTGACACAGTTTCCTTCAAGGCCCACTGTGTCTGGAACCAGCAACCACCATGTCTATGGCCAATGAACAAGCGGGCATACATAGACTAGGAAACTGAAGACATGTACTACACTGTTCCATAACATGACATAAGGTGGCATTAGGTCATAGTGCCCAACTGCAGAGCCCTTGGGATTTCCAGTTTTGGTGAACAGACCACTGGTAAATAACTAAATTAAGACGTGTGCATGCAATGGGTTTGTAAAACAAGGGAATATGCTGACAGAACAGAATGTGGACAATATAATGACCACAGGGAAACCAGTCAATGATGGCCAAAAACGGTGGGTCATCAGAGGGGGAAAAGAATACAAAAAGAGGGATTTCAGAGCACCAAAGCGTCCCCAAGAGGGAGACCCAAGGCCACGATGGACATAGGGCACACCACCAGCCTGTTTCACTCACCCCATGGGGGATGGGAGGGGAGCAGGCCTTGGCCCTTGACCTGCAGGCTGCTGACATCTGACATTCAAGAAAGAACCTCAGGGTGAAGCTTGTGTACTAGCCAGATGTACATTCCTTCTGTGATAGGTCTAGGATTGGTAGATATAGAACCTTTGGCTTGCCTGCACTATTCTTATCTGCTATTATTGTGTATCAAAAACATTTGCCTATTAGCAAATGGAGAGGTTGTGGTTGGTCTGAGGGTTTGGGTCCACCCGGAACAAGGTATTTGGGTCATAAATCCAGTGCCAACAATTAGCGACTCTGCTGGGGTGGTGACTCTGTGACCTGTTTGTAAGGTGAAATCTTATGGTAGTTGCAGCTAGGGTTGAAGCTAAGTAACCATGGCTGTGTGACAGTCTTTTGTGCAGGAGGTTTTTTTTTGCACTGCTGACCAAGGGGACAGTCATTTGTCCAGGTCAGGCAGAGTGGTATATAGAGGTACAGATATGTTGGCGGTAGGAGCAGCAACTTTGAGGAATACAGGGTTGCACCCTGATCTTAAAGTGTGCCTGAGGTCCATGGTTTGGACGAGGGTACAGGCTGTAGTCCACTTGGGTTAAGTAAGGTAACCTTCCATTGTGGGTACAATAAGAAGCCAGGAGAAGAGAAAATTGATCTCTCTGCTGGGGAACTGTATGAATGAGCAGGGAAAATATCCTTGGGACTTTGAGGCACTTCTAAGCAAGGTTGCATTTGTGACAGGAGCAGAGCCTAACATAGAGGGCTGTTCTGCTAAGGAGAGGTGTGCTTTGCAGAGATTGTTAATGTGCATGTGTTTGTGCAAGGCAGAGAATGTCAGGAACAGTGTTGTGTGTTTGCTCTGGAGACTGTAATTTGGAAGTTACAGGTGCAGGCTATGGCAAGCCAAAATGTTTGCTAGGCAACGCAGCTTCATGGAGCTTAGACACTTAAAGGAAGAGCAGGAAGGGTCCAGCTCCACCCAAAGATTGGGGATGAGGGGATGTAGAACATATTTTGTGATCCTGTGTGCCCCTGTGCCTAGTGTGGCAGGAGGGGACATAGGGGAGATAAGCAATGTCATTGGACACCTGCTCATTTGCTTTGGTTCACTGTGCTAACGTGTTGCGAGGCAGTAGCAGAGTATTTGTGCATTGGTACCAGGATTGAAAAATGTCTTTGCTCTCCCCTCTCCAAGAATAATGAGGCTGATCCTCAAAGGGAAAGTGTTAACAGCTTGTTAAAGCAGGAAGGTGTTTACAAAAACTCAAAGTACAGCTGTGTAAACAAAAAGTCAGTGCTGAGAAGTTATTTTGAACAGAAAGAGGTGTCCTGAGCCACAGGAAAAAAATGGATCTTATCAGAAGTGCCTGCTTTTTTTGCAGGCACATGGTTTTGAAGTTCTTTTAAAGACTGAACATTTCCCAAAAGATTGTGTGTAATGTAAAACCAGATTGCAGAGGTAGTAGCTTTGCTGCCAGAGAAGAAACAGAGCTTTGCTGAATTGGTTTGCATAAAGCAAGACCAGAAGGGGCCACTGATGAGCACGGATCGAGAAGCCTGCGGCCCAGGAGGAATATGGTTAAAGCAGTGCCGTCATAGTTAGAAAGGGTCTGTCAAGGAAAAAACGGCTGGAAGTTAAGGGAGACCCATAGAGTAAATGTCAAGACCCAGAAGAAAGTGCAGGGACTTCAGAGAACTTCTAGAAAGAGAGACTGAGAGTGAAAGATCTGGCTTGAGAGAATGGACCTACAGAGCCCAGAGACGGACTGAAAGTGGGGGCTGAAGAGCAAGGCCCATTCAAGGGTTGTGAAAGCATGGAAAGACAGGAACTCACAGTCTGAAAGGCGTGTGAGGCACAGTCAGTGACTTGTAGCCCAGTGGGGCCTGGAGAGAGTGTTACTAGGTGTGTCCAGAGGCTCAAAGTGAAGCCAAAAGAAAGGGAGCCCAGAGGTAAACAGCCCCAAAAAGGCAAATGTTAGCAGGGCCAGGTGCCAAGGTCTCACTGGCCCAGGAGTGAGGCCAGAACCCAGAGAGGGGTCAAAGTCTGGGGGGGACCAGATGGAGACTGAAGGGGTCCAGGAGTCTGTAGCCCAAAGGGGTCTGGCAATCCAGAGGCGGGGCTCTAAAAACATCAAAAGTTTGGAAGAAATCGCTGCTAAGGCAGCTAGAGCTGAGAGCCTGAGATTTCAGCTAGCTTAAGGAGGGGCCAGAAAGTCCAAAAGTGAGAGACTGTGCCCATAAGGGGTGAAGATAATCAGAGCAGGAGAGCCTCAAGCTTGGTCCTGAGTAGGATCTAGAAGCCACACCCTCCTGGGACTGGTTAATGTGGTGGAGCTACTTGTGGTGGGGTAGTCTTTACAAAATGCCACGTGTTGCCACCCCAGGGAAAGGTGAGCATAGGGTGCCTGAAAAAGCTATCTCCTACTGCCTTGCAAGGAGCCAGGAGGGGAATATCTGGATGAGCTCCCACCTAAAATGTTAACAGATAAAAGGATGGAGGCCTAAATGGCAAGGGCCAGGGCCCATTGAAAAATGCCAACCACAGTGTCAAAAGTGATTCCATGACCTGAACTAACCTAAAGGGGGTTAAACCCCTCTCTTTTGGCTTTGTTTTGCAAAATGTGAACCAACATTGAAGCCTCAAAAAGTTTGATTGGTACAGTAAAGTCTCAAGTGTAATAATGCATAATAATTGTGTTGATATTATCTATGGAATGTAAAGAAGAACTTCATAATAGGCTATGAAGTATCTGCAAATTGGCTATGGAAAATGGTGTATCATGTGGACCAGTGCCTCTAGAGCATCAAAAAAGTTCAGCGATGCCAAAAATTGAGAAGGCCAAATTAAACATTCATTTTTCTTTTTGTTTGTTTTGCTTTGCTTGCACTAAATATCTATTTTAAGCTTTTTTTAGTTGAAATATCAGTGTAGTATAGTGTGATGGTGGACCTTGCCTCTCTGTATCCTTTTATAATCTCCCGAAGAGGTGTAAGTACCCCGACTTTCCCGCCTGCCACGTTTTAGATGTTATTATAATATGTTCTGTTTTATGATATCACTTGTCGGGAGGGTTGTTGTTTTATTTTGCTCTTTGGGTGTCTGTATTAGGAATCTAGGTATTATAGAGGACAACTTCTCTCTATTATTCCCACACACTTGCCGATATATATATTCACAATCAGATGCAGATTAACACTAGTCTTTATCTTTATTCTTTATAACACTATACAAATTTTTGTTCTCTTTAAACAGGAGTGGTCCTTTTTTCTTTTTTTTTATAACAAATATATCAACTTTGTAATTCTATCTACATACTGTTCTGATTTAACCTTTATCAGTTTGGTTGGACTGAACTTGGTGTTGGTAAACAAAGTCTCTTCAACTCTGGTTTGTCTGTTTATTTCCTTTTTTTCTTTCTTTTTAGAGCAGACTTTTCTCTTCAAGCCCTGTTATTTCTATCTCTTTACTTTTGCTATCCTGAATGTGTACCTTTCATTTGGTGGTGTCGGGCAACACGGAGCTGGCAAGCCAAGCTCACGGT
>NW_017729022.1:143244098-143244621 GCF_001723915.1 Gavialis gangeticus
GCAGTTTTCCTGTACGTCCTTCAGGTGGTGCTGGTCAGCGTACGGGGGTGGTGACATAATTTCAGTGGGTGGCGCTGCCGCAGGAGGCGTGTTCCAGATAGGCAGGGCCATGGGCAGTGCCTTGGTGGAAGGCGGAGCTGTAGGTGACGTGTCAATGGGCGGACTGCTCTTAGTGGGCGGAGTAGGCGGTGACGCAGGCTCAGGGGTTGGCGCGCTCTCAGCATGGCCAGCGCCGTCTTGTAATGGCCGCTCGGCCAGGGTTTTAGTAGCGGCCTCAAGTTGTTTTCCCTGGTCCACAAACTCCCCCAATAAAGAAACATATTCTTGAAATAAAATATTTATTATTCGGCCCTTCTTCCACTTCCGTAGCCCAGTCCACCTGGCCGTTTTTCCATCTCTCTCTAGGGTTTCACGGAGCTGCATTACTAGCTTATGGCCCCTTGAGCCAGCTGTGAGGCTCGGGCATTGGAACTGGTGTGAAAGGGGTTCCTTCCCACTCTCAGTCACGTACCTCGCACACCGA
>NW_017729022.1:143249621-143250121 GCF_001723915.1 Gavialis gangeticus
GGGTTCATTCCCACTCTGTCACGTACCTCGCACACGGAGCCAGCTCCTGGGCCGGGCTGAGGCTTGCCGCGGCTGGAGATTTTCCGCGAGCTGGGGAAGCGGCCCCATTTTCCTCCCTCGGGCGATATACAGCCCGGGAGTCTCGTAGCACGCAGCCTAGGGCTCCCGGACTGAGCCGGACGGCCCTCTCTTTTCCACTCGTCCCGCCAAGGGACAGGTAGCCATGTACCGCAGCCGAGGCCTGGTTCACAGCCTGATGGAATGCTGCATGATTCCAAAGGTCCTCCGGGGCGGTGGACGCTCGGACCCCACTGCGCCATGGGCAGCTTTCGATCAGCTCAGACTCGCATACGCCTCCCATGGATCCTGTTCGTGATGCCATGTCGGGCAACAAGGAGCTGGCAAGCCAAGTTCACGGTGTTGGTCACGGTGGTGCGGCCGGGTGGTGGCAAATTGGATACGGACAGGTGGGAGTTTTGGCGATGGAGTCTGAGCGGCAC
>NW_017729022.1:143250318-143252142 GCF_001723915.1 Gavialis gangeticus
AGGGAAGAAATTTCTAGTCAGATTACCTCATGCTTTTGCTGTTGCTGAGCATGCGTCTGTGGGGAAAGTAGGTCAGACATGACTGACAGGTCCGCAGGTCACCCAGGGGGTATGAGCTGGGTTAGCCTTGGAACTTTCCACTCACAGACTTCAACTGCGCACGTCAGGTACAGAACTTTTGTGTTGGCAGCATATACTTAGGATTTTTCCGAGACAGGTGGGCGCCTGAAGCCTTGAATCCTTGTGGTCAGCACTCAGTTGTTTTCACTAAGCTTGTGGGAGTGAGTCAATTCACTCTTCTCTTTTTTTTTTGTTTGTTTACTTTTCAGCGCATCTCCAGTGCCTCTTTAGGGATCCGCCTCTCTTTCTCAGAGCTCCACTCTCTCCAGCGATGAGAAAAATCCTGAGGTAAGTGTCTTATCTCCTGGAGATCTTCTTTTCTCCCTCACTTTCTCCTTCAGACTTTTTTTTTCCCCTCCCTTTCTGAGACTCCCTTCTCCTCTTTTTTTTTCTTTTCCCGGAGCTTCTATCCTAATACGGTAATAGCTCCGGAAGCGGCATTCTCCGGCTCTTTTTGCCGCGTTGCTGTTTACTCTTTCACATATAGCTATATTAATTCCCAGAATTAATTCAAAGATCTAAAACAAGGAGTAGAATGGTGGCATCCCAGTAGACACCAGGCATGTTCTTTGCACAGGAAAGGCCTGACCCTTGGCACTTCTACAGGCTCTTGCAGGATGAGAGACACTGGTAGTGCTATGATGGCAATAAACACTCTGGTTGCAACAACAAGGAAAGCATTGCTTATTGTACAGGAGAGAGAAAATTGCAGAGAACATGTCTGTTTCACAAAGATTCTGACCATGGGATATTTCTCTGGTCTAAACAGCCACCTTGACAATCAGATAAGCAATGATTGCTAATTGAAATGCTACCTGGAATGCCAAGTATAAAAGGTTTAAAAGGCATCTCAGGCCATACATTGCCAAGCCCCAGTATGGAAAGCCTGTTTAAACGTGGTTGGCTAGAATGTGGTTGCTGGATTAGGGAATCATGAGGCAAAAGACTGTGTCAGAGGGGATATGGGTGACAATTGAACAATGATTAAGGGCTCATAACAATATCCAGCCCATTGGAGCCCCTGACCACAAATGCCGTCATACTTTTCCTGAATGACTGGTGGAAGTCTTCCCTACATCCCCAATGACCTTCAAGGAGGGGATTGATGGCTAGGTAATGGTATTTAGAGGTTTGCTTTTGGAAACTGTCTTGTAGCTGAAGTAAATATTGCATTAGAACAGTGGTCCAGGGAAATGGCAAGAGTTAATTGATTTCTAAAAGCCTGTTTGTGACAAAGTTTCCTTCAAGGCCCACTGTGTCTGGAACCAGCAACCACCGTGTCTGTGGCCAATGAACAAGCAGGCATACATAGACTAGGAAACTGAAGACATGTACTACACTGTTCCATAACATGACATAAGGTGGGATTAGGTCACAGTGCCCAACCGCAGAGCCCTTGGGATTTCCAGTTGTGGTGAACAGACCACTGGTAAATAACTAAATTAAGACGTGTGCATGCAATGAGTTTGTAAAACAAAGGGATATGCTGACAGAACAGAATGTGGACAATATAATGACCACAGGGAAACCAGTCAATGATGGACAAAAATGGTGAGTCATCAGAGGGGGAAAAGAATACCAAAGGAGGGATTTCAGAGCACCAAAGCATCCCCAAGAGGAGGATCCAAGGCCACCATGGACAAAGGGGACACCACCAGCCTGTTTCATTCACCCCAAGGGGGAATGGGTGGGGGGGAGGGGAGG
>NW_017729022.1:143257142-143258361 GCF_001723915.1 Gavialis gangeticus
CCCAGAATTAATTCAAAGATCTAAAACAAGGAGTAGAATGGTGGCATCCCAGTAGACACCAGGCATGTTCTTTGCACAGGAAAGGCCTGACCCTTGGCACTTCTACAGGCTCTTGCAGGATGAGAGACACTGGTAGTGCTATGATGGCAATAAACACTCTGGTTGCAACAACAAGGAAAGCATTGCTTATTGTACAGGAGAGAGAAAATTGCAGAGAACATGTCTGTTTCACAAAGATTCTGACCATGGGATATTTCTCTGGTCTAAACAGCCACCTTGACAATCAGATAAGCAATGATTGCTAATTGAAATGCTACCTGGAATGCCAAGTATAAAAGGTTTAAAAGGCATCTCAGGCCATACATTGCCAAGCCCCAGTATGGAAAGCCTGTTTAAACGTGGTTGGCTAGAATGTGGTTGCTGGATTAGGGAATCATGAGGCAAAAGACTGTGTCAGAGGGGATATGGGTGACAATTGAACAATGATTAAGGGCTCATAACAATATCCAGCCCATTGGAGCCCCTGACCACAAATGCCGTCATACTTTTCCTGAATGACTGGTGGAAGTCTTCCCTACATCCCCAATGACCTTCAAGGAGGGGATTGATGGCTAGGTAATGGTATTTAGAGGTTTGCTTTTGGAAACTGTCTTGTAGCTGAAGTAAATATTGCATTAGAACAGTGGTCCAGGGAAATGGCAAGAGTTAATTGATTTCTAAAAGCCTGTTTGTGACAAAGTTTCCTTCAAGGCCCACTGTGTCTGGAACCAGCAACCACCGTGTCTGTGGCCAATGAACAAGCAGGCATACATAGACTAGGAAACTGAAGACATGTACTACACTGTTCCATAACATGACATAAGGTGGGATTAGGTCACAGTGCCCAACCGCAGAGCCCTTGGGATTTCCAGTTGTGGTGAACAGACCACTGGTAAATAACTAAATTAAGACGTGTGCATGCAATGAGTTTGTAAAACAAAGGGATATGCTGACAGAACAGAATGTGGACAATATAATGACCACAGGGAAACCAGTCAATGATGGACAAAAATGGTGAGTCATCAGAGGGGGAAAAGAATACCAAAGGAGGGATTTCAGAGCACCAAAGCATCCCCAAGAGGAGGATCCAAGGCCACCATGGACAAAGGGGACACCACCAGCCTGTTTCATTCACCCCAAGGGGGAATGGGTGGGGGGGAGGGGAGGTAAGGGCTAGGTT
>NW_017729022.1:143258383-143261354 GCF_001723915.1 Gavialis gangeticus
CAGGAAAACAGAAAGTAAGGAGAAGAAGGAGGAAGAGGGGGAAGGACTGCTCTCATATTGACTATGTAGCTGGCCACTGACTGGTCCTTCCCTGAGGTCCCTTCCAATCCCAGTGCTATGGAGGAGGGAGGGATGGAAAAACAGCATAAAAGGCAGCATTGTTTGAACTGGTCTGCTTTCTGTCACCCGTGTCATGAGTTTTGCTTGTCAGCAGCCTGAGGTGGAGTTTCCCAGAAACCCCAGTACCTATCTCTTTGAAACCTGTCAGGCTTCATGGCATCAGCAGGGGCTATCATCCCTGCAGTTTTCACCCCGCCGCACCTTAACTCACACACAATGTCACCCATGTCATGAGTTTTGCTTGTCAGCAGTCTGAGATGCAGTTTCCCAGAAACCCCTGTACCTATCTCCTTGAAACTTGGCAGGCTCCATGGCCTTAGCAGGGGCTAGAATGCCTGCAGTTTTTACCATATTGTGCCTTAACACACATACGTGACACAAGTTTTGCTTTCAAGAATTTGAGGTGCAGTCTCCCAGAAATCCCTGCATCTATGTCCTTGAAACTTGGCAGGCTTCATGGTACTAGAAGGAGCTACCCACCGCCCCCCGCGTGTTTCATCTGAATCTGGCAAGAACTGACAAAGGTATAGACAGTTTCATGGTTCCCCATTATAGCCTATGGGCAAAATGTTGAAACAGTGTCGAAACAGCGAAACAGTTTCGACAAAATGAAACAGAACAGTAGTTTCAAAATGAAATGAAACACTGTCCCGTTGAAATGTCAAAACAGAAGTCAAAACGAAGCAGTGCTGTGTTGCACAGCCCTAGTACCTTCCCTCTGTGACAGCTCTAAGTTTGGTGGATATAGAAGTTTTTTGTGTTGCCTGCATTATTCTTATCTGCTAATACTGTGTATCAATAAAATTTGTGTGTTATCAAGTAGAGAGATTGTGATCTTTCTGAGGGTTTGGGTCTGCCTGGAACAAGGTAACTGGGTCATAAATCTGGTGCCAATAACAACCAGCATCCTGAATGGGGCGGATACTTCAGGTAGACAACTGGAAATGCTGATAAGAGGTATGTGCCTGAAATCCATTTCTCTTTCCTGAAATTAAGTGCCTTCTTCCAGTCCTTAATTGGGGTTCTAAGTGAGACTAGAGATTTTGGATGCCTGCAGCCTATTCCTATATTTAGTGCAGCAGTGTTTTCAGGCATGGTACATTGCTCTGTACAGGCTGCCTCTGAAACCAGATACAGTGTAACTGCATCCATGTAGCACCATAAGCTAGCTTCTGGACACTGTCACTCAGTTGCACTAATTGGGCTGCCCAAAGAGCTCAATGGGCACAGCTATATGGCTTCTGGTTTAGGAGGTAGCCCATATGGAGCAGTGCAGCATGCTTATGAGTGCCACTGCTGGGAATAGTAAGTTTATGGTGTGGACATGGCTGAAGTCATCCCTTTGGGTACAAGAGGTTTTCTTTTATAAGACTGTTGGCTACAAAGCACCAACTCACAGGATCATCATAAAATTCTAGTTTATCGGATGGATGCAAAAGTCAGACCATAAATCTTGGTGCTGATCCCCTCAAACACACACACACGCACACTCACACTAGTAGCTCTGAACACTGAGCACCGGTGTCAAGATATACCTATCCCCAAGCGCTGGAGTCTGCCATTGATGGCCAGCTGAGGCTTCTTTCTATGCGATGTTGCTTCAGAAGGGGGTTGCAGGCTGGTTCCTTCTGGCTGGACAGGCAGGGTGCTGGTCAGGTCAAAGATGGTGCTATTGGGGGTCATTCTTTTCTGCCTTTTATCCCTCTCTGGCAGACTTTGGTGACTCCCCAATTCTTGGGCTTACGCAATCCAGGGGTCGTTGACTTCTTGGTAGCTGCTGGATGGCAGCTGTCAGCCCCAGGGGTCACGTCCGCACATACGTACAGTCTTAGGAGTCTGTTGATGAATTTTGATTGTTTCAATGCCGTGTTGATTAGAGCTCTGGAAGTGGTTGATCAGGGGGTATTTCAGCCCCAAGGGTCTGTTTCCAGTGTTGATTGATTCAAACGGGGGCTTCCAAACCTTTAACAATGAAGTTTCCTGGAATTCCTGACTCTTTATTGATTCTTTCTTTTCCTTGGTCTCTGATTTTGTAGGTGTTAATTGCTGCTCATTAACATACTTATCTAGACTAGCTACTGTGTTACACCATCAACCATGATTCATTCAGGGACCTGCTCCATACAGAGATTCCTGCTCTTGCTAACATTGTTACATGGTACAAATAACTTTTAAACTTAAAGTACATTTGTAAAAATATCTACAAGCTCTATTTTCACTACAAATACACCTTATATAAAAATAATAATGATATGATAAAATAAAAAGAGAGAGGAAGGAAGAAAAGGTAGAAAAGAGAGAGCATCCCCAAAAGGGGGCAAATACTAAAAGAGGGGCTTTTGCCATATGCAGGAGCTTCACATTTGAGGGGGAGCATACAAAAGGGTTTCTTTCTACAACATGACTGGTGCTAGTGTTGATAATCTTCTATGTAATAGCTTAGTGGTTAGTTCACTCCTCAGGAAAAGGGAACCCTGAGTTTTGGCCCTTCTCAACTTGAGAGCAACCAACTCATATCTTCCACCTTCAGGAGAATGTCCATCCATCAGGCTTTATGCAAGGATTGGGGTTTCTTTCTGTGGGGTAGAGAGTGCCCTCCACACAGCCTTGCCTATCGCCTGGAGATTAGAGCATTCTCCATGGAGGTGATAGCTGGGGTTTGTACCCTGTCAAACTGAGAGGGACCTAGAACTGAGATCTCTCACCTTAAGAGACCGCTTTAGCCAGTAGGCTTATCATATAAAAAGGCAAGCAACAGCATCACCACCATCTCCTCCTCTGGCCATGTTTTTGAAAAGTGTCCATGACCACTGTTCTGAGTGTGTGTGTGTGTGTGTGTGTGTGTGTGTGT
>NW_017729022.1:143266354-143274053 GCF_001723915.1 Gavialis gangeticus
AATCCATTTCTCTTTCCTGAAATTAAGTGCCTTCTTCCAGTCCTTAATTGGGGTTCTAAGTGAGACTAGAGATTTTGGATGCCTGCAGCCTATTCCTATATTTAGTGCAGCAGTGTTTTCAGGCATGGTACATTGCTCTGTACAGGCTGCCTCTGAAACCAGATACAGTGTAACTGCATCCATGTAGCACCATAAGCTAGCTTCTGGACACTGTCACTCAGTTGCACTAATTGGGCTGCCCAAAGAGCTCAATGGGCACAGCTATATGGCTTCTGGTTTAGGAGGTAGCCCATATGGAGCAGTGCAGCATGCTTATGAGTGCCACTGCTGGGAATAGTAAGTTTATGGTGTGGACATGGCTGAAGTCATCCCTTTGGGTACAAGAGGTTTTCTTTTATAAGACTGTTGGCTACAAAGCACCAACTCACAGGATCATCATAAAATTCTAGTTTATCGGATGGATGCAAAAGTCAGACCATAAATCTTGGTGCTGATCCCCTCAAACACACACACACGCACACTCACACTAGTAGCTCTGAACACTGAGCACCGGTGTCAAGATATACCTATCCCCAAGCGCTGGAGTCTGCCATTGATGGCCAGCTGAGGCTTCTTTCTATGCGATGTTGCTTCAGAAGGGGGTTGCAGGCTGGTTCCTTCTGGCTGGACAGGCAGGGTGCTGGTCAGGTCAAAGATGGTGCTATTGGGGGTCATTCTTTTCTGCCTTTTATCCCTCTCTGGCAGACTTTGGTGACTCCCCAATTCTTGGGCTTACGCAATCCAGGGGTCGTTGACTTCTTGGTAGCTGCTGGATGGCAGCTGTCAGCCCCAGGGGTCACGTCCGCACATACGTACAGTCTTAGGAGTCTGTTGATGAATTTTGATTGTTTCAATGCCGTGTTGATTAGAGCTCTGGAAGTGGTTGATCAGGGGGTATTTCAGCCCCAAGGGTCTGTTTCCAGTGTTGATTGATTCAAACGGGGGCTTCCAAACCTTTAACAATGAAGTTTCCTGGAATTCCTGACTCTTTATTGATTCTTTCTTTTCCTTGGTCTCTGATTTTGTAGGTGTTAATTGCTGCTCATTAACATACTTATCTAGACTAGCTACTGTGTTACACCATCAACCATGATTCATTCAGGGACCTGCTCCATACAGAGATTCCTGCTCTTGCTAACATTGTTACATGGTACAAATAACTTTTAAACTTAAAGTACATTTGTAAAAATATCTACAAGCTCTATTTTCACTACAAATACACCTTATATAAAAATAATAATGATATGATAAAATAAAAAGAGAGAGGAAGGAAGAAAAGGTAGAAAAGAGAGAGCATCCCCAAAAGGGGGCAAATACTAAAAGAGGGGCTTTTGCCATATGCAGGAGCTTCACATTTGAGGGGGAGCATACAAAAGGGTTTCTTTCTACAACATGACTGGTGCTAGTGTTGATAATCTTCTATGTAATAGCTTAGTGGTTAGTTCACTCCTCAGGAAAAGGGAACCCTGAGTTTTGGCCCTTCTCAACTTGAGAGCAACCAACTCATATCTTCCACCTTCAGGAGAATGTCCATCCATCAGGCTTTATGCAAGGATTGGGGTTTCTTTCTGTGGGGTAGAGAGTGCCCTCCACACAGCCTTGCCTATCGCCTGGAGATTAGAGCATTCTCCATGGAGGTGATAGCTGGGGTTTGTACCCTGTCAAACTGAGAGGGACCTAGAACTGAGATCTCTCACCTTAAGAGACCGCTTTAGCCAGTAGGCTTATCATATAAAAAGGCAAGCAACAGCATCACCACCATCTCCTCCTCTGGCCATGTTTTTGAAAAGTGTCCATGACCACTGTTCTGAGTGTGTGTGTGTGTGTGTGTGTGTGTGTGTGTTTTAGGTATCCACTGAGCATGCCTACCAGATCATGCATGTCAGCCATCTTGCACTGAAATACGCACCTAATTCATGACTACCAAATGGGGCTAGACATGAGAGAGGCACTTATTCAGTTCCCATTATGTACCTAAGTTTTTGCCAGTGACATTACTTAGACACTTATGGACTCAGGTACCAAAGCATGTTTTTGTGGATTGTGGTCTTGGATTTCTACTCCTAAATCTGCCCCAGCTGCATGTAGATCTCTTAGTGCCTTTTTTGAATGAGTTTCTTACTTTGTCTCATTGAAAATCAATGGGATTTGTGTTGTTAAGTCACTTAGGTGTTTTTGAAAATTTACTTCTTGTCTTAGTAGGCATATACAGAACTTCTTATGAGTAACCTGGGAACTTCTTTGTGCTTTCTAACTGTTTTTTATTTGTGTATAAATGTGAATCAATCTTATGATGATATTTCCAGAGGGTGGGTGAAGAAAAATTAATAGCACTTTCCTTACAAAACCACTGCAGTTTTTAGGCCTTTTTATGTGCTATTTGTTGGCATGGAAACATGATCCTAAAGCTTTGGGAGCTCATCTTTGGAGGCAGGCATTCTCCCTTTCCTTTCTTACCCCCATTTTGTCCACAATCTGCAATTGTATCCTAACTGGAAACACAGAACAAACTGGGAATGATTTTAGGGGTGGGGTAAGTCGTGGGAAGTGCTTTGTAATAAGTAACACAGTATACAGCATACAAAAAAAGATCTGTGACTAACAGAGGAAATGATTATCTCGCATGTAGACTAGCACCTTAATAATAATAACACTTATTTTCTCAGCTACTGTTATTTTGCTACAAGAGTAGATTATCTCCAGTTTCTATCTGATCATATGATCATGATAATTTCCTCATTGAGCTAAGAACTGATTCATCTGGAAGTCTTTTTTGTCCACTACTACATTAGTATATTTATGTTTTGCCTGACATATGAACTAGATATTATTGAGAGTATTATTGATGTATTTGCAGATCTTTATGGGGTCTGTACTGTAAAATTTGAATTGTTTTCAATTTGACAGTATTACAATGTTTTAAATTTATGCTATTCTTCCTTTTCCTTTTGAGATTCTGAGTGAGTAAAGTACTTACATTTGTGCATATGAGTAGTCTTCTTAATTTTTAAGTTTAGCATTTTTCCTAAGTGCTTTACTGGACTCTGTGGCCTGAAAGAATTAAAACTACCAATGAGAAAAAGTAATTTCTTAAGGAAATCTCCTCATCCATAATATTAAGATTGAATTGTTCTTCTCATGTGCTGTACTATCATCTCCTTTTCTGTTCATTAATATCAAAACAATGCTGCAGAAAACTGTTTCTCCTGCCTTGCCTATTGCATTTTTAATTAGGTCATTAGCAAGAGATCGTTAGCATACTTGTGTAAAAAATATGCCCAAATATTTCCAATGAGTTTTTGCCTAAATACCTTGTCATTTCCTGGGCAAGCTCCAGGAAGGTCGTCACACATCTCATTTAACATATGACATATTTGACACAAATTAGAGCAATTGACTGTCTTCACTTCAAACTGGCCCATAGTGGCACAAATATAACCTAGTGTACTATTGTTTTTTCATGTCAAAGACTGTTCAGGAAATAATTTGATTACATCTGTGTAATACCCTTGGCCCCATTCTGATGATAAAATAGATGTTCAGTTTGTGATGAGCTTTGAACACCTCATTAAGTATGACCCTTTCCTCTTAGCTGGAGTGTGGTGTGAAACGTATTTTTCCAAATTAGTATGTGTCTGTTCTTTAGGGTGAGAGATGACTATCATTATAAAAACTTTGGATATTCAGATCGCTATGTGATATACTTTCTCCCCTTTTCTCTGTCAGCCTTATCCTACTGTCATTCTGTTCAGAATGAACATTGAAGCCATTTAGCAGTATCTTGGCAAAAGTGATGTCAGCATCTGGCCCAATGTGCTTCATGAAGATCACTTCAAGGATTAATATTTTTTGTCTCTTTCTCTCTTTCTATGTCTGCCTCTCACATAAATTGTTATGTCTTTATTTTAACCATAAATCTTTTATGTGACAGGAGGGAGACATTAGTTATAGACCAGAGCATTGTTTAGCATTAAGCGTGTGGAGAGGAAATCTGAAATGAGTTTATTGTATAACTATGGATATAAACCAATAATAAAAAGAACATATGTATACAATAAGAATAAAGTCTAAGGAGTCTTAAATTAGCAGTTAGGTGGGGTTTGATTGCTAGATTGCCTGTAATAAATGGCATGCATGTATGCAACAGTAAGTCTTGTTTCTTTTCATTAGGGAATTTAATCATACTGTGGATGTACTGAAGTCTGACCACAAGTGTACATTTGAGGCTGCACTCTGACATCATTATAGTGATGTAAACCTGAATAACTTCACAGGTCATACTGGATATATTTCACACTGATATTGGCATAATGAGATCAGTATTCAGGCCAGGGTATTTAGCAACAAAAACATCAATCTCTTCCAGGTGGTTTGCTTAATAGAACAGGACAGGATTGCTGCACCCGAGCCCACATGTGATGATGTGCCTAATACTGCCATTCTGGTTGCTTATATGGCTCTAGCTATTGTCACTGTACATTGCCAAGTGTTGGGTTAACTGTTATGCTTCGAATCCTGATATCTCACAAAGCTGGAAACAAATATAACAGTGTACCAAGGGAGACTTGAGGAGAGTTTTATATTGAAAAATGTAGGTGAAAGAATCTTAGCTTTGTTATAATGACCAGAGTAGCACACCTCCTTCAAGCCTGGGTGCTCACTTTGATTTAATGCCAGCAGAAACATGTCTATGAGAAAACTTGCTGTACTTAGGAGAGATGCCCATCTGATGTAGTAGGATTATGCAATAGCTTTACAGCTTTTGTTCAAGAATATCTTGTCCCTGTGACCAGGTACAGGTATTACACATAAACTGGTCTAAGTGATGGAAATTGCTTTAAACCTATAACCATACAAAAGACACGTAGAGAGGTCCAAAAATGGTGGAAACCAGTCTGAGATAGATGTGGTTTGATGTGCACTCAAATATAAATCATTTAGGTTAGACCAGTGAATTGAACTTATGTAGCAGATCCCTTATTGATTCAAGTTAGATTGATGTCAACTGGTATCCCAGCCTCATCTGTGGCCCTCCTCTTAGGGAAGCACACTAGCACTCAGCCCTGGGGTGGCTGCTGACACATCCCCAGAATACAGGGCATCCCCTTGATGAGGAGGGTGGAATGACTGCCATCCCTGGTCAATCAGCAGTGAGGATCAGGGCAATTGCCTCCTTGGCCAATCAGGAGTGAGGAGTGGGGCCACCACAAAAAGGCCTCTTCCCTCCTTTCCCATCCCCCTGGCTTGCTTGGAACCCTGCTCCTCCTGGCTATGCACTGCTCTACCTCTAGGCACAGCCAATAGAATCATGAGGACAAATGTTTATCATGTATTTCCACCAATGAACTGAAAAATAGGACTTTTTACAGTTTGTTCTTCATTTAGAAACAGACAGGGGACAAAGTGTTTTAAAAACAGGATAGTCCAGTATAAAACAGGACCAATGGCCACCCTGCTCAGCACACACTCAACTGCTCTGGCTTAGTGCCTAGTGGACCCATGCCTGAGCTCTCCCAGAGCTGACCCAGCACAGACCCTCTCCCTAGCCCCACCTCCAGCCATCTATCAATGGACTTACTAATATAATACCAGGATAAGTGAGAGATTTTTGTTGACTGATATCTATTATGAATGGTTTTATGATATTAATCAAACCATCCTCTTAGAAATATGCAGCTGTGCTTTTGCTTTGTCACTTCACTTTTTAATATCTAGGATGCTGTGAGATCCTTTTAAAGGTGTTACAGAGTGCTGCATAATATCAGGTGTGCAAGCTCCTACATGATTCATACGATACACCCAGAGATTTCAAATAGGAATCCATACTATCAGAAACATTGCGTCCTATAGTGGTCTTTTTGAGTTCTTTGCAACGTAAGAATTGCTCTGTTATTTTTAACAAGTGAAAGCTAAGAGTGACACTTTCTGAGGGGTTCCTTGAGTCTAAAAAAGGCTTAGAACCATTGATACAGAACCCTACTATGTGTAGGGAAAGCTGTGATAGGATCTAATGCACTATCTACACAAACGTGCTTGCCCAACATGCATGGCAGGAGGTGTGAATATGGGATTTGAGCATCAGATCTCATCATGCCTTATAGCTGGGGGAGTCAAGGCATTTCCTTCCTGAGCACACCGTAGGCTTCTATAGCTGAGCCCTGTCTGCTGACGGGGCTCCCAGCCACAAAGGCACACCATGCACTGTGACTGGGAGATCTATTGGTTGATTTGGGCCCCCTCCCACAGGGACACACTATGCATTCCTGTGGCTCAGTTCCATCAGTTGATTCAGGCTATCAGCTGCAGGGGCACAGCATGTGCTCCTGCAGGTGGGATCCTGCAGCTGATGGGGCTCCCAGCCATGGAAGAACATGGTGTGCTCCTGTGGCTGGGGGCCCAAATCAGGTGACGCGACTCCGAGCTACGGGGATGCACCTGGCCACATGTTCAATTAATGACATCATAGGAACCAGTCACAAAGTCATTATATATTTTTTATGGAAGAGCTTTGTGGCTTATTCCTCATTTTATAATGCCATTCATTTCTTTAACGTGTGCCAGGGTTACAGCCTAAGATGTGATTAACTGCCTTAAGTTTAATATGGATGATATCATGTGTTAGTTGGTATAAATTTTAAAGCTATATTGAAGTTAATGGAATCATGCCAATTTAAAGCAGCCAAGGATCTAACCATAATGTCTCTTTGGTCCTATATAAATGTGTAGGTATAAATATGGAAAAAAATATACGACTAGATGAACAAAGATTTTTTGTCCTTTAAGCTGTAACACGATATATACTGAATGTACTGTATACACTGAAAATACTTGCTTACTCCATCTAGTGCTTATTCTCAAATATCAGGGCTTCTGCCTAAGTGATGGCATTATTAAACCTTGAAAACTGCTTCAATTAGGAGAGTAACAGGAGACCTGGATGCTTCAGACTGCTGGCCTATGCAGATGACGTGAACTTTGATAAAATACTGTAAGTGTTAACACAGTTCAAAATCTTAGTGCCCTGTTAGAAAAATATATTTCTTGACATAGGTGACGCATTGGGCGGGGGGAGGCACATGCATAGGTGAGGCACAGTGGGGGCATGTTGGATTCAGCCATGTGCCAGCCCAACCCTGTGCACCAGATGTGGATGCAGAATGACTATGCGCACTAGCCTGACTGCAAGCTAGCACAATCTGCTAGCTGCTAGCATGTCATCTGGACTGCAGGGCTCCCCACACCATGGATCTGGAACTTTGGTTGAGCACCACTGGTTTATCTTTTATGTTTTAATAGGTTTATTGCCTGGCAAAAAGATAAACATAACCAAAAACTCTGAGGCTGCCTCCACATGAGTGGGGACATTTGTTTCCCTGGGGACAAGAAGCAGCAGCACACCTTGTACTGCTGCTACTTCTCCCTGGGGAACACCTGTGCCATGAGCTCTCTGGCGCGTGGCAGGTTACCCTGAGTGGGGTAGGGGAGGCTGGAACCAGCACTGTGCTGGCCCCAGAAGCCTTACTTGGGATCCCGGGGGCTTTCTGGGGTTGCAGCTGTGGTGATCTTGCTGCTTGGAGCCTGTCTGGCAGCCGGAGTGTAGCGCCGACTGGTTTTGGGTGGTGCACACTGCCCCAGGTTTTTTTTTTTTTTTTTTTTTTTT
>NW_017729022.1:143274228-143278874 GCF_001723915.1 Gavialis gangeticus
TTTTTTTTTTTTTTTTTTTTTTTGCACTGACTTTTTTGACCCTGGGATTTCCAGGGGTAAAAAACCCACCACCTCTGTGTGGCTACCTTGCAGTTTAGAGAACACCTGAATGTGAGGTGTGTGGAGCCACAGGTGTGTCCGTAGTACCACATACTGCACAGCTGCGCTTATCCAGAGAGTCAGTGGGTTCTCTGCTCCTACAAGAGTTTTCATAGTAATTTGTTGGTCAGTTAATATGAGATGGTGTCATATAATTAGGATCCTCCACAGACATAAGAAACTAAGAGAAGGTTTTTCAAGACCATCAAAAGGAGTTAGATTTTTATTTTGTATTTAGTGGGGTTGTGTTCCAACCTACCAACAATTCTTCTTCAAACTTCATCCTCATTGAAATGAGAGAAAACAGGGGTTGCTTAAAAGGTAGCAAAACTTCTGTTTGTTTTCAATCTAAGTCAGTATTTGTAACCTTGCTGTGGGGGGAGTTAGTTTTCTAATTACATCTGTGCTTAGAAGAGGAATGAAAGATTTAGCTTTGACTATCAAAGCTTATGAGTGGGATTTACAATGCTTAATATAATATCTTTTGCTCTTTCCCCTTTATTCAGCCTCTTCCATTCCAGCATCAGTTATCAAGTCATTGCCCCACATTGCAATTCTTTCTGTTGGTTGCTATATACACAATATGTATTTTCTGTAATATTTATCTTGGAACCACATCTCAGTCCTCCAATCCCAAACCATTTCCCAATATTGGAAAAGGATAGTTTTGTGAATTGTCAGAGAGCATGGGCAAAATTAACTTTTGCAGTTGCAGCTCTCTTCTCTGTTCCAGGTCACCCCTGCAAAGATAAAGTTGTAGAGAAGGTGCATCACTGAGTCAGCTCTTTTGGTAGATTTCTCATTTTTGGGGGCTTGTAATCTGTGTTCTACCAGGGCAACCGATGATGTGAATCCATTTTCTGTGCCCTTGAGGATGTTATGGAAACTGTTCACTGCTTCAATTGCAAGGATTAATTCAGTCATGTTTGAAAAATACTCTGAGATTCCCATTTGGAAGGGACCATAAAAATGCAAAGTGTAAACAGCACATGCTTCCATCTACAGCTCAACAAATTAAAGTAGGATTGAAGAATACATACAGCTGAAAAATCTCTAGATACTGCTAAATCATTTTTTGTATCCCTAGGGACTGTGCTACCAGAGAGCAATATTTTTTTCCTGTTGAATTCACCAGATTTCCCAACACATCAAGTATTTTCCAAAATAAAGTTTTCTAGAAGAGTAAATGAATGTCTCTCCCAATCTCTTTTTGCCTGCATTTCAAACTATGCCAATCAAATGGATAGTCACAATCACTGTCAACATATAAACACATCTTTTTTTTCCAGACTCAAAGTATAAATATTTTGAGCAAACTGAATTTAATAAGCTTGTCTGCAAATCATATTTCATGGATTAAAGCTGTAGAAAAACATCTCATTTAGATAGGAAAATACATGAATAGATTTCCTAACTCATCATCTGTCCTAACTAGTTGGCAGATCATCACGTATGGACTGCATAGATGCATTGGTTCTTACTGTGCTTGTTTGTGACTCTTTAAATGACAAATTCTTTTCTAAAGTTACCTTTTTATATATGCCAACTCATTATTGTAGTCTTGACTGAACTAAATATATTGGATGTGGCATATCTTGATCTTGTTGCATCAAAAACACCTGTCATTGAGAGTAAAACTTTTAAAACTTAAATGTATCACTAGAACAGCATGACTAGTTTATAAAGAACAACTTAGTGGAAGGAGCGTTTCCCCTTCCTTTAGGCAGAATACTTGCAAAAAAGATGGATTTAGGCCATGTCTAAACTAGATACATAGCATGAGAACAATCATTTGCCTCACCCAGTCTAGGTTTAGTTTAAGCCACCTAAACCTAGACTGGGAGCAGTGAGCAAAGGCTGGTGGGATCAAAGGAGCAGGCAGGTCTGCAGGGCACTGAAGGCAGTTGTGAGGAGGGGGCGGAGGAGTGGAGAACTAGTGGGTCTTGGGGGTTGAGGTTTGGCAGGTCGAGGTTGGGGCTGCTAGTGGGTCTTTAGTGGGGAAGGGATGCCAGGTCCAAGAGAGGGACATCAGGGAGCTAAAAATAGCTCAGTCAGGATCAGGAAGGGTAAGAACAGCACAGTCCCATGGCTGGAGTCAGTGGCTGGCCTTTCCCAGCCCTGGCGCTGTGCTGCATTACATGCAGGCATTCACTAGATCAGGTGAACCCCTTCCTAGATTGGGTTATCTCTTTCTTGATCTAAGTTAGTGTGCCTCCTGAGGCATTTAGATCAACCCAACCCTGGTTTGGTCAATCTAAATGTAATGCTTACTGTACACAGCAGCAGTGTCCTCAAGCACATCACACTGTTCTGCACAGGTTGCCCCCTATCCTGGAAGCAGTGAATTACCACCACATGATGGTCTGAATGTTCAAATCAACAGTGTTAAGAGACAGTGTTCTTCAGCATGTTCCCCTTTCCCTCTGTTGTAATGGGTTTGCTCATTACTGCAAGGACATCATAACTACACAGCTTCTAGTTGAGAAGGCACCTCATAAGGAACAGCATAGTGTTTGAAGATGCAGGTAGCAGGCATAGTGAGTTCGTGGATTAGACATTAATTTAAATATATTTATTCATTGGTTTGATTTCTTCTACTTTGAGTGTTGTAATTGGCTGAAAGTGAATATTTAGTTTTTAAGCTCTATCCTATATGCAATTGATCAGAAGTGTTACCTGATGCTGTTATTGTTCCTTGATGGGGTAAGTGGGCAAGCAATTTGACACAAACACATAAGTGAAGATGATGTGTGTGCGGTTGTTACAAAGTCTCTTGACTTTATTTGCTTTTCTTCAGTAGTGGTAGTGCAGCTATTAAAAGGAGATGGTTTGAATGGTTTCATAAAACCTGTCCAAAGTCTCAAATACAGCTAATGTGAATTCACTAAAAAAAATTAGATATGTAAGTGTGGGCATCTTTTTGCAGTATTTATCCAGTTCTATTTGGAACACTGTAGTCAACTGAAAAATATTCAGGACAAGACAATCATGTCTTCAAGCAGTAATAACATGAATTTTCATAACCAGGAAATGAAATGACAACAATTAATGAACAATAGATATCTCTCTCAAATGAGGCTCTTCCCTTTGGCAGCATTTCTGCAATCTGATTTATGAGGACAGAACATTAGATCCCACAGCAGATAGCAGAGCTACAAGCATGTGCTGGCATTTGATCTTTCTCATACTGGGGGCCTGTAGACAGTGTTCCAATAATAAATTAATAGAAATAAAGAGTATGATCTTGTTTACTGAGAAGTGCTTTGGAAGGGATTGGAGGCCAGCTTCCTGATGGGGAATTGCCACATGAATAGGAAAATTGAGACGAATTGGATCAGATATCCTTGGCACCAGAAACATTTCACTTTTGTTTGCAAGCTGGGCAGCTGTAGGATGCAATAAAGTGTATTAGCGCTACTGTGAATGGCTCAGCCATGATTCAGTCTCTGAATTAGCTCCTTTAAGCTTATCCACTTTATCATGCAAGCTCACTATAGCTCTTCCATGCGGTTAGGAAGAAGAGTAAGATTTGCACTTCTGGGCTGTCAAGCCACTGGGAAAGTCAAACTGTAGGAAACAACAGAGTTTCTAAATTCAGTCCCAGAGAGAGGCTAATCACTGCTTCCTGGCATTGTTTTAAATATGAATTTGGTTATGTCAATAAGATGAGCATACAGTCATAGAGAGCAGAGAGTGGATGGATATCAAACACTTTCCAAGAACAATGGTGTCACTGCTTATGGGAGTCAGAAAAGAGAGAGGTTAACCTCTCCCCACATTTTATTTTCTAACCAAATATGGATGCACTGCTACTACACGTTCATTAATGTGCCATAATTACAGTGCATTAAGTTTAGTACCCATAATTACAGGTACTAACTTAATGTACTATAATCAGTATTGCTGCACATTAGTGCAAACAAATGCTTTTTTGTGATGGTTACTGTTCATTGACCTAGCCCCATGAATTAGCATGGGTTTTGCCAGCCATGCTAATGTGCAGTAGAATTAGTCCAATGGGCATTAAGAGTCTCATGTAGGCACACACAGGTTGTCTTAACTATCTCAGGGGAAGGGAGTGTATTTCTTTTGTTTTGAGAGCTGGAGCGGCCTGATCCTTGTTTAGTACTTGGAGGACCCGGGGGAAGAGACTAGAAAAGGGGTGAAGAGGAGATTCCCCACAGAAGCCCAGGTGGGTTCAAGTACAAATTAAGATGATGCGTCTACATGAGATGCCACCTGCACAGTAGCCTAATAACACTATGCAGTAGTGTTCTGGGCAAAAACTGTGCCAATACACTGTTGTGCAGTAGTATTAGGCTACTGTGCAGTAAGCATCACTAAAAACCCATGTGCTGGTGTTGACTTGACATGCACCCAGAAAACTATAGGCCAGTTAGTCTTACCTCAGTCCTGGGCAAGCTTTTTGAGAGAATTATTCTGGCACATGTCCACAAGGAGCCAGCAGGGGAGATTATGCTTAGGGGCAACCAATACGGGTTCATCAGAGGCAGGTCCTGTCAAACCAACCTGGTGGCCTTCTACGA
>NW_017729022.1:143279296-143280021 GCF_001723915.1 Gavialis gangeticus
CCACAGCTGAAGTACTGCATCCAGTTCTGGGCGCCGCACTTCAAAAGGGATGTGGACAACATGGAGAGGGTCCAGAGGAGGGCCACTTGCATGATCAGGGAGTAGCAGGGCAGGTCCTACGAGGAGAGGCTACGGGACCTGAACTTATTCATCCTCCACAAGAGAAGGCTAGGGGGGATCTAATGGCCTGTTACAAACTAGTCAGAGGGGATCAGCAGGCATTGGGGGAGTCCCTGTTCCCCTGAGCACTACCAGGAGTGACTAGGAATAACGGTCACAAGCTGGCAGAGGGTAGATTTAGGCTAGATATCAGGAGGTGCTACTTCACTGTCAGGGCGGCTAGGATCTGGAACCAACTTTCAAGAGAAGTTGCTCTGGCTCCTACCCTGGGAGTCTTTAAGAGGAGGCCAGACAAACACCTTGCTGGGGTTGTTTGACCCCGGTACTCTTTCCTGCCATGGCAGGGGCTAGGACTTGATGATCTGCTCAGGTCCCTTCTGACCCTACAAACTATGAAACTATGAAACACTCAGGATCTTAATATTTTGCTGTTAGACAGGAGGGCGTGATACAAAATTACATATACACACACAGAAACCCACAAACACTCTATGGTTCATACAAAACTATATGCACATACATAAACATACACTTTTTGTGGTTGTGTTTAAAGATTTCTTTGCCTGTTTAACAATTTCTTTGCCTCCGTCTTCCTAAGTAGGGAC
>NW_017729022.1:143280943-143282686 GCF_001723915.1 Gavialis gangeticus
CCTTCTGACCCTAGAAACTATGAAACTATGAAACTAGGGGGCATTTGGGGTAGCTTGGGTTCAGGATTACTTGGGGTCAAGGTGCCCCAGGGTTTCTTGGAGTCAAGGTGCCCTGGGGTTACTCAGGGTCACAGTGCTGGGGTGGAAGTGAGAGAAAAAACCAGGGCCAGAGACAGAGCGAGTGGTGGAGCCAGGGGAGGAAACCCAGGTGGCAGCGAGGAGGAGTGGTGGAGCAAGAGGTAAAGGGGCGGTGGGGCAGAAGTCAGCAGTGGTGAAAGCCGTGGCTTAGAGGAAAGCAGAGCTGGGGTTTTGGAGGTGGCAGAGTGAGAGCCAAGATGGCAGAGAGAGAGAGACAGAGAAAAAAGGTCAGAGGGGCAGAGAGCAGAGATAGGAGCAGGGCGAGAAGGTCAGTAAGACAAAAGCCCAAGTTAGGGTTCCAAAGTAACAGTTTTATTAAACAGGCAACACACTACATGGCCTCACTGTGGCTGGGGATGAATAATGAAATATCTCTCCCTGGGACTTGCCTGCCACGCTTTGGAATGATGGAAGAATAAGAAGTTAATTCTCCAAAGAGAGAGGGTGTAGGAAATCTCCCCAGAAGCAGGATAAAAGAAAATTGGTTTATTAGTAACTTCCCTGCAGGTTGTGGAGCACCCTGGCTGTTCTCACAGCTTGCGATCTCCCTTTTCTCCACCACTGTGCAGCCCACTTCCCCAAGTCAGTCAGCTCTACTCTAGTCCCACTCTATTTTCTCTTTCCTGCAGTACCAGCAGATCCTTTCTCCGTTGAACCTTCTCTTAGCCAGTGAGTTTCTCCTCTCTTCCTCACCTTGCTTTTCTGGTTTCTATGGTTACCTACACCCAGTCAGCTGGTCTTATCAGAAAACTGCTCCAGCATTGGGTCTGCTGCTCCTGGTGTCCCTGCTGAATCTGTCCATGCTATGCCCCAGGGGGCAAAAGAAAACCCCTTGCTGTGGACTGAAGAAGCTGCTGGCTCCTAATCAGTTAATATTCACCCCGGGTGTGATCCCCTTCCCAACTGTGTTTACTAAGTAATTAACTTTGACCTCTCCCCCCATACTTTCAACTTAGTAACATCAAAGGAACAGGGCTGTCTTTGCCCTGTTACACTCAAAAAGTTATTGATTCCCACACACACGCATAAATACACACACATATATCCACACAATGGTAGCAGGAGAGGAAAAGCTTAATGGAGGGATTTGAGGTACAGGTATGTAGAGACAGAGTTCAGGTCCTTTGCTTGGGGAGAGAAGGTGGGTGATAGCTACCTATCCCAAGCTGAGAGTTGATCCTCAATGGCCAACTGGAGTCTTCTCTAGCAAGGTGTTGTCCAGAAGGGGGGTCGCTGGCAGGGCCTCTGGGTGGATAGGTGGCATGGTGTAGTGCTGGTCCAGATGGAGAGGGAGTCCCAAGAAGATCCCACTCTACCACCCCTTTTATAGGGGTGGGCTACCTGTGTCTCCTATGGGAAGGACATGTCCAGGCAAGGACAGTCCTGCTCAGATGTATACGTGCAGATCCAGGTGTCCTCATTGTCTGGTAGAACAGAATGGTAGGGTTGCTGGTTTCTGTAGGGTCTTTGTCTTCCAAATGTTGGGTTCCTGTAGGTTCTTTATCTTTCAAATGCTGTGGTTTGTCTCTGTTCCTGGGTGAGATCTGTGGTTCTTGGGTGAGTTAATGCAAGGCAACAGTCTGGTCATTAAGTTGATGGTCTGGT
>NW_017729022.1:143287686-143311688 GCF_001723915.1 Gavialis gangeticus
TGGGTGAGTTAATGCAAGGCAACAGTCTGGTCATTAAGTTGATGGTCTGGTCGTTACTGATCATTCAGTAGAGGCCTACTACCATTATGCCTCAAGCACCCTCATTCATTACCATTCATTCAGGAACCAATTTACATGAGACTGGTTAGACAGGAGTCAGTTACAACATACTATAGAATAGGTTATACCTGGGCAGGGGACACAAGATGGAGGCTTGACATACAAAATGGAAACTTGACATTACTTGACATTACTTTACAGACACAGGCTTAAATCATATAAATGCAATATAAAACAGTAAAAATCAATACAAACATAACATAACACTATTTACTTTATAAAAGGGTGTTGTTACTATAAGGAAGTATAAGAACTTATCTTATCTTACCTATGACTGCCTCTAACTACTTATAAGGGATAGAGGGGAGAGAAAAAGAGTCAGGAATCATTGGGGAAGAGGAGGGAATGTATTTTTAAGTTAAAAAAAAAAAGAAGAAAAGAAAAACCTGGGGGTTTTGGTACACTGGTGCTACTGCACAGAGTGTGAGTGATTGTGCATTGATTTAGAACTTGGTTAGCCAAATACTAAACTTAATGTGCAGTAACTATGACACATTAATGAATGTGTAGACACACCCATAGAGTGACAGTCAACAAATATAAAGAAAAGGGGCCCAAGAATGCCCAGTGGGCAACTGAGCCAGGGTAGGCCCAGAGGGGTGCAAGGCTCAGCAAAATCCTGCCAAAAAAGACAAGTGCAAAACACTGTAGGACAGTGAAGCCTAAACGCTGTTGTTAAGACTGAAGGGATGAGTGGACTACAAGAAAGAGAGACAACAGAGCACCAAAGGGCATGAGCTGTAAGCAACCTCCCTTTTCAAATTAACACCTACTCTGAACTAGATTATATGGTGGGCACTAGAAGGGAGGCAAACTTTACTCATTACAAGCTGCAGGGTGGGAAGAAAGAGCAGGGTAGTGCCCAGCTTGTGACACAGCAATTGCAGATGCAGGGAAAATGTGGAGGCAGGTTGTGGCTTCCCTCTTCAGGGCTGCTATCAAGTTGGTTTAACCTCAAAGTAGAGGTTAAGAAACCACCTGCCCCGATGTAATAGCTCCTGTGGGCTATTGTAGAAATATGCCATCTTTGGTATACAGCTTTTCTATGGCCACATCTACCTATGTGCTTTGTCACTGGCTCACCCTCCTGTTCTTCCCAGCTACTGCATGTAGTAGAGGCTCGTCTACATTAACAAAATGCAGATTTGGCTGTCTACCAGCTGTACAGCCAAACCTCATACTGTTACCTCATGTATTAACTGGAGAACTGGGGTGTGACTTTGATTCCTTGGCTGTAACCTAGATGGAACAAGGGGCACAAGAGCTATGACATATTGCCTCTGTTAACTTTGGTCCTCATTGTCTGAACCTGTCATCCACAGGCATATAGGTGTAAAAGGTCACATGAAGATTTTGCACTTGATTAAAAGCAGGATTGGTTGAAGTCCCTTTTGAAAAACAGGGCCACTGTTTTTCCCATTTAATTTCTCCCCATAAGCAGATTTATTTCACACCAAATTGACTTTGTCTGTGTTTCTGCATCTACCTCTCTCACTTTGGTTATATTTTATAAATCTGTAAATGTGATTGAATATTGCTATGTCATCCTTTTTATAAAATATTTCAAAATTAGTTCACTTTTTATCTTTTTATTACTTTTTTGGAATTCTTTTTTTGGAATTCTATTTTTATAATAAAGGAAAAACATAAAGGGGATCAAATTCCTAATGGCCCTAGCTTGAATGCTGAGTGCACATATGTACTGATGTTTGTATATGCAAAACTCTAATAAGAAATGCAAATATTCATTTATTTTGGCAATTAACTGATTTGCATGTACAATACAAAATGGAAGCCTACACACAAACCACCACGCTCTCTTCACATTAGGGATACTCTGTTATGCTGAGTTACCTCAAAGTGGAAAATTAACAAAATATTCCTAATTTTTTGGAGACTGCCAACAAGTGTAATCTCCATAAATGTGTATCAGGCAGGAATATAATTTTACATACAGTATGATTTTCCTATACCATAGCTTACTGTAATCCTCATTCTAGTACAGAGGCACAGCGAGGTCTTTCAGTGACCAGAGACAGTACAGGGGGCAGGAGGTAGGAATTATACTAATTGTTGGAGAGTGGGGTGGGGTCAGAGGCAGGGGAGTCTTACCTGCTAGGGCTCTCCTCACATGAGAAGTAATTGCTAAATCACGGGCTCGAACTGCTGCTACTGAGGGACAGGAAGGTGCAAGGGCTCCCCAGGAGGTTTCTCCTAGTGCCCTGTTCATCCCCCTCTCCCTCAACTCCAGATGAGGGTTGTACCCATGGCAAAGCCTCATGAGGGGAGGCATCATTCTATCTCTTCCCTTCTAGATACATTGTTGGGTGTGGGACTGTATCTGCCTAGTTCCTGTGTCCAGGCTCTGCCTATAGTGGAAGGACTGCTGTGGGGAGACGGCCATACTAGCACCTGGGATTGGGTCCCCCCTGGGACTGGGAACCTAGTTATGCTACTGTTTCACTGTCTGATGAGAAGGGCATTTTTTTTTTTTTTGCAGGGGGGGTGGGGAATTGCACCCTTCCTCTGATTTTTGTTTTGCTGAAAATTTACCACAATTGTCTGGTAGAGAGCTGCATTTCTATACAGGTGGAGCTGAGGAAATCAATTGATTTCATGGTGCTGTATTAACTACTTGATTCTTACTACTCTCTTCACTCCATAAGTGTTAACAACCCCCAGTCTTGCACTAATCGAGTTATACTTCTGCAGTTATGCTGGCTGTTATCAATGACTGATATTTTTTCTCTGCTCATCCTCCAATTTGTCCAGTAAAGGTGTGATGCTACCTAGTAACCTGCACTGGGTGGCTCTGTTCATAGGGGATTCAAAACACAATGGATTGGTAACAAGGATGGGAAGCACAGGGCTAAAGGCAGACTGAGCTGTACAGTGGCACAGCAGTCAGAGGCAGGGGAGTTGTAATAGTGAGGTGAAGAAATAAGTGACTGCAGTGACCATTTCCTGAATTATTCATTGCAGTAGATGGTAGAGGATGAATTAGCACTACAACCAAGGTGGCATAAAGCTAGGAATGGGCAGATCTAGAGGGAATGGTCTCTTTGGGTACAGGCACTGCCAGCAGCTGAAGTGAGTCCTTTTTTGATCTTGCTTGTTTCTGGATGTTGAGGGTGGAGAGGACTGGAGGCCGGCAAGGGAATGCTGTGGGGAGGAAAGGCAGTTACTGCCCTGCCTCCACCTGCCCCATAGGGGCAGGAGGAAATGTCTGGGAAGAGTTCTTAGGGGAAGGGCTCCTGGGAGTTGAGAGGCTGGAGAGGTCATGGGCAACAATGTGGTGAGGGGATGTGGGATAGAGGGATGTGGGGTGAGTAATGAGTGGGGCCTTATGGAGTGGGAAAGTGGGGGATAGAGGGATGTGCAGGTGAGGAGGGTAAAATGGAGTGTATGTGGTGGGGGGTTGGGAGCAAGATGGATTGTGGATGAGGGGCTACAATGAAGTTTGGGTTTTCAGAAAGGCAAGGGAGGATCATTGGGTTACGAGAGGGGTAGTTAAAGGTCAGAGAAACTGGAGATTGATGGGAATGGGCCAGTGCAGGGGGCAGTGGGTTCATGGAGGCAGTGAGAGATCATGGTAGGGGACTCTGTGGGGCATGAGAAGATGGTGGGGTCTGATATGGCATGGGGCATAATGAAATGGGGCTGAGTATTGGAGGTATGTGGAATAATGGGATAGAGCCACTGGAAGATGTCATAGTATATCTTAGCCCTCCACACCTAAATGTCTACAAATTGACTGCTATATTTAGAGATCTCATTGACTGCTGTAGTTAAGAATAGAAAGAAAAGATATGCAAATCCACTCATTCTTATATGACCTGGTTCTCTGAGTTTCCAACTTCATGCCCAGGTTTTCTACCTTAAGCAGAACTGTATGTTTCTTCTTCCGTATCGTGTCATATGCATGCCCTTTTGAATTTGGTTTGACAAATTGCTGCGTGTACGCTGATAATTTCCTTTCTTAATATCCAGTTACTCACAAACTGCACACACCTCTTCCTAAAGAATCAGTCCTCCAGAACTGAGATTTGGGAAGCTGCTCAGAATAAAAGCACTATGCTTTGATTCCTGCTGCACTGTGAAGCTGCAGTAGCATTACTATTCAGGTATACTATAATATACCACACTCATCTGCCCTACTACTACTATACTATACTACACTATATTATACTACAGTTAACTTAATGGCTGCTTCTTCACTCTCCTTTGTAATGATCTTTATGTTTCACTAATCAAGCTAACATTTCTTACAACAGTTTTGCTGTCTTCCAGCTGCTTCTGGTTTCTCTCCTCCTATTTCACGGCCCTGAAGACTCTTGAGCTCTTTTCAAAGTCATAGATGCATTCATGGGTACCATTTTTTTTAGCAGCAGCTAGAGTTTTAGCTTTTAATGAAACAGGAAAGGAAGGGTGAGCCAGCTGAAGATTAAGCTCTGTCTCTACTCTATGCAGCCATGACTCCAGAAAAATCTTTTTTCCTTCATTCTGCCTTTCAAAAATGAGGCATGTATTTTATTCCAAGGTACGTTGTATGAGAGAGAGCACAATATTTTCACAAAACCAACAAGATGGGAGTTAACAATAATGAAACCTATGCTTCTGACCACTCCTCCTCACATATCCACAAACAGGTGCATGTGTGAAAGAAGAACCAGAATGGTGTTTTGGCTGTAAAGCTTTTCCCGTTTTTTCTCTCCACACTCCTTTCTCATTGGTGTCCTCACTAATTATAACCCATCTAAAATTAGTTTGTAAATTCTTTGGGATGAGGATAATGGCTCCCTGTTTGTTTTTTGAAGCAACCAACACACTTTGGGGCCATTCTGAACATATTTGGAAACAGTCTGTATAGTGTTATTCTGGAGTTGTGATTCAGTTCCTTGCCACTTCGATACTTTGTGCTATTTTAAGTGGGACATGCGAAAATGAAAATGTAACTGATGAGTGGGATTTCTGTACTAGCTATAAAAAGTAATTATTTAAAAAAAGAAACAAAATGGAAAAGAAGACAGTGGTGCTTGTTGTATAACCAGTGCCATAGAAACACTTTTGATAAAGACTTAATCAATAAACCATGATTATCCATGTACATATTTTCTTGGAGAGAGATCCCTTGGCTCTACGTGTGTAACTTGGATACATTAACTAATGTTAATTTAGAGGGACACTACCAAATAACCCTCTGAATCTCAATATGTTTCCAGTTCTGCTTCATCTTTAATGTAGTCATTAGGCTTACAATTTAGAGGAAGACTGAGGGGTGGGGAGCAGGAGGGGAACGGGTTTCTAGGTGATTCAGTAGAAGCATTCCTGAAATATCTGAAACAAGGACACTGTACCAGAATTGCATTGTGTTTTAACTATCAGTGTTTATGGATAGTTCAAAATTCTGTATAGGTCATAGATTGAATGGGGGAGGCTGGGGAATAGTCAGGGACATGCTGCTTTTTTTTTTTTTTTAAGTGTTCCCATGAGAATGTGCCATGAGACTTTTCTTTTAGCACTGACAGTCTCTACAGGAACTCACTGAGAGAAAGGGTGTCAGATTGGAGAGATCTGTTGACAGTTTTTCTCATTTAATTAAAAATTGACTCATAACTAATGTACCCAGGAAATATGAATCTGCCCAGTCCCTTGTGTGGGTGGATGGTGAGAGAAGGGGAGCTTTTTTTCCTTCTCTTCCCACTTTTTTCCTCCCCTCCTCAATACATATACACATGCATGCACATGCATACCCTCTGTCCTCACCTATACTTCTGGCATTCCAGGAACTATGTTCCACTTCCAGAAAGCAGGCCACAGCCTCCTCTCTTATCTGCAGCAACTAGCCATGGCCCAGGTATTGAACTGTTGGTGCAGCATGCAAAACCTTTGTGTTCCAGACAGTTGCGTGCACAGCATCAGTCAGCTCTGTGCCTCTCTTGGTGTGGCCTTGTACACAAGGTATGCAAGCTGCCCATAGGCTGTGCATATGTCTTTATTCCTCCCCAAAAAGTGTGCTTTCATTTTGTTTGGCTAGCCATCTTGCTGTAAAATCCTAGGAAACAAGGAAAAGATGGCACTTGCTGAAGTCACCACCTGCTCCACTATGGTTGATCTCCTCTAGATAGCCTCATTTAGAGCCTCCCTGTCATCACTGCCTGGCTCTTTCTGACACTCCACAAAGCTGGAACCTGTGGCTGGCAGAGTAGTAGCATCCATTCTGGTACACCCTTACCTCTGTTTTGGCGCTCCCCCCCTTACCTAAGTCTAGTTACACTATTAACACACAAACATATTTTGCCTTAAGAATTTTTAAATCTTTTAGAAATCTGGAAGCTACATCTAGTATTCCAAACCTTTTCCAGAGAAGCCCTCACTCTTTAGTACCTCACCTTAAAACTGTGCAAGACCTCAGTTCTCTTTGGTTGGCTACATACCTATTGCATCTATTTTAAAGTGTTCTGTGGTGCCCACCGTCTTTGTTTTTGTGGGCTGGTCTACCCAGCAATTTCAGATAAAGTTTTACCACACATTCTACAGTGTGTATAAACTGTAATGGTGTCTACAAGTGTATGCTTCTTTACCACGGTGCTATTTACAGTTACGTTATTTTCCAGGTATAAATGAGAAATTGCAGAACAGATTAGTTCTAATGGTCTGACTTACCAGATTTACTGAATGCCCAAAGCTGTGTTATCCCGCATATAGCAGTATTATAAAAATGTCTGGATTGAAACTGAGAATTAGCTGCATGAAGCTGTTGTTTAATTTTTATATGTGTTATGTAGGTAACTCTCTGTGCTGTAAACCAGAAGGCCCACCACAGTCATTTCTCAACTTCAGCTGCTCTTTTATACCTCTGTTTGGGGAACCATTTAGGTCCTCATTTGTCTGTATCTTGCAGACGCTGCACAATGTCTTTCAAATACAGTTTTTCTGTCCATCAACCAAGCTAAAACTCTTATCCAGGCTTTTGCATTTGGATTATGGCAATGACCTTTTCTCTGGTCTTGACAAACACAACCTTGCTCTATTTGTATCCATTCTAAATGCTACTGCAAAGATCATTTCCTTATCTGTTATTTTGGCTATATATCACCCCTTTCTTTATCATATCACACATCAAGCTATTTATCTTCACTATCATGGCCTGTCCTCTCTTCTTCATTGTTGAAAGGTGGATTTTTTACTACTTTGTGGCATATGGCCCAGCCTCCAGCACCTGCTTATTCAGCTTCTGCACATATATTTTGTGTGTTTTCCTATGCTGCCGCTCATGTACGGGAAGAGTTGCAAACAATCACCCACAAAGCTGTCTCATCATCCTCTTTTAAACTCCTAAAAACTATTCTCTGCAGTGGTATCAGCAACAAACTCAACCATAAATTGCTGGTGTGTTAAGACCACTGGCTATCACCCTGACAAATATTGCCTCATTGTTTCCTTGTATTCCTTCAACTATCAGTATCTAACTGGTGTTTCTTATACTTGACATATGCGATATTGGAAACAAGGACTTTCTTTTTGTTTTTTGTTTGTAAATGCCTAACCCAATGGGATGGTGCTTCTTGGCTCTTAGGCTAAGTACAGACAGTCAAAAAGCCAGAGGAGGAATCAGTTCAATCTTTGCAGGTTTCTCTAAGCTGTGTAGATTGAACCAATAATGAACTGAACTCATGTTCAGTTTTCACTTAGGAAAGGCAGCCAGATGCCTCCCCAGGCCCAGGCCAGGTGGTGGGATGGTCCTCGAGCATACCTGCCAACCATTGGCAAGCCAGGCTGAGCCCAGCTGAGCTGGGGCCATCCCTGATTGGCTGCCCAGAACATGCCTCCAAACCCCTGTTGTCCTCCTGGGGGGGATGGTCGGGGGAAGAAGCCCCTGTCTTGGTGCTGGAGGTTCATCTGGCTTCCACTCCAGATCCCAGAGGCCTAGATAGTAGGTACTGTGATGCCTCAGTTGTAGGTACCTTAGTTCTTCTTGAGATTTGGTCCTAGTCATGCAAAGAACTTGTGGCAGAACCAGGAACAACATGAAGCTCTCAGTTCCTATACACCACGTTAACTGTAAGACCATTCTTTATTTGTGAGATTTCCTCTTTTTATATAGTTCAAATTAATTCTGATCATAAAAGACATCTACATGGTCATGGCTACAATGTAGTGCACACATGCGACTTTTAAAATCAGTGTTTTTTGTATACTTGAGAGAGATTTATTATTTAATTACTTCCTCTCCTTGTTTCTCAGTGTTTGTGCCCTATACCTGAAAAGTGTCATGTTGTGCAGTGAAAGCAGAATTTGTATAATTGTTCAGTTTTTTTTAAAGAAACAAACAAAGAAAGCAAACCTGCAAAACAACTCCTTCCCCAAGCAGGAATGATTTTGTGCACCTGATTAAAAAAATTAAACTTTTTTGCACATATGAAATGTAAAGCTCTGGGTTAGGGGAACATAAAATAAATTGTTTGCATAATTGAATTGCTAGTCTACTTTTAAGAAATGGATTTTTTGCTGAATCTACTGAAAGATCACATAGAAGATGTCAAAAAATAGTACATGGCACATATAGAATTTTTTGCATAATTTTTTGATATGCATTATCAAAAAATACTGTTTAGGAAGTGACATATATAAACCATTCAAATTCACTCATTCAGACCATACTTACTTGACTGGTTTATACATGTAGAAACCAAGCTGTTCCTATTTAAATATGTTTGCATATTGCCAATTGTTACCTAAGGAAAAAAATGTATAAGATTTCTTGCTGAATATTAAAGGAATGTGAATAAGGTTGCTGGCAGATGGTTTACAGATATCACTCTGAAATATCTTATACTGACAAATAACAACAGTATGTATAATTAGCACTATACAGATGGTATGCAAAATGTTCTTTTCTGTCTTAACACTGACTTTTTTCTTGACAAAGAGACTATTTTAAGAGTTGAGTTTGAAAATACTAAATACAATTCCACTTAGGAGGGTATAAAAGATATATGGCATTGTACAGCATGGGTCAAGCACTGTACTGGAGTTCTGTACTTATAAAACACTTAGCACTCCAGGTCTTGGTTCATGAGTGGGGCTCCAAAGTATTTCCAATTTAGTGTTCAGACCTATGAACAGAGGGAATTCAGAGGCAGGGAATAATGGAATGATACAGGGTTTTTTTCCTCTGAATGTAATGAATTATTTGGTAATTCCAAGTGAACACGATTGGATTAGATATCCTTCCCTTCCTGTATAAATTATTCTACTTGGGTGTTTTTGCTGAACCATAGTGGAGATGAAAGATTTCTGTTGTTTTTGTATATGTATTCAAATTAGCATTATTTGTATGAACATTAGCACTTCGGAGTCCTCGGTCTGGGCTAGAAACGTATTGTGCCAGGCACTATCCAAAACAGAACAGGAACAGATGGATACAGGCATAGAGAAAGGGGTGAGCAAAAGGTAACAATGAGATAATATTTCTCACCAGGATAGTCTGAACCCACCAGTAGTTTGGCTAGTGGCACTTTTTAAAGCAGAGGATGATTTTCAGTAGAGTTTTGAAGGAAGATAATGAGTTTTGCAGATGCGCCTGGGGAACTCCTTTCAAGTCTGAGCAGACATAGGAGAATGCAGACAGGTACATGTTGGAAAATTTTAATTGAGTTATGGAGGTGTAGGCATCAGAGTCTGTTTCACATCACAACAGCGAATGATAGATGAGGCACAGTGTGGGGATGGACCATGAAAGATCTTGAAAGTGAAGACTAGTAGCTTATATTCGTTGAGATCAAAAGAAAGAGCCAGTGGAGGGATGTAAAGAGATGTGGAGACAACAAAAGCAATTGGCCAGGGAAGTGATATTTGCATATCTGGATGGATATGCATCATGTTTGGCAAGGTGAAAGGAAAGGATATTGGAGTAACTGAGTTGAGAAAAGTTGGGAGCTTGGCTTTGAGTTTTATTTGCATGGAAGGATTAGAAGAGCTATACCCCAGAGATGTTATGTTGTTAAGTTTCCACATGATTTAGACATAGAGATAATTATTCAAGATGACACTGAGACTCAGGGAAGAGAATCAGGAAAGAGTTGTATCCTAGAAACTAGGTAGCCAAAATACCAAAAGGAAAAATGGTGCTAACCAGTGCTGAAGGAAGTTGACCATTCTAGGCCGATAGTGATGGAGCACTGGCTCTGAGCTTTGGCTAGAAAGAGATCATTAGAGGCTTAGGTGAGAGCAATTCCAGCTGAGTGCAAGAAGCAGAAGCCAAGTTGGAAATAATGGGGGATGAAGCTAAAGTAGAATGATTGTAAATAGTATTTGTAGTAAGTGAAGAGATGAAAGGGAGAAGGAGACTGGGATGATCATTAGAGAGGCAAATGGGATCAAGGGCAGGCTTTTTAGAAATGAGAGAAACTAACACAGTGTTTGCATTGTGGTGGAAAATGAGAGGCTAAGAGAAGATTAAGAGCAACTGTAAGGGAGATCAGTGCATGGCCTGAGACAGTTGAGACAAATGGAGGGCTTAGAGGAGGAGAGCAGATTAGGAACTTCTCTAACTGTTACAGAGAAAGGGGAGGTGAGTGTTTGAGGAAGAGAATAAAAAAGGGAAAGCAAGATGAGGGGAGGAAAGGTGACATAATATTTTGTCAATTTTCTTCTGGAAGAAATTCCTAAGATCTTGTGCAAAGAGAAAAACTGAGGTGGGAGGGGGAAATGATTGGAGGAGTGTGTTCAAGGTGAAAAACACAAGGTAAGAATAGTGGTGTCTGTTAGACCCCAATTCCATGTGGTGCCCAACGACTAGGGAGATGATGATCCAATTGCACATGGATCCTGTTACTCATTAGCCATAGCAAGCAGGGAGCAAACACTACTTGCACACATTGCTCGCAACAGCTTTATTCAGAATGGAGACAGCTTTGGGCAAGCTCTGTCACAGACACACAACCTGTGAACGCAGGGAGCAGTCCTGAACAATAGTTTTTTTTCCACATTTTATACATTTTGGTTCATGCTCATTACTATTTATTCCACCCATACTACTCATATGGTTCCACCCATATCTCCTCCCCTTTTAAGCTCTGTCTCTGTTTGCTGTTTGCTTGATTGGCATGGAATTGCCTATGTATTTCATTCATTTACATGTCTTTTTGCTATGAGCCCATGTCCAAGGTCTTCACCCCACTTCTTCCGTCAATGGGTGGACTCTGGAGGCTTCTTTATCAATCACCATTCACCCTTTTGCATACGTTCACCTCGGTTACATATTATCTTCCACATTCCAATTGGTTTTTCTGTCCTATATTGTGCCATCTACATCTTCCATGGGCTTCTGTATCTTATCTCATTCCTCACTGTAGCTGGTTCACAGCCCACAGACTTGCTGCTTTTTCCAGAAAATGGTTGACACAATTAAGATGGTTACTTAGCATAAGCATTCATAAGCAAAATCTACTTTTCCTTTCTAACAATATCCAGTGGTTTATATTCTGTTTATTTTATATAATGATTATGTATATCTTACAACACTAATATATGGTTAAAAAAACTACTTTTCTACTATATATACCCTTTAATATATCATTCTGCTTTGTGGTCAGCACCTTTTGCTGGATCACAGGTTATAGCCTTTTTATTCAGCTGCAATTCCAATGCTCCCCAAGATCCAAATATAGTCACCCTAACAGTGTCCACTTTGGTCTAGGAGGGGACTTTGCTACTTGGAAGAAGGTAGCAGAACTGAAGGAGGAGAGAGTGACTTTTCAGTGATGGCAGCCAGTCTGGTAGACTGGTGGACCCCAGAAGTCACAGAAAGACTGAGTCTCAGGTTGTTATGGAGGGTGTTAAAAGTGACCAGTAATGTGGAATTAATTGTATGTTGAGAGAGTCTTCATCAGTCACTGCTTTCTCTAAGTTAAGTTAATGCCTCTTTTGCTGAGTGTGAGAACTGAATCAGGACTTTAGATCAATGAAGAAATGAACATTCTTCTAAAGAGTTGTAGGTCATCAGCTTGGAAGCTGAAGTGGACAAATGGGATTGTAAGGAGTGGATAAGAGATTCAGGAAGCAAAATCAGAGCGAAAAGGCTGATGGATAGTGTCGGAACCAAATGAAGGCCCCAAGGTCACGGTGGGTCGTGGTTGGCGATTGGAACACTAACAGGCGGGATTAGTGGCGATGGAGTCTGAATGGCGCAGATGTGTATGGTTTCTTAAACAAGTTGAAGTTTATTTCACTTACGCTTTGAAGGTGTAGGTAGGGCTGCTTGCTTCAGTTACAGTAGAAACGAGTACAAACAATGGAGGGGTCTGTTGGCCCACGGGGTTCCAGAGTGAGCCCTTGTTATCTACCCTGCGAGGGATAGGGGCGGCTGCCCACTCCTTAAGTCCCAGGGCTGGTCAACAGCTCATATAAAGGTAAATGAACGATATAACAAAACTGTAACACGGCGAGACGAAGAACGAAATCGTGACACCAGTCTAATGGGACAACGGATGGTTGATGAATGGAAGCCGAGGTCGAAAGCTAGGTATGTGGATCTCAATGCTGAAGTCGAAGCAGTAGGGATGATCTGGGTCAGTAGTCGGTAATTGGTGCCACAGGTGAGTCAGAAAACCAGGAGGTTGATACAAAAAAGCAGGAACAGAATAAGACAGAACGATGCAAAGCGCCAAATGAGGGAGGAGACCAATAGGCCAAAGAGCCCTACTGAGGGACAGTCCCTGGAGACCAGCCTCTGTCCTCAGTCGAACAGATCTCCCCCCGAGGGGGGCTCACTAACCTTTTATATGAATTTAGTGGCCAATTAGAACATTTTCTCCATGGAACTTTCTGGTCAGATGACCTCATATTTCTGCTGTTACTGAGCATGCGTCTGCGGGGAAAGTAGGTCAGTGCTGACTGACAGGTCCTGAGGTCACCCAGGGGGCACGTGCTGGGTGAGCCCTGGAATTTTCCACTCACAGAGTCAAATGCGCATGTCAGTCCCAGCTCTTCTTGTGTTGTCAGTACATACTTAAAATTGTTCCGTGACAGATAGGTGAAGAACAGATGACAGCAGGGAAAGCGAGGGAGAAGACTGATGCAGTGTTGCTTAAATGTTGTAAAGGAAAAAGCAGGAGGGGTTGGCAATGTTGGGAACAGACTACATGAATCTGAACAACCATGGTGTTATGTGGGGTAGGGAGTGTAAGAGGGGAAGGATCTATGAGAGGGCAGCCAAAGGGAGGCAACTCATCAGTTATTTGTATAAGAACAGCAGCATTAGACAACTCTGCTTTTCTTGTATGTCCCAGCCATCTGCTTCCAAAATACCTGTGTGCATTATAATTTTCATAAGTATGTGGGCAGATGTTGTTCTTTGCCTTCCTTCTCCATTCCTGCCTTAGCTAAGTTTTGGTGAGGGAGATCTTTAGAGAAGGGATGTAGCCTCATGGAGTGAACTATAATGCTTGTGAAACAGATTGCAGATAAGGGACTAGAGTAAGAAAGAATATGACTGAGTCTGACTTATGCTTGGGGCATGTCTATACGTTGCCCTGTGGTGATGTAGCGACATGCTACATTGCCGTATGGTGCACTACTCCAATGTAGCAATCACGTGGGTCTACATGTGATTGTCGCATACATTGCCATAGCAGCGTGCTCCCCTGGCATGGTGCGCCGCTATGGCAAAGTACTGATGAAATCTACTTGTGCACAGTAACCATCTGTGCTGCACCAAAAGGAAGTACAAAAGCATGGCGCTGTAGCAATGTCACCATATGGCAACATATAGATGCACTCTTGGAGTTGTAGTATTGTTTCAATACTATTTTATAACCTCCTGCTGCTTTGGTTATTCCTACTTTGAAGAGGAATAGGACAGTTGGATTAACTACTTGTTGGGAGAGAACAAGTGCTCTAGGACCATGGATGTCCTTTCCTTGTCTATTTTTGTCTTTATTCACACCATTCTTCCTATTACTCTGAGTAAGGATGAATAAAGGCAGTGGCAAAGTTTATACAGAATATCAGAAGAACAGTGTGAAATTCAAGATCCCAGATAGTGTGTAGTTTTTCTGTATGTCCACCCCTCCACCAGTATATTCAGATCTTTTGTAAAAGTGCATCTTTGGGCTCTCAGTCAACATTTACACTTCTACAGCCAAGTGATATAGGCCACTCAACCTCCTGGGGATTTAGATAGATTATTTTAGTTAGCCCATGATTTAAATCCATTATGAGTGTTCTTTACCCTGATAGCACCCTGTGCTTATATTGGACAGTTGAATCAATACAGAGTTTGGGGTATATAAGAGTAGAGTATGGGTTATAAGGTAGAGTTTGGGGTATATATTATTTTGCAAAGTGATAACCCCAGGTTTTCAAATGCTTATGAAGTTGCACTAAATTTACTGAGCTACTATTGCCCTATTCTGTAGAAGAGAATAATAATCTGTGCTCTAATTTCCATTTACAGAAGATCTGTTTAATAATTCAGGAGTCTAATATTGGCTGTTTATGAACTAGAATCTGTGCATTGTTGGTTAACCAGCTTGGATTTTAACTCTAATCTATTACTCTTGATTACAGTAGATATATTCCTCTGGAGAAAACTATAGTTATCTCCTGTAAAGTAATGAGTATAGGAATCAGAACAGCATCCCAATGAGATACTATAACCCTGGGATGATCTCAGGCACTTGCAGTTAGTATTTTAACAGTTCTGCTTGTATTTTAACCTATCTCCTCCACCCAATTGTAGTCTAATAATCAAATTGCTCAAAAATGTAAGATAAAAACCTTTGGAACGAGTCAAACAACACTTAAATACATTGTTATGTAATGCTACATAAATCTCCACACACAGCACATTATCACTGAAATTTGCCTAGTTAATAGTTGTGGTGTTATTAACCAAAACAGGGACATTAGGGTTGACCATAGGTGCCTTGGTGCTCTGCTTCCACTTCTGTCCACTCAGACTCTTTTCAACCCTCAAAATGTTGTGGCAATTGTGCACAAGGCATAGCCACTCTTAGCTGTGGCTCTTTTAGGAACTTGAGCTCATGAGATCTAAATGCACTTGTAGGGGGATGTCTGAGTCCCAATGCCACTGTCACATTTTGGTCTGGGGTCCCATCTGGGTTCTAGGGCTCTCTGGTTGCCAGATGGCACACAGGTTCCCCCTCTCTGTGCCTGCTCCTAGGCTGGTGGGGAACATGAGGAGGGGAAGAAGACAGGGTTGGGGGATTCTGCCTGTCCACTGCTGCTGATGCTGTCCTGGGCTCAGTCCAGCCTCCATGAAGCCTGGCTGGAGTGGGCTGGGGCTCCCCTCCCCTCTAGGACAGTGGAGGAGGGGAACAAGTGGAGAGGTGAAGGAGATAGAGAGGAGATAGGAAGGGGAAGATCATAGAGCTTATGAGCAGGGAGGAGAGAATTTTTTTACCTCCTTTGTGATTTAAAAACGACCCCAGCTGCTGCTGCTGTCCCATGCAGTTTATCTGCGCCAATTGTGTGTGTAGGGGGTGGGGGGTACAGGCTGTGTGTTGAGGGTTCAGCTACCCCTGCTGTGCCAGTTGTTGATCCTGCACTCCACTTTATAAAATTCTGGATCCCCTCCTCACTATTAGGTTGTGCCAGGGAAAGAATAGCCAAATTATCATTGAGTTATAGAAAATTAGGGTTGGAAAGGACCTCAGGAGGTCATCTAGTCCTACCCCCTGTTCAGAGCCCAGCTATATCATCCCAGCCAAAGCTTTTTCTACCTGGATCTTAAAAACCACTAAGGATGGAGAATCCACAACCTCTTTGTGCAACCTGTTCCAGTGCTTTACTACCCTCCTAGTGAGAGAGATTTTCCTAAACTTCCCTTGCTGCAACTTGAGACCATTCCTCCTTGTTCTGTTATCTGCTACCCCGAGAACAGTCTAGTACCATCCTCTTTTGAACCCCACTTCAGGTAGTTGACAGCTGTTATTGAATCCCCTCTCAGTCTTCTCTTCTCCAGACTAAATAAGACCAGTTCCCTCAGCCTCTCCTCAGAAGTCATGTTCCCCAGCCCCCTATCCATTTTTATTGCCCCCTGCTGGACTCTCTCCAATTTGTCCGTATCCTTCTGTAGTGGGGTGGCAAAACTGGACACAGTACTCCAGATGTGGCCTTACCAGTGCTGAATAGAAGGAAATAATCACTTTCCTTGATCTACTGGTAACATTCCTACTAATGTAGCCTAGCATGCTGTTAGCCTTCTTTGCAGGAAGGGCACACATATTCCGCTCATTGTCCGCTGTAACCCCTAGGTCCTTTTCTGCAGAGCTGCTGCTTAGCCAGTCAGTCCCCAGCCTGTACTGGTTCATGGGATTTTTCCATCCCATCCTAAGTGCAGGACTTTGCATGTGTCCTTACATAACTAAATAATATTTCTTTTGGTCCAGTCCTCCAATATACCTAGGTCTCTCTGAATCCTGCTCTTAAAAATGGGTCACTAAAGTTTGCAAAGCCTCATAGGGCCTTATTACACCTTACTCTGCTAGCTGCACAAATGTTGATTGGTGGTAGTGCTAGCTCGAGTTTAGAGCAATTTGTACTTCAGACCAGCAGGGGCCTGAAGGATGGAAAGGTAAACATTTCTCCCCTCCCATTCCAGGCCTATCCCTATCCCCCCGGGCTTCCCCAGTTTCCTACCCCTGCCTACTTGTATATTCCCACCTGTCTGCCCAGGGGAACAGGCAGGGAAGGGTTAACCTGCCTGTTCAGCAGCTATTGCTGGGCTGCTGCTCTTCTTGGGCATGAGCCCACCCAGACAGCAGTGGCAGTGGCTGGACAGGTGGGTTAATCCTTTCTTGTGGCTGCCTGCATTGTCGGCCTCGGGAGCTGACAAGTAAGCAGGTAGCAGAGTGGGGCGCATGGGGAGGATGGGGCAGTAAGCAGGAATGTGAGGTGCTGGGTTTGGTGGTGGGGAGGCAGTGCTAGCAAAGCGTGGGGAGTATTTACACTGAGGTGTTGCCCTTCTTAGGGTAATATAAACTGGGTAGCATGGATCGGAGATGATCTTGATCTGGAGTGATGTAAATTTGACCTTCATAATAAGTGCTTAAAACTAGTTTCAGTGTTAATGTGCAGACAGTCCATATGTTAAGAGTTCCAGGAGCTGCCTAACATTACTGTGTAACAAGGCCCATAGATGTGTGAAGGGGAGAAGCAGAGCCACATAACCAGAATGGGTATTGCCAAGGGCACCTCTACCATTAAGAGGAGATAAGAGAGAGAGATTTGTATGTCTGTTCTACCTATTATAATAATTCTAATTGTTCTAGTGCTTTTTATCTGTTGATCTTAAGATGCTTTGAAAACAGCATCGGCATTGTTATCCTAATTTTAGAGATGGGGGAACTGAGGCACAAAGAGGGAAGCTATTCTTCAAAGCCACATACCAAATCAGTGACAGAGCAAGAAAGTTAACCCAGAGTTCCTGTGCTCCAGTACAAAGGTCTACCCCTGGGCGGTGGGTGCATGTTGCTTACAAATATCTTACAAGACCTATAAAACTTAATGATGTCCATGTCAGGAAATTCTGTCCCTGGAAAATAAAGCTGGCAACTGACTTCTGGACTCATGTTCTAGATGAAAGGCTCCTTTTTGGAAAATGTGTTTGATGAGAGCCTTGATTGCAAACAGTGAACTGGCATAGCTGGCTTTACATCACCCTGTTCAAGCGACAGATCAGGAATGGAGATGGAAAGACTAAAGGAGGAATGAGATTCCCATGCCACAATTTATCAATCCCAAGTGGCAAAAATGAGAGCAACCCAAGAAGAGGAAGAAGGCTTATTTTCTTTCTCTTCAGTACTCATGTAGGACTTGGAATCAACTGAGGGTAGAATGGGGCCTAGAGGGATGAAGTAAAGTTAGCTGTATTATATTGACAGCAGCTTGGTGATCTGTGATAGCAACGCAAAGAATATTCTGTAAAGTACACACTTTTTCTAGTGCCATTTTCTCTCCACTTGAGTCAGTGCAATTGTGGCATGTATCCATCTTTGTGGATACCTTTGTGGACTGGGAATATAAGGGGTAAAAGACCTCAGAGCAACACAAATACAACAAAACAAAAATAGCTGCATTTTAAAAAATATATGAATATACCAGAGCATAGCAGAAGCCCAGCTGAGTAGCTCATTTCATTTTATGGTTACTCAGTCCAAGGACTTTAAATTTAACAATTAAAAAGACACCAGGGAAGAAGGTAATGTTCCACTTTGGTACATTAAACCTCTTGTTTATGTTTCACGTACTGGGTTCTTAATGTTTGCAGTGGCAGCATGTGGAAATTGAGGATTTCTTGCTTTTCAGTGGGCAGTAAACAGCTGAGGACAAAGCCCTTTGATTGAGGAGTAGGCTGAAATATTTGGAAGAAGCTAATTACATCTTCTATTAGATTGAGTGCAATGTAATGATGTGGGCTGTCATAGTGTAGATAGTAAATTAACTATACTGTGCTATCCAGTACTGGGAAAATTCTGCAGTACCAGCACCAGCAAAATCCCCTTTTACTTAATTGGGTGTTAACTGAGTCAAGTCTGTGGGATATGGCCCTGTTTTATAGCAGATCATAAAATGAAAATGAATGGATATTTCTAAAGACCAAGTATAAATGAAAGCATTGGGGAATTCACTTTTCTTGCATTGGGCCTGATTCTTAGCAGGGCTGCGCCACTGTAAACAGGAATAATCATATCATATACACTCTGACTTTACTGGATTTCCCAATGGTATACATGGGCAAGTAAGAAGAGAATCAGTTCTTCACATCTCTCTAGGTATTAGGAAATTTCTTTTGATGTATTACTATCATCATGCCTCCTGATTCCTTTGCTTTTATGAGGGAAATTGTATTTCACCTAATTAATATCTCCCACAGTTACATTGCAAATATGTTGTTGTTTTAATAATAATAATAATAATAATAATAATTTATTCATTTACATTATGATCATGCTACAGGAAACCAACTAAGATTTAATGTTCCATTGTAGATTTGCATAGATTAAGACAGTCCGTGTCATGAAGTAACTAGATTTTTAAAAGACAAGACTGACGAAAGAAGGAAGATCAGTGAATAATGTAATGTGCTGGAGGTCAAAAAGTGTAGGAATAGAGTGAGAATTGCTAAAAGTTAAACTGACTCTGTCACTAGAGCCTGTGCCAACTGTGTGATGGCTGCTCCACCCCCAGGCTCCAGCCTGAGCAAGCACCTCAGGCAGCACACATCCAGGGCATTGCACCTGGGGTCCTCTAGTGCAGAAAAGTGGCGGCACCAGGGACCAAATTATGGTGCTCTGCAGGCTGTATGTTTTACACTGATGTTCTAGGCGAAGGTGTGGGATATGGAATATACAATTAGAGTGAATAATGTGATAGTTTTCAAACTCATGTTGATGCCATGTTAGGGGGTTTGGGATTTTTAAAAATTAATATAAGTTTGTGTTAATTAGTTTCCTGTGGCCTAATTGAGCCACATGTGTAGATGCTGAGACTACTGTGGATCTAATTAGTCAGCACTGCAGTCAGCATCTTGTGTAGGTGTGCCCCCACTGAGCTATAGGGTGCGAAAAAAGAAGGACAGGTATACACTAGGCCTGTGAGAAGCAGCAAGTATTCACTTTGGATTTGGATTCGGCCAATTTGGAGGGACAGTGATTCAATCCGGTGATTCAAATCACTGTCCCAATTTGATCTGGCCAAATCAGATTTGAAGATTTGGCCATAGACTAAACAGGCAGCCGTCCTCGAGGATGCTGGACATAGCTGCCTCCAGCTGGTAAGTCTGTTGTGGTGGGGGGAGGGAAGGGTCATGGGTGGGGGGCAGATGAATGTCCCTATAGTGAGGGAGGGATTGGGGCAGGGGGGCACAGGCAGAGTCATCGCTAGGAGTGCGCAGGGTCCAGGGCATATCAGCCTGTGGGAGGCCTGGAGGAGGGGGTGGCAAGTGGCCGGAGCCAGCATAGCAGGGGGTTGGGGGGTGATGAGTAGATGGAGGAGTGGCCAGAGCCAGCAGAGCTCGGGGGTGGGCATGATGAGTGGCTGGAGCAGTGGCCAGAACCAGCAAAGTGGCTGGGGGGGGAGCAGCAGGAGCCGGTAATGTGTGACAGGGTCAGTAGTGGCGCATAGCACCCACAGTGGGGTCTGTACAGGACTGTCTGTGGGGGCCCCCCAAAATGCGGGGCCTGGCTCCTGCCACTGTGTGCTGCTGCACACTGCTGATCTGGGAAGGCATGGGAGTGAGGATGTGCACCTGGATTTGCACAGGGTGGGTTGGGCCAGGCTGTGCTCTGGATAGGTGGTGGAAGGCTCTGGGAGTGGGGGCTTTGCCCTCCCACTGCTTGCCCAGCCTCCCCATGCCTCCTGGACAAGCCATGGCTTTGTCCCAGCTGGGCAAGCAGCAGCAAGGCATGGGGACAGGCGTATGCACCCAGATTAGGCCTGGCCTGGTGGCAGGGGTGATGGGGAGTTTTATGGTGGCTGCAGTCCCCCTGGGTGGAGCCAGGGCTGCGCTCCAGGCTGCGGCTGGGGCTAGCCACCCAGAGTGCAGCCCTGGCTCCACCCACCCCATGGAGTGCACCCTGGTGGCAGGCAACTGGAGCTATCCTCCTGGAACGTAGCATGGCCCAGCCTGCCCTGCACAGATCTAGGGGCACATACTTGCTCCCATGCCCTCCTGGACCAGTGGTGCATGGCAGTGAGCAGTGGCAGGAGTCCTCCTCCCCGAGTCCCTTGTGCCACAACTCAGCTGGGCAATTTGTCCCAGCTCCAATCCCTCCCTCGCTGTGGCGGCATTGATCTGCCCCCCCATGCCATTTCCCTCCCCTCTCTGCCCACCACAAAGACTGAGCAGCTGGAGGCAGCTGTGTCCAGCATCCTCAAGGACAGCTGCCTGTTTAGTCTATGGTAGAATCTCCAAATTGGGCCAAATCTTTTCTGAATTCAGAGGCTTCCAATTCAATTTGGGGCTTTTAATTGGTCTCCCAATTCGATTTGGATTCAAAGATTTGGCTGTCGAATCAGGCCGAATCTCCTCCAAATTGAATCAGCTATCAAAGCTTTGCACAGCCCTAGTACATACAGTCCTTTTTCCATTTCTGAGTCCTGTAGTAATGGGTTTTGACTGACTCCATTTTCAGGTGTCTAAGGCTGCATGTGTGTCTCATGGCTGCTACGGCTCATGCTCTTGCTCAGAAAACTGAATAGTCATGTATAGTTGTCCAACTGTGCAGGGCTACATATCCAGGAATAGAATTCCCTGTAGATGGCCAAAAAATGTCCACTTATATGACTAGCAAAGAATACAATGTTGCCTTTGGCATCTAGCTTTTTCATAAATCTGATCAAGATCCAGAAACTAAGTGTTTCTCTGTCTAAACCCTTTAAAAGACTTAAATCTCATACTCCTTCTCGGAACATGCATTGAACATTTGGGCAGGATTGGGCTGTATATGCCATGCGGTCATCGAGAATCCTAGTAAATTCTGGGGGTTTGTGGGATGTCATGAATATCTCCTTGTTTTTTATTTCAGTGATATGGAATGTGTTGGTCTTGTTGGAATGTGTATGTTATGCTGTATCCATTTATGTCACTTTTACTATTTTATAGATTGTTATGTTGTGTGTATATATATTTATGATTTTGTACATGGCTTATTTAAAGGAACTGTGGGATGCCTAATTAAGGAAAAGATTGTGGACATGACTGCTAGTATCTCTGGCCATTGCGTTATTAGGGCAGGGATAATTGCCACTCCCAATACAGGCAGAAGGGGCTATTGTTGAGATGGGCACCCAAAGTATTATCTGTGTGTAATGGGAAAAAACAACCTCACAATAGCTAAGGCATCTCAAAGTAATGGACCATTAAGTAGAAGAATCCAGCTGGCTCTGGCAGGAAAGATATTTCTAGAGGATTCTGACTCATGGGGATTGTGATGGGGGCAAGAAGGGTTGACTTTTGAGGTATTTAAGGACCTATCTTGGAATTAGAGAGGGTCTTTGGATAATCCCAGATTTAGGGTCAGTCCAGGTCCCCAGTGGTCAGGGCTGGTAAGATCAGCAGGAGGGCTGATTTCTGAAAGTCTCAGAAAGGCAAGGTTGTAACAAGATGAGAAGGTTAGAAACTTATCTTAATTCTGTCTTCAAATTTATAGTAATTTTTGCTTCTATTATTTTATTCCCCTATATGAATTATTTTGTTGTTTGTTTGTTTGTTGTCTCCTTATTGGGTGCCTGTGGTAATGTATGATCTCTGGGTAAGTGATATTTCAGGCTAATTCATTGTACAGAAAAAGGGGATCTTATACTAGTACTATACTATTTGTAGACTTTTATTTTCTAATAATGAAGCTGGCTTCATGGGTGTCATATGCAATGAGGTTTACTTGACTAAAACCATTACACATAGTAGCCCAGTTAAAGCACTTACATTTTTAAAGGAATTTAATTTGTTTAAAATAAAGGAGCACAACTTCTAAATATTTTTTAAAGAGGCACTTCTTACTAACAGCTTTCAGTCTAAAATGTTATGACCAATTAGATGGTTAAGTAAGCAACGTGACAGGAGCATGTTTCTACTCTGGTAGTCCTAGTGAATATAATATAGTAATTCTTATTTCCAATTTAAGTATACTTCATTAGAATATGTCTGCATTGCAATCTGTGCACTGCAGAGATACCCAAGATAACTAGATTAAGTAAGCAAGCTTAGCTATCAGCGTAGCAAAATCCCCAGGTTTTTTTTTTAGCAAAACCACACGTTTTTCTTTTTTTCCTTTAAAATGCATTCCCTCCCCTTCCCCAACCATTTCTGACTTTTTCTCTCCCTCTCTATTCCCTATCAAGGGGGTTTCCAAGTATAAGTGAGCTGAGGCATAGGATAAGCTTCAGCATTTTATTGTGGTAGCAAGTTGTATTTGTTTTGTTTTTTCTCCTTTATATTGTATAATTATTATGTTTATTTTTACTGTTCTATATTACTGTTTTACTGATACTATATGATATAGGCATACATATGTAAGTTAGCATAAGTCATGTCTAGTTTCCATTTTGTTTGTCAAATCTCTATCCTGTCCCCAGGCCCAGTTGTGTAACCCATGACTCATGCCTACCCCTCATATGTAACTTGGTTCTGGGATGAATGGTGCTGAATGAGGGTGCTTGAGAGACAATGGCAGTAGGTCTAAAAATAGCTCCCTCTGAATGACCAAACCATCAACACCGATACCTGGACCAACGACCCAGTCATTGGAACCACCTTCAGCATTCAAAGCAACAAAAGATGAGGCAACCCATCATTTTGCCAGGCTGCACATGCTCAGTTAGAACACCTGGAGCCCTCTGGGATAAGACTGACATTGCCTGGACAGGCCCTCCCATAAGAGATCATAGGTAGTCTACCCCACAAAAAGGGGTAATGAAGACTGACTTCTTGGGAACTCCATTTCCATCTGGACCAGACCAGCTCCATGTCACACCATCTATCCACCCCAGAGGCCTTGTCGGTGACCCCCTCTGGACAACACTGAGCTGAAGGAGACCCCAACTGGCCATCGAGGACCCACTTTCAGCCTGGGATAGGTAGATATCACCTGCATATTTCCTCCTTCAATTTGGACTCTCTCTATCTCTCTTCCCGGACTTCAGTCCCTGCACCAAGCCTCTTTAACCCCTGCTGCCATTGCCTCTGTGTGTGTGTGTTTGTGCACAAAGGAACCAATAAAATATTGTGTCACCATCTTCCCTGTTCAGTAAAACCACTATAATTTGTAACCCTGAGTTGGGTTGTGTTTTACTGAGCCCCAGTCCCTTCCCTATCTTAAAGTTCGGTCTTTGTCTCTCTCTTGGCTCCTGTC
>NW_017729022.1:143311939-143324510 GCF_001723915.1 Gavialis gangeticus
AATTTTTCCTGGTTTCTCAATTCTGTCTCCCCTTTTCTGCCACCTCTCAGCTCCTCTTTGTCCATTGTCTGCAAGCTTTTACCCCTGTTGCCTTCTGCAAGCTGTTAGCCCTTCTCCCACCACTTTCTGCAATCTCTCAGCCCTGTAGCTGAGTTATTCCAGGTCCTAGCCCTAGGATCCAGAAGATTTGTAACACCGCCCAACTTAGTATTATCTACTAATTTGTTAACTGTGCATTCAATTCTATCTTCCAAATTATTAATGAAGATCCAGGATAGATCCTTGGGGTCCCCATTTGATATACCTCCTTCCAACTAGACACTATTTGACTACTCACTTAGCATGATGATCCATCCAGTTTATCTACTTTATAGTACTTTCATCTAGTCCAGTGGTGCTCATAGATCAATGATGTAGGGTCTGCAGTCTGGATTAGGCCCTGAGCTGCTTGCATTCCCCAAAATCAGGCCCCATGGTCCTGTAATACATCTGCATGGCCAGAGTCTGATACTGGTGCAAGGCAGCTGGGTGGAGGCAGTGTAGGGTCCTGGGGCTGATCTGGGACATGCAAAGGCCATGCAGGGCTCTGTACTACTTCCACTCCATGTGGATTGGTTTTTTTTTTTCCCTGCCTCCCCCACACTGGCTGGGACTGGGCTCTGGGGCCCTGTGCTACCCCTGTCTAGCTTGATTTAATGTGCAGGGCCATAAACTGCAGGGCTCCCCACAGTAAACATGAGGAGCTCCATGGAACAGAAACATGGCACTGTGGGTTGGATTTGACCCACAGCCCAGGGATTGAGCATCCTTGATCTAGTCTGTTTTTCCTTAACTTATTAATGAGAGTGCCAGACAGGGTGAACCAGAAACCTCTTGGAATATCTTTCAGTCTTTCAATATACTTTAAATGTTACAATTCCAATCCAAGCTGCAGTAACCTTGTTGCCAACTATTTCGTCTCTGTATATCATGAGTCACAGAAGATATAATCTTTTTTTCAGAATTTTTAATGTGAGATCCTTATCACTATGAAAGAGTTTTTAATTCAAGAGACTTTTTTTTCACTTGCAACTCTTCTGCAGATAACCTGTGGTTTGACTTCTGGTAGGCTAAGGAGCAGAAAGAAACTTGCTGCCTCTAGCAAAGGAAAATACCATGTGTGGTTTTCTTGTGCCTTGTATGTCATTAACAACTGAAACTTTATAGAAGATGTTCCTCTGATTTTACGTATGATGGTCCTAGGGTATAACAGACCCTGCAACATGGTTGCCTCTTATTTATCTTCTCTCTGGAGGTAAATAAATGTTTTGGAGAATCCCAACTAGCAAGGAACAGTAATTTCCAATATGCGTATGCCAAATCAAAGAGAGCAGGTCTACCCTTTTAAAAAGTTGGCAATGGTGAAGTCAGAAAATGTAGTTTGGGCAAGAGTTGAGATTGTCAGAGGACCAGAGGATGTGTATTTAATGAAGGGAGGAAACAGAAAGGAGGAGGGGAGACAAAGAGTAGATGGGGAAAGAGGTGGGAAGAAAAACAAAAGGAAGTCTAAGGAGGAAGGAAAGTAGAAGTGAATGAGAGAGTTTAAAATGTGGAAGATAAGAGAGGAAATCAGAGACAGGATAAAAGAAGTTGGGGATTAGAGTTAAGAAACAGTAGGGAAGTGGGATTTTCTGGAGAAAGGAGTCAGTAGAATAGGGGCTAAACATTTCTACTCTGACAGTTGAGATGGCTAAGAATGTAATAATTAAATGACAGCACAAGTTTCCTAATCACTGCAGTTGTCAATAACCGTAAGGAAAATGGCAATCTGTTTGGCTCTCAGACCATGTAATTATACCATTACCACCACACTGGTTGCACAGCATTAATTTACTTTCATAGAGATGATTAATTCCTTTTTGATTCAGTGAGATGGCAGCAAATGGCGCTGCTTTATTTTGTCTCTTAAAATCAGTAGAAATTTTCTCCTTTGATTCTTCAACTTGAATTAGGTTTGAATTGCTTTTCTCTCTCTCTCTCTCTTTCTCTCTGAGAAGACATATTTCCTTTTTCTTTTTTCAAGTGCTTGTTGAAAACTATTTTCTCAATTTTTCCTTTAACACTCTGTCTATGGAATGTTTTAGTTACTTTTCTCTTTTCTTTTGCTTCCCTTCTCTTTACAGACTTCTGTTTCAGCTGATGAAGATAAAGGAAGCAGCAGAAAGATGAAAATAATAGAAAAAAGAGTTCCAAATATTGAATGGCAATTTGTTGTCTAAGACAAAATGATTCTCATAGCACTTGTGTGACAACTTGAAAGAATAATAAATACCCATTCTGTGCCTAGCTTGGCCTACCATATTCTTTCAGCAGTTAATCTGATGCTGCAGTATTTTTCTGTTTGCCCTCAGTGATAAACTGAAGTGGCACATGGAAAGCGGCAAATTCACAGTGTTTGTAGAAATTCATACAGTGTTGGGAAAATGGTATAAAACACTGATTTTCTTCTGTCTTTTCTTTTGGTATGCAAATGCAGGAAAGGTGCATTATGGATAAATTTGACATTCTAGGGTCTTTGAACCAGTGAAACATTTTTACTAGTCATTTGGGCTGATTTCTGTTCTGTTATTAATATTAATATTAAGGTCTTACTGCCTTCTAAATTAATGTCATACTTCCTATAAACTTCAAGTTGTCTGGGATCACACAGACAAGGTTCTTGGGGTGAATCTGATATCTTTTATTAGAACAACTTAAAGAGTTGGAAAAAAAATTTTTAAGCAAGCTTTTTGATTTAAAAACCCTTCACCAGGCTGAGGAAGTTTCTGCAGTTGGTGTGTGCTCTTCTTGGATGGAATGAATAGTAAAGAAGCCAGAGGCTGGGCAGGCATGCATGCAAGACAGGCAGTCAGTGAAAATGTAGATTGAGGAGTCAATGGGTGAGAGACAGGCTGCGGGAGGTGGGGAGAGAGAGAAGGGGGTGAATAGTGGAGAGGTACCTGGGGAGTCAGATGTCAGGCAGGTTATAATGTGTCATAAATCCAATGTCTATATTTAGTCCATGATTTTTAGTATCCAGGAGGTTGGTAAAGTGGAGTTCATAGGCTCGTCTCTGGGAAGTGTTTTGTAAGTTTCCTTTGAGGATCAGGACTGAGAGGTTGGAGAGAGAGTGGTTTTCTTGTGAGAAATGTGCCCCCACAGGGAATTGGGTATTTCTGTCTTTGATAGACTTCCGGTGTGCATTCATTCTGGTGCGCAGTTGTTGTTTGGTCTCTCCTATGCATTTTCTATCAAGGCATTAGGTGCATTAGATGAGATGTATTACATTTCTGGAGGTGCAGTTACATCTTCACTGACTGCCTGTCTTGCATGCATACCAGCCCAGTCTCTGGCTTGTTTACTTTTCATTCCATCCAGGAAGAGCACACACCAACTGCAGAAACTTTCTTAGCCTGACAAAGGGTTTTTGAACCTGAAAGCTTGCTTAAAATTTTTTTTTCCAACTATTTAAGTTGGTGTAATAAAAGATATCAGATTCACGCAAAGAACCTTGTCTGCCTATTGAATGTATAGATTTACTGAGCTATAAAATGCCCTCGTTACATTCATGAAAGTTTGTTTTATTTTTGGATTCTGGAACCTTTACTTTCTATGTATCTTTTGAATTATCACCTCATGTACTTGCAAATTGCCAATTTTAGAAAATGTTGCAAATGTGTGATATTGCTAATTTATAATACAAAATCCCCATGAATGAATCATATTCTGATTCACTTAGTGATGAACTTACTTTTAATTACAATTTCACTTTGAAATGCTAATTTTGTTTTTCTCTTCTACTGTGATATTGCCAGAAGAATGAATAAGACCTTTAGAGCTGCAGCAAGGTTCAAAGTACCATGCAACTCCATGCTAAAAATGTTTCCCATGGTGTATTTATAGTCAAAGAGTGGCCTAACCACTTTATTCTGACTTTAAAGTGGAATGGAGTACCAAAACCAAGGCATATAACAATACAATTCTTTGTTATTTTACAGTGCCATGTTAAATTGATTTTTATTGACACTCAGCTTTGTATAAAGACTGCAAATAAAATATGTTTATGTAATTGGAAATAGAATAGGTATGTACTAATCCATGGGAAATTAAAGATGGTTAATGAGTTTAGGATTTTGATGTTTTTGTTTTGCAGATCTAGTAATTACAGATATCAAAGCATAAAAAGGAGTCCCTCCCCCCATAATGTGCAAAACCGTGTGTTCTCATCTGTCCATGTTCAATTTTAAGATATTTTATAGCCCTTCTTTTTAGTTACTGGAAAGATAAATTAAACAGATACCATAAGTCTGTATTTTTATTTTCATGAGCACGTGCCAGTAGTGCCAGAGACTGCAGCTAAGGATATCTTTATACAACATAGTGAGGTATGGAGGATATATTGGATTTCTCACATTATATTTCATGTATTTCCAGTATTCCTTCCATGCAAGATGGACCTGGGGGATACAGGTTTCCAATACTGGGGGATACAGTATTAGATTTTGCCTTGACAGATGATGAGTAATTGATCTCAGAAATGAAAACTAGTAGCTGCTTAGGTATGAGTTGATCAGGTTACATGTGCAAATACAATAAAGTCCAGATCAGACATACATGTATAGTTGTTGTTTTATGAAGGGTAATTTTGCAAAACTGAAAAACAATTTTGAGCCAAAATAGTGAATTTGAACTGAATGATAGGTCAGAACTGATTAAGTAACTGTTTCTAAATGTAAAAAATCTACAATCAAGAGAGAATAGCATACTGGTAGTACGGGGAAAAAGGGTGAGGGGAAGCTTACTTAGACAAGAAGTAAAATCAGATATACAAAACATAAAACAAATGACAGAAAGGGAAAGCTGGTAGATTCTAATTTTGTATGAATTGCTGGGAAATATATAAGATTGATGAGAGAAGTGAAAGGATGGAAGGCGAAATCAAAAGTTTTAAAGCACATTGGAAAAGGAAAGGAATCCTAACAATGGTATTTGTCTATTACTACATGAAAATGGTCAAATTATCCATAATAATATAGGAAAAAATGTTCAATAAGTACTTATCTACTGCATAAAGGGAAAAAATTAGGAGGCAGCAGAATTCAGGCTGCATACCAGAGCAATCACATGCAGCAATGTTTGGCAGTGTATGCATGTGGGATGAGAAACAATGCCATGTGGGATGCCTGGAGGACTGACTAGGCTCATGTTACAGACTGCTTGGTGTCCACATGTAACACTGATCTGGTTCACAGTGAAACAATACTTGATTTTTTAGGTACACTTTTGAACCATTTCAGGTGGAGTAAAACTAGTAAGACTTGTCTGTTTGTCCACTTCAGATTTAAACTATTCTAAGTGTTACATGTGCCCATGCCCTCTGTACCTCCATTCCAGGATTCATGCACACAAGGGCTTCCAGTAGGCATAACAGCAGTGGTTGGCGGGCAACCCCAGAGCATTGCTTTCTTGTTTCTGGGCTTGTGGAGCAGGGCTTATTTCCTCAGCAGGGAGCTCAAGTATCCTGCTTTGTTGGAGACATACCCCAAATTTCCAGGCCTGCATTAAAGGGATTAAATATGGTGCATTGGTAGGTCTTGAAATGTAATTTTACATATGAAATCATTTTTAAACAGTTTTTTTTAGTTGGGTTTTTATTTTAGCTCTGTGTTATTTAATGGTTGTATCAATGACCTGGGAGAAAACAAAATCATTATTGACAGTTTGTTGTGCAAAAAAGGTTGGTGGTATATCAAATAAAGACAACAGGTTGCTGATACAAAAGGATTAGTTGATGAGTTTAGTGCAAACAATATGCCATCCATTTAGGAACAGAGAATGTGGCCAACACTTATAGGATGAGGGTCTTATGTTGGAAAGCAGTGAATTTGTCTATATGTGTTTGGAGGTGGTGGGGAAACATTGGGTGTTATAGCTGATGATCAGCTGAAAGCATGATTCCTTATGTGATGCCATGGCCAAAAGGGCTAATATGATCTTTATTATATGAACAGGAGCATACTGAGTCAAAGAAAAGAAGTTGTGTAACCCATTTGACTCTGGGGCAATCAACACTACTGAGATATTATATTCAATTCTTCTTTCAACACTTCAAAAAAGATGTTGAAAAATTGTAGAGGGTTCAGAAAAGAGCCTTAAGAATGATTATAAGATTGGAAACCATGCCTGAAAGGCTCAGTATAGACTGTGCTTTAATTTATCAAAGCTTAAGTTAAGGACTGATTTGATTAAGGCCTATAAGTACCAACAGAGGGAGGAGAAATTTGATAATAGAAGGCTCTTCAATCAAGCAGACAAAAATATACCAAAGTCAAAAGGCTTGGAGCCTGAAGCTAGATACATTTACTTGAAATAAAACACAATATTTTAACCATTAAAACAACTGATGAAGTATTGTTTTGGATTCTGCATTATGGCAAATTTTAAAATGAGGAACAGATTTTTTTTCCTGTATGTGCCCTTGTTCAAACAGGAATTACCATATTTACTTGAATCACAGATTCACAGAACTTTAAGGTTAGAAGGGACCTCAAGATCATCGGATCCAGCCCCCCCTGCTCTAGGCAGAAAGGACTGCTGGGGTCAGATAACCCCAGCAAGGTGTGCATACAGTCTCCTTTTGAAGATCTCTAGGGTAGGTGCCTGCACCACCCCCACCCGGAGTCTATTCCAGAGTCTGGTCACACAAACCATAAGGAAGTTTTCCCTTATATCCAGTTTGAAACCTCTTTCTATGTGTTTATGACCATTGCTCCTGTTTTTTCCCTGGGATGCTTTGGTGAATAGTTATTTGCCTAGGTCCAGATGCTCTCTCCAGATATATTTGTAAGCTGCCACCGAATGTCTCCCAAGTCTTCTCTTTTCTAGGCTGAACAGTACCTTATCTGTCAGCCTTTCCTTATATGGCTTGCTCTTCAGGCCTCTAATCATATGAGTAGCTCTTCTCTGGGCTCTCTCAAGCTTCTCCACATCCTTCTTGAATGTGGCAGGGCACTGTGTGTGCCTGCCACTTTAAGGCCCTGGAGCTGGCAGCTGGCAGGTGCTTAATGAGGGCAGCCATTTTAGGTTTGGGGCTGCCCATAAAAACAAGGCAGTTTGGCTGCTAGAGGCTATAGGCAGCAACATTGCCTGACCAGAGGGTTGCTGAGTTTCATATGGAGGTAAGAGAGGAGCTGAAGGGCATGGTAGGAGGCTTCTGGTCCTGGGTATGACTTAAAGCTGCACCCTGCTGGGAGTGGGTGGCCTGGTGGGGCTCCCAGTGGCGCAGGAGCTCCCAGGAAATGCCAGGCCAGTTACCACACTGGTGGAAGGTGGGTTGGGGTGCCTTTGGGTGGGTCATGTTCCATTGGGGGTAGTTGTGGGAGTGCAAGCCCTGAGGAGGAGGAGAGTAGGGAGCTAAGGCCAGGTATGGCTGAGGCTGCCTGAACCCTGCAGGGGTTTGAGACCCTGAGAGGGAGAGTTGGAGGCCAGGTGGGGCCGAGGCCACCCAAGAGAAGCCCTGAGACCCCGAATACAGGAGGTGTTTATGATCAACAAGAAGCCCCAGTGTGAGGGGGCTGTGATGAAAAGCCCCAGTGTGAGGGGGCCATGATGAGATGTGGAGCCCAGTGAGGGAAGAATGGGGACTTAGCCAAAGAGCAAGAGGGCTGAGTCCTGACCCCAGTAAGTCCTCCACTGCCGGGAGGCTGAGTGTGAGTCGAATGTAACACCCAAACTCCAGTGTGAGGGGGCAGTGTGAGGTGGAACCCAGCGAGGGAAGAACAGGGACTCAGCCAGAGATTGAGATAGCTGAGTCCTGGCCCCAGTGAGTCCTTTACATGTGAGGTAAATCTTACCACATGATTTTTCAGAATAAATACTAATAAAATATACTACACACGAACTGCTTCAAAACCTGCCCACTTGTTTGAGCTTGCCCTATGCAAAAGCAAAATTTTGGCTCTTGATTAGCTCAAACTTTGTCAGTGACAAAATTTAGTAAACAATAAAAGTACAGCAATAAAATTATTGTGATTTATGTTTTCCAAATGTGTCCCATTTAGAAGGTTAATATACAATAGATAAAGACCCTGGGGGCATATTATCCTCTCTCAGGACACTATCAAATGCCAGGCCTGACAGTACATGAGCTGAAGGTCAAGAATTCATCATCCTTTCATTAAATAATCAAAATAGAAATCAAAGAAGAATAAAAAAGAAAATCAACAGCTATAATGGCAGCATGATTAAACTAACACTTGCAGAGGTATTACTATAAAGCCTTCTAGATTTTAAAGGGAATTCTGGATGCTTTTTGGGGTTGAAAACTCTGAGCTGCTTCCTTTTAATGTAATGACCTTTGTAGTAATTTTCCTTTCGGCAGTCTGATAACACAGGTAGGATGGAGTAGCGCAAGAACCTCCATCAGTTTTGCCAGCACCACTTACATTCTTGTTAAGAGCTGAAGATTTTATTTTAATTGATAATCCCTTTTTTATATTTATTTGAAAACTCATGAACTATTTAAATTTAATCCATGGGGAAATTTACCAACTTCAATGATTCCTGTAGCTTGCATTCTGCAGTTAATTACATTCTTCCTACGGGAATATGAAATTATTACCTGGTTTAATATGTTGCTTCTTAATTTAAAGAGAGGCTTGCACTTGTAACTTTTACTGCAAAGATTGAGATTTTCATTTACCAAATTGAAAAAAAAAAAAGAGCTCTTCCTTCTTCCTATACTATTAAGATAACTAAAATGTATTTTAGGTACTTTGGGCTCAAACGTACTGTGTGATACAAAAGAAAAAGCAAATAGCTATATTTTTTTTAATGAGATAGTGACTTGAAATAAATAGATTAATTTAATTTAATCTGCTTGTAGACTTCTAACAGTGCCTGTACATGTATGTTAAACTCATTCCATGTACAAGAAGTCCATTTTCTGTATAATCTAATCTGTGTGAATATGTATACTGTTAAATTGGTAGTATTTGTGTCTAAGAGTGAATTAAAGGCAGAGGCCTAGCAATTCTGGCCACCAATCCAGTCTTATAATAAGGTAATTATTGTATATTTTCCTCCTTTCACTAGGTTTTGATTCTATTCAAGAGAAAATAACATATTCTTCTTTCCTTCTGCAGAGCTACAGACCAAGTTGAGAGTAACAGAATGTTCTATTAGCTGAGCTAATGGAGCAGCTATTTCTGCTAAACTTATATAACTCTTTGGAAATCTGTGTGGTGCTTGTTCAATTTCAGTCTACTTCCTAGTCATTTTAACAACTAATGTAAGTTCCCTTCCTCCTTTAAGGATGTTTTCCTGTGTTGCAGTCTTGACACCTCACTTGCTGTTAATTGCTGTGATTGCAAAAATGTAGATGCTAAAGCTTGGTGAATACTGAAAAGAAATGAGCAAATACTGATTTGACTAAGGAAACAAATTTATTTTGAATACATTCACACCCTCCTCACTAGAAAACCATGTTATCAGTAGAAAGGCTTGGAAGGCCATGAATTTTAAGCAAATATTAAATATTCCTGGAAAACCTTTCAAAATCAGAATCACAAGTACTCCTGGGGGTGGGGAAACAGCTCCTAAGAAAACTAACGGAGTCATTCAAGTTTATTTATTAGCCTATAGATTAGACAGCTCATGAGTTTTCAGCAAAGATGAATCCTTCCCAGATTGCACTCTTCCAATGCAGTAACATAATCCTGCCAGCTGTAAAAGTAGGACATATCTGAAAGGTCGAGATCTGGTACAATGAGATGGCACAGCTGGCATCTATGGTGACAGTTATAGTTATCAGGCTTAACTGCTATGAAAAGTTTATTTTCATTTGGTAATAACTTTAGATTATGTTGGTAATGAAGAAATTAGTGCTTGCACACTTTTCTTCTGTTGCTCCCTCTCCCTTCCGGTGTCTTTTTTTTTTTTTTTTTTTACCTTTTCCCCCCTTTTCTTTTTTACTTATTGTAATGGATATACCTAGTTGATTTTATATATCATTTTGTATTCCACTAAAAAGTCAAGAAAAAACAGGGCTAGTGCCAATTTATGCCCTGTAAGCCATATCCATAGGGACATCTGTGTGTCACTGGATGAGATGCACACCAGTTGCCCTTTGGAGTAATGAAGGATTTAAATGCCAAAATAAATGCACTATGCCACAACTTAAAATATATACTGAATTGTTTTCACACTCCTGTCTTTCTCTTCCTTGAGTTTGCAGAAACCCTGCAGGGTTTAAATTATTTGCCAACCTTTCTGAAAACTAGTTCTGAAACCATTACTGCTGCTTTGTGTCGAAGTTCTCTCAAGTCTACAGATACCTCTCTCAAAAGATTTCTCACTTTCAGCCCAAAGTATCCCTGAACATAAAAATAAGAGAATGTGCTAATTGGCATTGGAAGAGAAGGAGGATGCAAGTTATAGGACATCAAAAGAAGAAGGAAATAACTATCTTTGCTAAAATAATTTGTAAAGCTTTAAATCTGTAGTTAAGGAGAGAGGAAAAGAGATGTGGGTATAATTTTGGTGCATAAACTTCATTTTTGTACGTATATTTTTGGGCCAGAGAAGCAGAAGGTTTGAATAACTTCAAAGGAAGCTTTTCAATTGTAACATCTACTTTTTGCAACTATTTGCCCCCAATTATTCTTGCATAATTAGTGAACAGGAGTAAAATGTGCTACCCATCAAGACTAATAAAGGATAAATTAGTGTTCCTTATTCACGTTTTATGCCTAGATGACAAATTCATGAAATAATAGAAAATAAGATTATTTAATATTAGATGGAAGCTGTTTTGTGTTATTTTATCTTGCATTTCTTTATAGATTGATTTGTAAATCATATTCTAAACAAGTAATTAAAAAGATCAAATGATAAAATATGCTAATGTTTGAAAAACTATTTCAAGCTGCAGAGAACATATTTCTCTTAGAGGGATGAAAAATGTAAGATGTTGACACAAGCTCCAACAGAAATTTAGGCAGGAAGAATTATACTCCTTTGGCAAATAATGAGTTCAATTTAATTTTACTTATGTTACCTGAACCCACTCTTTGTCTCTAAAGGTTTTGTATCTTGTTAGATAACAACTTAAGTATTCATTCTGAAAATCATGTATAGGGACCTCAGACAAATAATCTTACTCTATGGGCGTATCCCCATGGGTACATGTGTGTGGTTTGTGGCTTGTCAAAGCCATTTAAGGTGTTGCAAACCACATGTGGCACACGTACACCTGTGCATTGTGCTGCTAATTTGTAGCACAGTGGTTTTCTTGACACTGGGAGATCCCAGCCTAGGGGGGAGAGAGAGAGACAGACAGAAACCAGAATTTAAGATAGGGAAGGGACTGGGACTCAGTAAAATGCAACCCAACTCGCAGTTACAAATGATAGTGGTTTTATTGAACAGGGGAGATGACATGATATTTTATTGGTACCTTTGCACACATACATGTAGACACACACACAGGCAATATCAGCAGGGGCTAAAGGGGCTTGGTGCAAGGGCTGAAATCCGGGAGGAGAGAGAGAGAGAGTCCAAATGGGAGGAGGAAATATGCAGGTGATATCTACCTATCCCAGGCTGAAAGTGGGTCCTCGATGGCCAGTTGGGGTCTCCTTCAGCTCGGTGTTGTCCAGAGGGGGTTGCTGACAGGGTCTCTGGGGTGGATAGGCAGTGTGACATGAAGCCGGTCTGGTCCAGATGGAAATGGCATTCCCAAGCAGTCAGTCTTGACTACCCCTTTTTATGGGATAGACTACCTATGATCTCTTATGGGAGGGCCTGTCCAGGCAAGGTCAGTCCTGTTCCAGATGTTCTTACTGGGCATGTGCAGCCTGGCAAAATGATGGGTTTCCTCATCTTTTGTTTCTTGAATGCTGAGGGTGGTTCCAATGGCTGGGTCGTTGGTCCAGGTATTGGTGTTGATGGTTCGGTCATTCAGAATGAGCTATTTTTAGACCTACTGCCATTGTCTATCAAGCACCCTCATTCATTCAGGAACCAAGTTACATAGGAGGGGTAGTATGAGTCATAGGTTACACAACTGGGCATGGGTATAAGATGGAAACTTGACATGACTTAGGCTAACTTACATATATAGGCCTAAAACAGTTATTCACAATATAGAAGCAGTAAAAAAAGAGAAAAAATCAATACAAACATGATAATTATCACTTATAAAACAGTGGATATCTATATCAAAATAACAGGGCACTTATTTGCAGAGGGGAGAGACATAAAACTTACTACCTAAAATAAAATGTTAAAGCTTATCCTACATCTTAGCTTACTTATACTTATCTATAGGGAATAGAGAGGGACAGGCAAAGTCAGTAATGGTTGGGGAAGGGGAGGGAATGCATTTTAAAGGGGGAAAAAAAAGAAAAACTGGGGGTTTTGCTACATAGATTTAAAATTGATTATATAAAATGTTGGTGCAAGGTAAAGTCAGATAACCTAGTTCTATCAACCTCAGACTTTTACATGTATTAGCTTTATTTCTTCATTTTCATCATTATGCTTTTACACTTTT
>NW_017729022.1:143329510-143335541 GCF_001723915.1 Gavialis gangeticus
CATCTGGACCAGCACCACGCCACACTACCTATCCACTCAGAGGCCCTGCCGGCAACCCCCTCTGGACAACACCTTGCTGGAGAAGACCCTGACTGGCTATCAAGGATCAACTCACAGCCCAGGATAGGTAGCTATCACCCACCTTCCTTCCCCAAACACAGGATCTAGACTCTGTCCCTGCACACTTTATCTTCAATCTCTCCACCAAGCCTTTCTCCTCCCCTGCTACCATTGTGTGCGTGTGTGTGTGTGCGCGCGCGTGTAGGAACCAATAACTTTGTGAGGTGGTGTAGTGTGTTGTCTGTTTAATAAACCTGTTATTTTGAAACCCTGAGTTGAGTTTTTGTCTTATTGACCTCCCGACCCCCCTCCTCGATTTTCTGGCTATCTCCCAGCTTTCTGCCTCTCAGTTTCCTGGGTTTCTCCTCCCTGCCACCACTTATCTGCTTCCAATCTCCCATCTTTCTGCCTCCCTGTTTCCTGGCCCAATCTTCCAGCTTTTTTTCTGCCTCTGTTTCTTGGCTGTCTCCTCCTTGCCACCAGGCTTTTTCCCTTGCTTCTACACCAGCACCAGGTGACCCCAAGTAACCCTGGGACACATTAACCCTAAATAACCCCAAACCTCAGTGACCTCGAGTAATTTGGGAGCCACTTGACTTTAAGTAACCCCAAGCACCAAGTTACCCCAAACACCCCCTAGGGTTAACACACAGCCATGAAAGTACGTGTTTGTGTATTATGTGTGCGAGTATTGACAACTGGTGTTTTTCTAATTTTTAGTGTGTATAGTGTATATGTGCTTGAATTGGTGATAGGTGTGCATGTGCTTAGGCTGGCAGTCTTGAATGTGTATGTGACTGTGCCTAATTGATTTTTGTGTGTGTCTATGTGCAATTGCATTATACCCTCCCATCTAACAGTGCAATTTTGAGGCCTGAGAGTTGGCCTGGCCCAACAGAACAACAGGCTCCCCCAGGTACCAGGGTGATTTAACGCCACTTCCAGGGTGGGAGCAGTTGACTAGATGCCACTGTGTTTATGACCAAGGTCAGTATGCTATTTAAAAAAATCAACCAGGCCAATGACAGAGTAGCTATTAAGTTCCATGTAAATCTCCCCTGGGGACTTCTGGAATTCCTGTGGCTCCATGAGTCTCAAGGGTTAGACAAATCTAGCACGTCCATCATTATTGCAGTGAACCCAGCCTGTCCTGCCAAATAGATTATTCCTAGGGGTTCCAGGGTCTATACTTTCCATTCTATGAAAGCTTTAGTCCCTGCCATTAGCAGCAACAGAGAAGAGGAAGCCCCAAGAACTCTACCTGGAACTTCCAAGTTCTGGAGACTCTACCATGGATCTGGGAGTTTGGAAGTTAGGCAAAATCCCAAGCTCAATTTAATTTGTTTTGTTTTTTAATGAAATAGTTCAGTTATTACTATGCAGGGTTTTTCTCTTGTACAGGACATTCAAAACCGAAACAACAAACAACCAAACCCCTCCTCCCAAAAGCCTCTGTTCTTGTTCTCAACCAGAATGTTTTTTGTTAGAATTACAGAATTTCTTTTAGCATGAAAATTACAACTTTCAACTAGCTCTACTCTTGATAGCCACACTGCAATATATCAGACTCTTAGAAATGTTAGGGACTCATCTCTTTAGAGTAGCTTCTTCCCCATTTGAGTCTGGAAGACAACAATGAGATCTCATCATTTGATGGCCTTCTTCAATCAGTTCTTTTCTGGAGAGCCACCAGAGAAAGAGACGTAAACTTGAAAATCAACTCTCTTCTGTCCCTTCTCAGTGTTCTACTTCCCTCACAAGGAATGGTTTCCTATAAATACTGACCTTTTATTAGAGAAGAGATCTGGCTCTGTCAGTAGATGCTTCACTCATCATGTGAACCTTGTTCTTTATGAATAGGTTATGCTGTTTTTGTTTAGCCTTGCAGCTGCTGATGTGTCACTCTCTGCTGGAATTTTCCTTGGCCTTTTTTCAATCTCACGTTGCTTTTGCAGTAACTTCCTCAAAGTGGGAGTCAGAACAAATTCATTTTCCTGAAGTGTAGTTATGAGAGAGCCCACATTGCAGGATGAGAGAGAATATGAGAGAATCTCCATTACTGTGTTTATAGCTACCTGTCACTATTGATCATTAACTAATCTTGCTAGAAGTATGGCTTCAATTTTCTTTTTTCAATGTGGATTAAGCAATGTTGCCAGCACACATTTTTCTCTGTCAAATATTACAGTGGCACACACAAAGTTGGAAAGCCAACCCCTCAGACACTGCTTAAGGAAGACTTTATTTTAAAAGGCTCAATCGTAGATGTAGAAAACTACTTGCTGTACTGGCATTTATAAAAATGCAAAACACATAATTAATTGGGATTGGTTAACTTGGATTAGGAAAAACAGGATTTAAAATAATGAGGACTAGGTAATTCTGGTGTTTACTTGGTTTATCAGCTTGCATTATCTAAAGCAATGGTTCTCAACCTTTTCAGACTTAAGGCACCACCTCATAACTTTTCTGAATAAAGCAGCACCCTAAATTTAGAACTAATTTATTTATTACAGTGCATAAAAATAATAATTAGCAATCCATTTTTCAACTCTAGATACCCTCTTGTACTTTTATCAGATGTTTAAATCTTCTTCACAAATCGTGAGGACTGTTTTTCTTGAATTTAAAAGTTTATAAAAATATTCCAAGCTCTTATTATCCAGATGTCCATGCATCAGAGAAAAATGTCATTTCAGCTTGGGACCATAGCCTGACTAGATAATTTTTCACTGCAGACAGTGCATTCAGGTTTGGAATGATGCTCATCACCATACCAAGTAAAACCCAAAGCTAGATAGTTGTCTTTGTGCTGTCTCAGCTTACCTACTTTTAGTCTAATTTTAAAACCACTACTTGAATTTGTTTGCTTCAGGTTCATCTGTTTCTGGGCATAAAGGTTCACTCTTAATTATAGTTTCACTACGCGGCTCATCAGCTTTTTACATTTTTATAACAAACCTGCCCATTATGTCAGCTGTATTTTATTAATTAAAAGTGTATCCCTCATTAACCACTACAAACAGCACAGCTCATATGACTGAATGCTTGGCACTGACTAATATAAAATGGTGGTGTGGTGTCACAAAATGGGAAGAGCTAAGCTTAGCCACCCAGTCCTGAACAGGTTGTCTGAAGATGGAATAGCAGCTTGCTGGTGTGGCTTCTTTAACTCATAGAAATGGGAAATGCCTCTCTTAGCTTTCCCCCTCTGAGCTTAGCTCATTTTTAGATTATAGAAAAATAGAGCAATTCTTCTGTGGCAAAGAATTCAAAAACAGCACAACGGGTCAGAATGTTTTTGACTTGATGGATTCCTAATTGAAATCCTTGGGTTTATTTTGTGAACCACATATGGGTGCTTGCATACCTAATGGTGCTAATACTGCATGGCAACCCATGGCACCCTTAAAGGATTGCATGGCACCTAGGGTGCCATTGCATCCCAGTTAAGAATCAATAATATAAAGGCTTGAAGATAGCTTCTAACTTGGATTGATAAATGAGTTAACCTTTTCTTCATTGCTATTTTAACCTGAGTCATCTCAACTGAGTTAATCAATCTGAGTTCAAAACATAGCCTTTGTTTAAAGTCCCTTACTTACCTTTCAGCACTGGATGAAGCAGTACCAGAAACTGTATGGATGACATTGGTTAAGGACAGGAATGTGAAAATGAATCCAAAAATATTAGAAAGAAACAGGAAAGTGCTGGAGAACTCCTGATTTGGACATGAAGCCACAGAGCAATCCATAGGAAATGCTTAATATAAAGGGAATTCTCTTAAAGAAATCTAGTGTAAGCAAGAGCAAAATACAGCACTTTCTTGGGGATACCTGTGAGACTCTTCATACTAATGAATGCCACTTTCAATTTGGAATCCATCTGCTTCTTTATTTCCAGTCTCTAGGGAGTCAAAATGCCCCTCTTTGTTTTGTTAGTCATATTGAAAAATCACTGTGTGAGCAATAGAGTAATGCTATTTCTAGGAATAACAATACATGAAAATTCTGTGTCCTTCTTCACTCATACATTGTTGCCAAGATAAGAGCTGGGAGAACTTATTAGACCAAATTTTATCCCTTGTGGGAAAATGCAAAGGCAGCTATCAAAGACTGAGTTGTATGTGAGACAGTATATCTTACTCTGATTTGTTATTGTCTATTAATTTAGCATGTGATTGTTTTGAATGTACAGTATGAAACTGAAGGAATGTAGCTAAAATACATAGGAAAGAGAGGAATAAAATTGAATGGTCAGGGTAGGAGGTGATAAAAGAGACCATAAGTTTCATCCTGAAGACTTACGCATCTGTCGAGGGCAAGGAGGGTAGTACAGATTACTTTTGCCTCCATATATTTTACTACTCTCACAGATTGCTACAAAATGGACATCAGAGATGCTTATGTGCTTCCAAGGCTCACCAGTTGCCAGAGGAATTATGCTCTGCCGCTGAGGACTGTGTGGGAATGAGATTCGGGTTATCCCCCCCAACCCCTGCTGCACTTCTCCATCTAGGATTTAGGAGTTGTGTAGCACAGTATGAAAACAGAAACAACTAAATAGCGTAGTGCAGGGCTGGCCAACTGCGGCTCTGGAGCCATCTGCGGCTCTTCAGAAGTGAATACATGTCTCCTTAAATCTTTGTACAAGCACGCGGTGACCAGCTTCCCTAGCGAAATAGTGTCCTTTGGAAAGCTGAAGCACAGTACATACTTGTCTGCCTTAGGCTTTCCATAGGGCCCTGACTTTTCTACACTGCTCTGTGCATTTCATAGAGTAATGTTAAGAATTTTTGCGTTGCACCAAAACTCAATGTCACTGTCAGAAGCAGTGCTGAATAGTGCACACCTTTGTATCAATAGAATATAGATCCTTTGGCAAACTTCAGTGATACCATCTATGTTTTACACTTTAGGTAACAATAGCTGATTAACCTGCATCTCTTTCTTTCTTTTTAGGTCTTATTCCTTAGCTGCTTTTTTTGTATGTAACTTGTGCACCAAAGCAGCTACGATGCAGCCCAGGGCTAACGTTGTATAAGGAGTATCGCCACCATCAGCTGAACTGAAGAGGAACTTTTTCTTTTTTTTGGCTGGGAATTAAGCTTCTCACAGCTAGAATTTGTTTCTGTAGACTTCAAATTATGCAACCCAAACAATAAGAAACTAATATTCCATCAGCATTTTAACAAGTCAAAACAAATAACTGGAGCATAAAGAGTCAGTCAAAATTTTCATACAGCTGTATTAGCACAGCAGAACAGACATCAGAGACTGTGGCTTAAGAACGCTAAAAACCACCAAAGAAGATAAACTATGGCAAAAAGTAAGTAACATTTAATGGTGAAAAACTAAAACTTTTATACTGTTGAAAATTAGAGTAGAGCTGATATTAACAAATTCTGGATTATTACAAATAATCCTGTAAATTCAGGATGGACAGCTATTGGATATATTGAAATAACGAATGAAGGGGCAAGAAGAAGGTATGAGATCAAAGGGCAGCTACAGGATATACTGAAAGTGAGAGAGAAGGGTACGCTAGAGATGTAAGATTAAAGGACAATAACGATAAAAACGTTTCAGTTGCTATCTCATAAAGAAACACTGTGAGTCAGCAGAAGTTCAGACAATATTAAAACAGATCTAAGAGGGGATCACATTAGAAGCAAGCTACATATTGTGTTTCCTGACCACCAGAGGATGAAATAATAATGGGCTAAAGGCAACATTCAAGCACAATTTTGTTGAGTACATGTGGCTTTAGTTTTCAAATAACAGGTTGAAAATGCTTGAAGGGAAGCAGTAAAAAAGAAGTAGAAATGGCTGGCACACAAAATGATGGGTTCATTACTGGGCTTGGTGTAGGCTTGTCAAAGATGTTTTCAGTTTAAATCTGTTTCCAGTTAATGGCCAATTGTAAGCAAATTAGAAATGGTGGGTTATTTTTCCCCCCACCAGGAGCTGTG
>NW_017729022.1:143340541-143359358 GCF_001723915.1 Gavialis gangeticus
TGCCAATGGAAAAATAGACCTTCCCATTGAGGAGCCTGCATTTGATATGGCTGTATCCACCCATCATATCTGTGACAGAAATATTATTAACCTTGAAATATTCTGGAAAGTAAAGCCAATTGTTGGCAAACCTATTGATTGACCTAAACAAACCTAGGTGATATATCAATGAAAGTGCAGAGAAAAGAAGTTTTAAAGCCAGGCTGGTAAATCTGTATTGTAACCTAATTAAGGACATCAAGTGGCTATTTAGAATAATTAGTAAATCAGTCCATATAATACTCATTGCTTTTATAGCATTCTTCATTCATAGAACTCAGAACATTTTAACACAGTGTGTCATTATTCTTGCTTTACAGATAGGCATAGATTAGTTATGGGCCTAGAATAAGGACTTTGTTATATGTTACCCTTAGGATGTGCTAAAGGCACTTAAAATGCAAACTTCCTTACATTAAAATGGGAAAACTTGTTCCAAGTGTACTCTGAGCATCCCAAAGTTATACAACGTTGGGCAAGGAGGATCTCTGGGTTGTGCTATCCAGTTCATGTTGTAGGAACATTAGTATGCTCCATGGAGATAAAATGAGGAATTCATGGTCCTGTAGCATCCCAGGATGCGCTGCTTCATCCCTCCCACTCTTGTTCCACATAAAAAGTTTCCACTTTCCCAAACTCTGCTGTCCACCATGTGGTACTGGCTCCAAGCTGACATCCGACCTGCCCTAGGCAACATGACCCCATGGGAATGTGAGTTGGGGTGGGTGCTCAGAGAGAAGCTACAGCCCCCATCAAGCTACCTGGTCAAGGGAGGTGAGGTGCAGGGTAAAACTGGCCAGATGGCATGTGACTATTTCAGCACAGATAATCACTGCTTAAGTGAACTTTCCTGTGGCTTTTGTCCAGGTCCAGGCAATAGGCACTTGGGAAGGCTGCATGGCCATTCTCTGGCCTAATTGGGCATGGGATTGGATGGGCATAGGTTGGTGGAGCTGCCTGGTGCATGGCCAGCCTTGGCTTAGGGGCTTCCACAGTTCAACCCTCTTCCCATCCCCAGAGCAGGGATAGAACCCAAGTCAGAACTGTGCAAGTCAGAGGCAGCATTAACCTGTACCATGCGATTGTCTAGATCACTTTAATTCTGCATGACATTCCAGAGTTCTAGCATGCGCAAATTGTAACAAGTAACAATACCTTCAGTTAAATGGGAAATTCTTAAGAGAGCTGTGAATATAGCCAAGATTACCTGAGGGCAAACAAACTGGAAGAGTGGAGCTATTTCAGATCATTCAAAATAATGTCCTATACCTAGTTTAGGAGAAGTATTACTATACCGCTGGGAGAATACAGTTGGGTAAGCAATCAAACGAGGTGAGGAAAACAAATGATAATATAAAAAACAATCCTACCCCTTCCACAAACCTCCTCCCAGTTCTCCTCTGTACCAGAGCAAAGGGCAGTTATGGTGAAACCAAGGCTTCTCCTCATTGACAGCACTACTAAAGGTGGAACACACTTTGAGGAATCAAATGTGGGATCTTCTAAAATTATGTGGATAAATTCCAGTACTCCAGAATCTGTGTTGAGGGTGGTCCTGTAATCAACTTCAAAACGTAATTAGTAAATTACCTGCGTGGTCTTTATTTTACTTTCATTTATGTGCATGCTGTATTTACTTGATAAGAAGGCACCATTCCCCACTCCTTTTAACATGCGGGGGAAAAAGCCCCTTGCCTTACAGTCAAGTACAAGGCAGCAGGGGGCAAGCAGCTGCTGTGGCTCAGGCTCCAGCTCCGGCTCTGGCTCCGGTCCCATCCATGGTTGGGGCTAGAGCTGTGGTCGCTGCCTGCCCCCAACTGCCTCTGCGTGTCCTGCCACTCCTCCTCCTCCTCTCCCTGTGGCAGCCATGCTGGCTTCATGCTTCTGCTTTAGGTCTGGGCTGGAGCCATGCTCAGTGCCCCAGGTTGCAGCATGGCCAGAGCCTGCCAGCATGGAGCAAAGGTAATGGAGGGGCATGAGGGGGATAGAGACTTTGGTGGGGAAGACGGGAGGAAGCGGGGGGATGAGGACCCAAGGCTATGGAGGCAGCTTCTGTAGCTGACAGAAGTGGTGTGGAGGGGGGAGGTGGGGGAGGCTACAGGGAACAGGCAAAATGTGAGGGTGAGTGGAGGGGGACAGGCAGCAGGGAAAAAACTGCCTGCCTCTCTCTTGGCCTGGCCCACTGCCTGCACGCTTCCTGCTCCCTACTGTCTGTCCCCCACCATCTGGCCTTCCACATGCCCCTCTACCATGTGTCCCCATTGCCTGCTCCCCACTACCTTCCTCCCTACTTCCTGTCTCCCACCACCTGCTCCACCACCTTCCCTACCGCATGCCTTGTACTGCCTATCCTATTACTTTCTGGCTTATCACTTCTCCCCCCGCACTGCCTTCAGTAGTGGTGGGAATGAATTTAAGATGATTCTCCAATAATTAGATTTCACACATGGAAAATTACAATAAATCTATAAATATTCCCTGTATAGAATCTAATTATTGGGGAATTGTCTTAAATTCAGGGTCATCTTGAATTCATGTAAATACAGTAAGTACTTCTCAAATAGGTAGATGCATATGCATTTGCAAGATCAGTGTTAACTTTGTTCCTCAATGCATTAGGGCAGATGACACAAATTAACAGAAATTGAGAGCTTCCTCAGTGGTACTACAACAGTTTTATTCCAGCTGAGGATCTAGCCTGTTTTCATTTTCTTTCTCTTATTTACTAGCTTTTAGGAGTCATCAAAATGGATGAAGCATGTCCCTTTTCAGACTGTGTCTTAAGCAATTTCTGTTATTCAACATGTCTGCTTTTTCAGAGTCCAATTTCTTAGTATTACCACTACCCAGTACATACCCTCAGGAGTATTTCAAACTGATGATATTATAATCATTGAACTTTAGGTCCTCATCACTTTTTGATGCTCAGTAGAAAATAACCTGACTTATTTTCTGGTACTGCTTCCAGAATATTCCTTGGTCTTTTTGTTGTTCAATAACCCATGAAAAGGAAAACCATTTGAACTAACCCTAAACATGTCTAACTCCCTTAGCAGTGATTCTATTATTGTTATCCCAGTCAATTTTAAAGCAATTAACCTCCTTCCCTCTCCCCCTGATCAATGTTCTTGCTCTCTTACATCAGATTTCCCTTATCTACTTAAAGAAAGTATTTCCTGATCTGCCTGTTTATTTTCCCCTAGAGATTTCTACAATTATTTAAATGCATACGTTCTCTGTTGAAATAGCTGGAAAATAAAATTTACTGCTTTTCCTTTCTTTTGGCATCAGAAGCTGTTCATCTTCTAAGATGACCAGCCAGTTTTTCCTGTGTCTTTTGTATCACATATAAGCCAGTATTTTTAAAGGACCTGAAATTTTATGCAGGTAACTTTCACTGTTTAAACTTGTTAAATTAACATAAAACCCTGCTAAACTAACTGATAAACAAATCAAATAATCAAATAAACCAAATAATCCCCCCATTTCAAAACAAAACAGCTCCCTCACCATGGACAACAAAATCAACCAAGCAATCCTATCTTGCTAAAACAGCAGCCATTCTTCATAGTTCAGATTTTTGAAGATGTGTACAAAAAATACTGCTGGACATATTGAAATTTTGAATTTGTATTTTTGAGAGCTCTGTTGAGTTTATTGCTATGCCAAAATGTTTTCTCTCCAGAAATATTGTTATGGATTCTCTTTGGAGGGATTTGTCTGGAAGTATCTAAGAAGGATAAGTGAACTCCAATATCTCTTCATTTCTCTAGCTACTCCCTCCGCCCCCGCCAAAGTATTCTGGGAACCAGAAACATTTAAAGATCCCGTCTCACCAAAATTAAATACTCACACACACAAATGTAGATACATTTTGGCAGTAAATTTAATAATGAAATACAGTAATGAAATATAAATGATCAAACAGCACAGCTAAGGCATACCAAGCAAACGATAATTTATAAAGTGTGCATTCAGCTGGAGAAATAACAATCTTATTTACATTTGAAAGAATTGCAAATTAATTTCTCTAAGTTTTATAATCTTAAAAAGCCTCTAAAAAGTGGCCAGCCTGTTAGGAAGAACAAATTCTCACCTAGATTTCAAATTAAGTTTTAAAAGAGCACTTTTATTGGTTCATCTGCAGATGGAATATTCAGCAAGAACCACAGTGCAAGGCTGAAAAACACAGATTTTAATATGAACCCATATATTTATACTCTGTTGTCTGGTTCAGTGTAAAAAAGCTTACTAAATAAGGCCAATTATAAAAATGTTCCTTATAGGTTTTTTTCTAATCAATACCTATTTTTATCTCCTATTAAGTTGTATCTAGTTCTAAACCAAATCTAACTGGCATAAAACCACTAATTGTACTGTGAGCAATATTTAGCTTAGTTCTTTTAACTTGTCTTCCTCACGTCTGACATTCTTTTGCTTACTCATTTCTTTTGCCTCTTCTTCTCTTACCCAAACGTTGGTCAAGTGAATGCAGGCAAATGCTATAATACATTGTCATTAAACATCTGAGGGCCTTCAAAATATTTCAATGGAAGTAAAATATCTCCTAAACCCAGTAATGTTCTAATATTCTGCTGTAAATATGAACATAAATAATTCATTCAGAGTTTTGTACATCAGTTGGCCTTGGGGGGCAGAGTTAGTTGCTTTACCGACCTTTGTTAAGAGCAGGCTGCAGGAAGGAGCTGCTGAGTGATTAACATTACAAAGAGACAGTTGGAGTTTCTTGGTCATGTTATGAGGAAAGAAGAAATTGAAAGTCTGGTCATAACTGGGAAGATTGAAGGAAGGAGAGATTATGGAAGACAGAGGTTGACTTATGTGAAGAGTCTATCTAAATGGATGAATGTATTGATACTGGAATTACTGTATGACTTGAAGAGAAGAGATATGTGGAAGACCATGGTCATCAATGTCCTGTTTGGATATGGTACCTAGAGCGAGAGAGAGTTATAGCAAGAATGGTCTCCTCCTCAATCTTTAGAATCCCATGTTTTATGTATCTGTGTTCTGCTGCAGAAGTCCATGAGATTAGGTCTTCATTCTGCTTCTGTGTTGTGAATGGTGGAAAGAAAACCTATTTACTTTGCCTTTCTAAGGGACTTGTTATACAGTAATTTTGGGTGATTCCTGGAATTCTTAACATCTAGATTGTCCACACATTAACACCTGAAACTAGTTTTAAGGACTCATTAGGCAGCTCAAAGTTACAACACTCCAGGGCAGGATAATCTTTGATCTCTGCTACCCAGCTCCTGTTATACTAAGGTGTAGCCACTCTATGCTAAAGTCTAGCCTAAACACCCCAGCTGCCCCCTCACCTCCTGGCCTGGGTTGGGTCTATATCCCCCCTGTCCAGAACCTCAGATCCCTACTCACGGTGCCCCTCCTGAAGGGTATGGAGGAGCCCCAAGTGTAGGGGGAACCCTGAGGTGAGGGTGAGGAACCAGAGGAGCCCCAGAGGCCAGGGATGAAGCCTAGAATGGGGAGGGAATTCTTACCTTTCAGTCCTCCAGGCCTCTTTTGGCTTTAATGTATGACTGCTCCAAATTCAAGTTAGCACTAACACCAGTCAACATTTGAGCAGCTCACAGTGTAAGGTGTAACCATGACTTTGCAATTTGTGAGGCTTAATATCTGTAAAGTATATTATAACATGACTGAAGGTGCAAACATTCAAATTCTTACTTTTTCATTTGAGTCCCTATTTCTAGCTTCAGAGGCAGTGGAAGTGGTGAGAAATATTTTGGATTCCTGTGTGCATCTACTGAGACACAGAGTCAAGAACAGGCCACACTTCAAAATCCTACAGACTCCCCTGTTGGTTTCTCATCAATTGCACAGATTGCAGGTCTGTAATTACACCACAGCCAGGTTTTGAAATTGGCTCATGACATACCATGAGTGAGCAATCTGGGGCTTGAGAAAACATAGAAATGAGTATTCAACAGATTCTTTTGACTTGGGATTTGAAGGGACATTAAAAATCATTGTGTGTCCTGTCCTGTCTTGTGCCAATTGGTGGCCCCATGCCAAGCTGCTGGTACCTCTGGCCTTGGTGAATTCCCCTTTGGAGATGTCTGGGTAAATATAGTCAGGCCTTTGGAACCAAGCATGAGTAGGTGCCTTGTGCTTGTGGACTATGTTAGCTGGTACCCAGAGGCAGTAGTAATCTGCAGTGCTTTGGTCCAAACAGTCACTATAGAACTGTGAGAAAAATGCTCTCATGGGTGGCCCAACTGTGGGAAATACTAATAGATCAGGTAATGATCATGTCATGGTTGTTGAAAAAAGTATAGGCCCTGTTAAACGTCCACCCAATTAGGACCTCCATCTACCACCTCCCAATAGATGGTCTGGTGAAGCGAATTAACCAGACTTTGAAACAAGATGTTGACAAAGTTAGTGGCCATGGAATCTTGAAAGTAGAGTCTATTCCTGATGTATTTACTGTTTGCTATCTGGGAGGTATTTACTGTTTGCTATCTGTTTGCTACCTTGGTGCCTTGCAGTCTAGACAGTAGTTGCATATTTGTTCTACAAACCTCAGAGTGAGGTCTTGGAGCCATTCTCTCTCTGGGCTTTGAGGATGGGCAATACCCAGTCCTAATCTGAGCTAAAAGCTGCTTTCCCAAGAGCAAAAGTACTCAGTAATTGACAAGGAGCACTTTGTCATAAAAAGGGTGGTCAGGGCCTCCCAATATTAGCTCCTTGGGGCCCCTTTTACTCATGTTATTGATCACATCTCCTTAACATGGTGAAATGTGATGTGAGAAGCCAGTCCTAGACCAATTTGTTCATACCTGGCAACAACACTACTCTTTCAATATCTGCCACCAGCCAGGAGCTGCATGTGTCAATGTGGACTTCTTGTGGAAAGGGGGGAAGCTGGATATAGAAGAATGGGTCAAAAAAAAAAAAGCACGTAAATTCCAATATCAAGGTGTGGCAGGCAGGAGAGAAGAACCAAATTAAGGATCTGGGGTAGGATGATGGGGCACAGTGTGACAACCAGAGGATGCCACGACAACCCCTGGATGTGCACTCCTTTATACTCCTCTAACCTGTAAATAGACAAAGGTATAGATCCCCAGTGTTACAGGGGTGTAGGTCATAGCCACGTTGGTCTAAGGACACAGGAAGACATGGTTCTTTGGGTGAATCTGATATCTTTTATTAGACCAACTTAAATAATTGCAAAAAATTTTCTTAGCAAGCTTTCAGGTTTAAAAACCTTTGTCAGGCTGAGGAAGTGTGTGCTCTTTCTGGATAGATCCCCAGTGACACTAGAAAACCCCACCGTAAGTGGAATCTCAAGACTATGTTTTGAAACATTGTATGTAAGTGTGTCAGTCTCCCTTCTCCATTAAACTTGCCCAAATATTACCCTCTGGCAGAGAACCATGCATATGATAAAATTAGGGAAGCTGGACTATTCCCATTTGGTGGAGCTGCAGAAAGGATTTTTATAAAACTTAGAACACTGCACAGAACTTTATTGACTATATCAAGAGTGTTGTTTACATTATAACATGACCAGATACAACAAGAGTAGAACTTGGAAAGAGTTTGGATCAGATTGTCCGCTTAAAGTCCTTGGCACTATGTTGCTTCATGCTAGCTGAGGATGTGGCCCTTAGAGTGATGCTAATAGGACAAAGAAAAATATACTAAGGATAGACTCAGGATTATTAAAATAAATTCCAAAGGGAGGTGGTAGTGTTAAAGCTACAAAAAAGATTTATTGGGGGGTTGAAATTGAACTGTACAGATTCATCAATAGTACATTATCAGCCTGAGGTACTTTTTCATCGTGGCAAGCAGATTAGAGGAGAGGACATTAGCAGGGTTAGAAGATATACCTAACAATGACAGAAAAGTAAGATTTATATAGCTTCTGCTATACAAACAATAACTTCACAGTTAAAAAAAAAATAAAGGGGAGAAAAAGGAAAAATTCACTACCCAGAACTTGTAAGAACAAATACAGAAAAATAAGTTAAGGTTTATATACACAAACATCTCTTAGGAAATCTTCAGGCTTTTCCTTCATTTTCCCATTTCTACCTCACATTACATGCATGAAATAAGAAATAGTACTAACTGCACACTGACATCATCATCCTGACCATTTGCCTTTATGCATTGCACACTTTACACATTCTATATTTATATTTCCTTTTCAGGTTGGAGGCTTCCTGCATGATTGATCATAATGAGGCACATACACAAGCTCTAAACAAGGCGCAGGGCCTTTGGGCATTACCGTAGGTTTAATGATGATTGGTAAGAGAACAATTTCTTAATAATTAGATATGGTAAGCTGTCAGGATAGTCCTGTAACAAAACTTCTGTTGTCCCTTGTCCCTAACTCCTGGTGATCCCAGAGGGCTGTATTCTCATAATTGCAAAGCCCCGAATTAAGATCAAATTCATTTCCTATGGATTTTTTTGGTCTAATTAATTTCCAATATATGGAAATGTATTTGCTTTCTGAGCACCAAAAAGAGTTCCCATCTTTTCTACCTTACATTCCCTTTTACTAGTTTCACCATCTAGTTCCATATCCCGTATTCCATGTTATACCATTTAATAATGTTAATACACAGATGGCAATCTATCTTGCACAAATTTTCCATGGCTGGATACAGTTGTGAACTTGGCACTAGAAAAGATGGTGCACCTGAGGCAACCTTAGAGGATTTTACCCACTATAAGGTAAAGAGGGTAGCAAATAAAGCCCTGGTATCTGTTCTCCATGTTTTGTTGTGAGACCTCTGAGATATAAACCTGTCCATATAAAAAATGCCTAGGATAAGTATAATTTGTCTTTTGTTCACGTAACTTTGCCAGTGTAAGCTGATATGTAAAGTAATGGATTTGGTTAATTTGACTGTCAAAATGCTAAATGACACCACATTTATAATCTTATAATTAAATTGTAACTTGAGGAGTTTAAATCAACTAGTTGCTAACATACAGCAGAGGTTTAAGAGTTAAGAGTTATATTAGAAGATTTATAATTTAATAGTATACATTTACTACTTTTTCTTTTCATGCTGCCTATTTTGCATGGCTTGATTATGAAGTATCTCAGGGGGAAACTGAGTTGTTGTGACTGGATTATAACTACATTACGTCATGTGATCTGATGACTGATTGCTACTTGTCAGTAATCAAACACCCAGCTGCACTGCCAGCATTCATGAGCTACAGTGGTTAGAAGAGCAGCTCTAGTCAACACAAGCTGAAGGGACCAATATGCATAGCCACCACTACCATAAAAAAAAGTGGAAATCAAAATACAAAAATAAAATATCCATCAGATGAGATTCAAAAAGGACAAGTGCAAAGTCCTGCACTTGGGATAGAATGATTACCTGGACAAATAGAGACTGGGGAATAACTGGTAGGCTGTAGTATTGCAGAAAATGACCTGGGGATTACAATAAACTATAACTATAAGCCAACAGTGTGATCCTGCTGGGGGCGAGGTGGTGAGGAGCTTGCAGCCTAGTAGGTTGTATTAACTGAGCGTCACTTGCAACTCAAGGCAAATGATTCTTCTGCTCTATTCAGCATCAGTGAGGCCTCACCTGCTGTGAGGTGTGTCCAGTTTACTTCAAGAAAAATGTGGATAGTTTGGAAAGAGCCCAGTGAAGAGCAATAAAAATTATTAGCGATGAGAAAACAGTGACTTAAGAAAGGCTGGAGGAACTAGGATTGTTTAGCTTGGAGGAGAGAGAGCTGTTTTCTCTAGGGGGCCTGGGTATGATAACAGTCTTTAAATACCTGAAGCATGATTTAGGTGGGTTTTTCTGTGTGGCTGTAGGTAACAGGATCAAGACCAATGGCTTAAAGCTGCAGCAGAGGAATTTTAGGTTGGAGATTAGGAGGAACTTTCTGACTATAAGAGCAGTCAGGCATTGGAACAGGCTACCTAGGGAATTGTGGAATCTCCAACTCTAAAAAATTTTCATGATCAGGTTTGACAGACATTTGGCAGAGAGGGATCCTGTCAAATCCTGCCTTTGGCTCAAGGCAGGGATGATCCTGCAGGGATCTGGAGTAGATGACCTCATGAGGTCTCGTCCATCTCTACTTTCCTATGATCTTCGAATGCTTTAAAAGCCAAGAGGCAGGCAAAGTTCTTTGGATAGATCGGATATCTTTTATTAAATAGTGTTGGAGAACTCATAACATTAGCAATGTCTCCTGTTGACTAAAGAAAGGTGTTTGTGGCTGAAAGCTTGAAAATAAATTTTTTCCAACTATTTAGATGGTCTAATAAAGGATATCACATGTACCGAAAGAACTTTGCCTGCCTATGGCCTTAGACCAACATGGCTACAGCCAACAACCCTGCAAGAAGCCAAGAAATGTTCTGTTGATGTTGTTGTCTTACTCCCCCTGTCCCCTTTTTAAGTACAATATGTATTAGAGCTTCTAAGGGGAGGTCCCTAATTAGTGAGATTTTTTCCTTGTTATTGATGAACTCTTTGAGATTATTTTTGCATTGTTGTACTTAAAATTCTGTACACATATCAATACAGAATAAGTACATAAACTAATTATCCACAAATGGCAAACTTGCCAACAGCTGTTCTTGAAAATGGAGGAGAATATGTTTATCCATTTAGGTTTAATCTGTACATTATAGTGCTTTACTTTCAAGATTTTTCCATGTTCATTTTAAACCCAAAGATAATCTATGGTTTGGGCTAACAGGATGCATTTTTTTTCTGTCTACGCCAACAGAGCAAGAAGTCTCTCTTAACCATTGTTCAAGAAAATCACTTTGTGCAACTACTACCATAAAATAACATACTACTTAATGAATTTATGAATTTGTATCAAATACCTGTCTCTGTAACTCAGATAGAAAATTTAAACAGGGTTTTTGTATTGACATCATATTGTAACCTTTACTAGTATTTTTTTATTACAGGAATTGTCACTTTGACATTTGGCAAAGATTTTTTTTTTGCATTATATAAGTATGGAGGATTCATACTTGAAAGAAGTTTTCATCCCATGAAACATCTTATTTTACAGATATTTTACGTGGCACAAATGTGCTTACTACTTCCACCTTTCCCTTATTAATAGGTTGCCTTTCTTTTATCAGACTATAAAATAACTTAGATTAGATGGTGTTCACAGAATGATAAACAAAAGTCATTCAGAATAACATGTATTCTTGTGTGGAATATGGAAAATACAAATTACATTTAAAATGATTAGAGGTTGGTATGATAGTGTTAGAATTTCTGATTCCTGATGTTTCCCATATTCCAAATGCATTTTCCACTACTCCTCTATAGATTCCCTCTATAAAAGTTATTGCTCTTTTAAGTCCACCTGTATTTTTCTGGGTAGTGTTCCATCTTTTTAATGTGCTTCCAATAATAATGTTTAATTTGTCCTTATGCACAGTTTCACGGTAATATATGTAATATATGTAAAGGTAAAAGGCTTGTGAGTATCTACGTCTGGTCCCAGTGCAGAATTTTGTATTTGTAGTTCAGTAATGTATATATTCTTAGAGTTAATTCTGCCTCTAGGCTGCAGACTCCAAACTCCTCTTATCCCCCTTCTCTCCTAGACTTGCTTTATTGGAACAGTATTTCCAGGGACTCTTTCCCTGCACAAGAAGAGGAGCTCTGCAATGATGATAATTCAGTCCAAGGATTCTCTACTTGGGCCAGAATAGGAGTTATAAGCATGTGATATCCATCTTACCTCCCAACCCTATGATTTCTATCACTTCCCCTGCCTGCATCCCAGATCTGGGGGTTGTGGTGAGGAGCAATCTTGGCTTAAATCTAGGTCTGGCAAACACTTTGGAATATTTTACCACAGAAAATGCTGATGAAGATGGGAATGTTAACTTAAATTTTCAGCAAAAAAACACTTGCATAAACTAGACCCCAAATTTTTGAAACCCAAGTTATTTTGAAGGAAAACCAAAGTTTTACATTTCCCAACCAACCAACCAATAAATTAAATGTCAAAAGCTTCATGCATTCCATGAAATATTTTGTTTTAGCAATACCCGTTTTTCTTCTTCATCAGAACTGGTGGCAACATTTTGTTCCTTAATTAAATCTTTTTCTCAGTAGCCTATATTAGTGTTCTTTTTCTCCCAAGAGAGATCCTGGAGGAATTATCAGCACATTTTATGCACTGTAAATCTCCTCTCTCCCTTTCATAAGACCTTAAAAATGGGCAAGCTTCTCAAGGAGGAAAGAATGCTTCCCCAGGAAACAAATTGTAACTTAGTCATGGAGAGTACTGTCGTCTTTTTCAGAGATTCACAATACCCCATTCTGCTCCCCTTTACTTTAGAAGGCTGAACATTTGGCTTAACATTCATATTCATTTGGTTGTACTGATGGATAGCAGAGTTTATCCCTAAAATAATTCTAATAATTTATTTCTAACAGGCAGTTTAAGAAGCACTTACCTTCCGAGTGTCTTACATCAGGATTTGCCTGAATGCTTGAGGGCGATTGTCCCATCAGGGACACCATATTTGTAATTTCGTATGATGCCCAGCAAGGGGATGCAAGATTCAAAAAGCAGTTTGGGAGCCTGGGAAAATTCCACCCCAGGGTTTGTCTGAGCATCTCCTCTTAAGATCAAAGTGTCTCCCCACACCTGGGGTGGAGAGAGAGTGGCGTGCTTCATGAAAAGGGCTGGGAGGAGCCTGCAGCATGGTCCCTCCCCACAGTTGCCCACTGGACCCCTCATGGGCAGGCCAGAGGCCAGGAGAGCACCTAAAGTGTCAAGCAAAAGAGAGCAGACTCCCAGAACGAGCAAACGAAGTTTGTGAGTAGCTGAACAAATTCCTGAGGGTGGGGACATGGCTGTGAGGAGCCCCTAGAGAGCAGGAAGGTGATTCCCTGCTGGGTTTGGAGACTTGGGGTTGGTAAGAGCATGATAACCGTCCCCCCCACGTGAGTGGTTGGGGAAAGGACTATAGCAGGACTGGGACAGCTTGGTGGAAAGAGATACCAGCTAGGGAAAGGTTGCCAGGATGCCTGTGTGGGTTTGAGACCCAGGGAAGCACGATCTTGGGGGGAAGACTTGGTGTACTTGAGTGTACCTTTAAGGGAAAGTGAGCCCAGAGGTGCTGCCTGGTCTGCCAGTGGCAGCTTGCTCTCCCTCTGTTTTTAAGTGTGTAAATAGCTCTGCAGGCTTGGAGAAGTTGCGCCCAGGCAGAGAAGAGTGCACGGAGGTGTGTGGAGGAGAATTTGTGTCACAGGTGTCTGGAGTGGAAACAACCTCTGCAGACACCTAGACCTGTGTGGGATAGCCCGAGGCAGCTGGAGCCCACAAGCGTGTGATGAGAGGAGTGGGGGACTGCCCCACCCTCTATCCATTGGGCAGTAGTAGGAGTGCCTGGCTATTAGTCGTATATAATTTATTAGGGGATTAATACAATGAGTATATAACACAATGCCTACGTTATTAGCTTTGTATTCATTGATTTGAGCATCTTTTAAGTATAAATAATTATCAACTGTTATTCTTGTATGAACTCATCCTTGTGCATTGTAAATGGAGAATTTCAAACTTTTTATATTATTTACTGTTCGTTTGCATGTAGCAATTATTTCCTGTATATAATTAAATTCTATAAATAGTTATTTATGAGCCTGCAAGGTCTTTCCAATGTAAACAGAGCCTCTCCTCTCAGGGAGCCTCTGGCTGCACCTAGGTGAGCTAAGCAGGGGGTAGAGCTACGTGGCACCCCAGGTCCCGAACAACTGGACATGGTTGCGGTTCACACCATCTGCCAAGGGTTACATATTTATAATCTGAACTATCTCAAAATGTGCAATCTTTGTTAAATGAGTTGAAGAATATTTTTACTGGATAACTGACAAAGCTATTGGAGGTAGTGTTTATAGAAAGAAAGTATTCTCTTGACTGCCTTATTTCCATATTTAAAAAAAGGAGAAAAGTTTAGTGATGTTTTGAAGTCATAACCCTCAGAACTGATCCCTTATAATTTGAACAGTTTGTACTCAAACCCCTTGAAAGACTTCAGTCATTTGATATTGTCCATATTTTTAATATAGGCCACAAACAGGGGTGATAGAAACAGATGCATAAAACTATTCTGTAAATATTTTTAGAAGTGAAAATATCCTTACAGTTTTCAAAATTCTGATTAGCCACATAATTGTTAAAAAAAAAAAGGGGGGGGAGGGGGGGAAAAAAGGAGGAAAATTTAACAAAAAAGTCATTTTTTCCACCTTTTTAAAAATTAGAAATATATAAACACTTCACCCATGGCCAGCACAACTTTAATATTCCTATTTATCTACAACTATAGATCCTATAAACTATTTGATTCCTGGGAAGGAAAAATAAATAATTCTATTTAGAAGGTCAATAATAATATTGTGCAAACACCTAAACTTTTCCTGTTTTGAAGGTCATTATTAAAAATCAAAGCAACAAGCCAATTATAAATATCAAAAGATTTGGAAGACACAAACATTATAATTTTAGCGGTTTGGAGATTGTTTTTAAATATGTGTTGTATTAGAATGATACTCATTTTCCATCTTTTTGCTTAAGAGGCTTATCCTGGCAATTTTATCTCTTCTCTAATTATGTAATTTAACCAGGAGCCTGGCTTCCCATCTGAATCATTTAAAAGGATGAAAGTTGTTTCTTCCCTAGTCATATTCTTTGAATAAATTCCTTCCTGCCTCCAGGCTGATTTCCTTAACCATTTTCTTTATAGAGCAGACAAATTGTTAGAAACACTGAAGTCTCTCTCTTCCTGCTGCTCAGTAAGACCTTAAAATCAAACAGTGAACTTTTTGCATACATTTTAACTGGAGTATAACAAGATCTCCAGTAAATGAATATAATCTACATCCCTGCTGAGTGAAACTCTAACTGATGACATATTTTGATAAGGCTTGTTACTGTTAGAGGTAATAATACCTAGTTTAGGTTGAATTTTGAATGATGCAGGTGACACCTAAGAAGAGTGTGAGGCCCCTATTGAGAGAGGACTACAAGTTTCAGCAAGAAAATTTGTAATTCTAACCTCAGTTATAGGTACATACATATTCTCAGAATAATTTTCTCTAAGCTTACATTTATTAAACATAATAAAAGGAGAAAGTAGATTCAGAAGGAAAAGTTAATGGCATTGTGTGTTTTTTAAACTAGGCTTTTGTAAGTCAAATAACATCAAAAGTCTATTATGGCTGTAAAAGATTTGAATATATGTGTGGGGATAAAATTATGTACTTTATACTGGCCTTTGTGTGGAAATGTTGGTGGGGTGCTTGCACAAGTATATACTTGCCCAGAGGCCGCCTGTTGTGCTGCCCTGTCTGGAAAACATGTTTTAATACTTTTGCTGGACCATCATTGAAAGCCATCAAGACTTCAGTCAATGATCCCCAAGAACTGATCCACCTGAATGGACCAAGATCTTTCTACACAACAACATGCAAGAGAGTATGAAAAAGGTCACACCTTCTTTATACTTTCTTGCATGTTGCTGTGTAGAAAGACCCTTTATCCATTCTCGGCAGGACTGTTCTCAAGCATGTCTCTCTGCTCCATTTTGGCTGCTTCCTGAACTGAAAAGTGTAGTTACATCTGCATGGCACTGGAGTTAGGCTAATTAATACTGCTGAATGACAGTACTGGTTGGCCCACCGATCTGCACATGAAGGCATCTATGCTGCTTCTAAATCTGGAGGCACAACATGCAGAGCAGAGGGGCATGCTTGAGGGTGCTGCTGCCTGGGCAAGTAAGTTTTATAGTTTATGTTCATGGCACAGAGACCCTTAGTTGAGATTCAGGTTGTTCTTTGTGTTGCTTCTCATTGCATATAAGGACTTGAAAGAGGGACAAGGCAGGTGGGTATCAGGTCAGCCTGATGAGCTTGTTTTAACGGATCATGAACCTTACAACTTTTTAATTTTTATTAGTTTAAAAAATGTGTACTCCTAGGGATTTTAAGAGTAAAACTCTCCTAGCCCTATGTTCTGAGCTTTCCTTTCATGTTATCTCTGTGTGGGTTCAAGTAGATGCTCAGAGTATTTGCAGCCTAAGCAGAGCACTGAGGGAGTGTTATGCAGTGACAGGGAGGACTTAAGAAATATCAGACACTGGTTTCACGTTGGAGGGTGGCTGGATGTCAGCCTCACACTTTCCAGAAAAAGCTTCATTCAAGAAATCTGAGTTTAGGAGATTTCTCTAGGGCCCTAGCAACTAAGAACAGCCACTAAACTCTGTCTGGTCGGATCCAGGTATTGGGTCCAGTCATAACAAACTGGCAACTGTACAGTGGAATATTGGGCCAGTTTGTAACAAAAGATGTCTTTCTGTCAGCACAGCTTAAAAGGGTGAGCTCAAATTTAGTTCTAAATAAAAATGTGAAAAAAATTGAATAGCCTACCTTTACTATAGAGTAATAGCTTATGTTAGTCAATAGTAGTTAATGTGCTTGCTTGAACCCTGCAAATGTTGCATGTGAGGTGAGACCCCTATACCAGCTCCTGTATATTATGCAAAAAAGGCTAGAATGGCATAAAGAGATTTCCTAAAAGGCTTCTCTTGAACTTTAGGGATAGTTTACCTGTTGCAATTTCTAAGTCAAATTAACTCTGACTCACAATCTCATAATAGAACTTTCAAATCTTGTGATTTTTTTTCTCTTGGCACATGCACAGAGTGCCCAGCTGGTAGGTCTATGGAGGGAACAGGGGGCAAGAGGCAGGGGGAGGGCAGATCTAGGCCCCATGGTGAGGGAGCGAGTGGGGCGGGGGCTGGGGTGAATGGGCCCCCAGGCCTGGGGCAGGTCATGTGAGAGACTTGTGGGTAGCTTGTCCAGAGGCACCAGGGGTGCACAGCTCCCCACAGCTGTGCGCACCCCTGGAGGAGGCATGGGGGGCACATGCCCCCTGGATTTGTGTGGGGGCAGAGGCAGGCTGCCTGCTGTGGGCTTGGGGCTCTGCACCCTGCTGCCTTTGTCCTGAAAGCTCAGCTGCAGAATGCCAGTGTACTTTCTGCTACTATGCGGGCAGGGATGAGCGGTGGAGCCAGCTCCCGGGACAAACTTTGCCCCAGGAGCTGTGTGCTGGCCGTGCTGCATGTCCTCTGTCCGCCAGGTGAGCAGCAATGGCATTTTGTGGCCCCTGGGTCAAAGGCAGCAGATTGCAGAGCCCCAGCCCATAGTGGGCAGCCTACCTCTGCTTTGTGGGGGGGCACTTGCCCCCCATGCCCTCACTGGGGTGCACATAGCTTTGGAGAGGTGTGCCCCCTCCCACTGCGTCTCTGGACGAGCCACCCATGACTTGTTGCATGATCTGCCCTGGCCCCAGGGCCCCGTTTACCCCAGCCCCTGTCCCACCTCCTCCCTCAGCATGGGGGCCTTGATCTGCCCCTTCCCCTCCACTTAGCAGCTGGGTGCTGTCTGAGTGTTTGTCTGTGTGTCTGTGATTGTGTGTAATTATCCTTGTCTAGTAACTGGCAAGGATAAGTAAATATTTCTTTACCATTTTCATATAAATATATGATGTTCTACTTTGTAAAAAGTGTTGATTCTTGCCACTGACACTGAAAGTATGACTAGAGAATATTTTGCAATCTATCATCCATGAGACTTGCTTGTAAAAAATAAGAAGATATTTAATACATTAATGATGGAAGGCTGAAAGTGTTTACACCATATACTGTGACCAAAATATTTTAACAAATATAAGGATAACAAGAACATATGAAAGGCACTTGCTTTCATGAAACAATGAAAAGTGATTGGATCCCTCTTCACTGTCTTCCAGTTTTTTTATGCCTTGTGATTGGCAACTGCTATTATATGGTGGTGCAAATAAAACACTTCAAAATGTTAGCATATCAAAGTGTACTTCCCTTTGGAAGGTTTTTTTATCATCTCATCCTCCTTCTATTTCTATTTCAGATATCAGTTATCAGTGTAGGAGAAGTTCATGTTGCTGAGTATAAAGGAACCAAGATGGCTTAGCAGCTAGTCCAACATATCAGCCACATTATGGTAGACATTTTCAAAATATGGAAAAATAAATTGTTAATCTGTTGACAAAAAATGTTTGACAATTCTATTCAGCAACTATATTTAGTCACAGTTTTCTATTTTAGAAGACATTCATGTTAAGGTTGTTGGCAGAAATTTAATATTCACTTGTCCTTTCATTTATAATAAGCTGAGCACTTTCATTTGCATTTTCATCTGCTTCTTCTATTGGGCTCTTTTTTTGTATTCCGCTATTTTCTGAGCAACAATCTTTTTCTACCTCATCTCTATGGATGCAGGGTTGTCAGTAAAACCCGAGTTAGCTGCCCAAACAGGAAAGGACAGCTTGGTCTTGCGTCGTAGGCACTAGCCGTGATAATATGAGTCAAGAGACACAAGAGTGCCAGTAGAAAATTTATTGCTTCTGCAGAAGGGTAGACTCCCGCCTTAAGGGCCAAGAGCTACGCCCAAGAGGGGTTGAACCCTCTATATGTTTGTCTTACATATGGTATAACGAGGTTAGTCATCGTTACATATTTTTCTGTTAGTTATAATTATCTCTTGCGATTGTCGTCATCATCATAAGGGCATCTTCCTCTTTCCAGTTGGGTCAAGCCGACTCCGGAATAGTTTTCTTTCTATGTTAATACTTATTGTCATGGAGTGGGGCCTAGGAGAGGCCGTGATCCTGCTAGCGCCCCCTACCGTGCCAAGTGAGCGAT
>NW_017729022.1:143364358-143371097 GCF_001723915.1 Gavialis gangeticus
GGCCCATAGCTGTGCCTGGCCCCTTGACCCTTCTCGGGGTTCCTTGCCCTACTGGGCCGAATTCTGCCCTCACGGGCTGGGGTCTCAACCCCCACACACCGTGCCACACCGGCGCCAAACAGCCGTGCCACCCAGGCACTGCTCTGTGCCCAAACAGGGCACCCAGGAACACCCAGACTACTGGGGAGCTCCCGTGAGGCCTCCTCACACCCCTACAGCCTCACCTGGTCCTCTGGTTTTTACACACAATGAACTAAACAGAACCATAAGCCAACTGGCTGTAACAGAACAATAAGCCTACCGGCTATAACGCACACTCCGGTCCCACAGGCTTCTCCTGCCCAGCCTCCCGGCCAGGGTTCTCTCTACCCTGTACCATGATGTAGCTGGTGGGTCTCTCAGTCTGCTCCCCCCCCCCAGCTCCACTCCGCTGCAGAGCTCTTGCTCCTCTGGCAGCCAGAAGGTAACTACTAGCCAGGTTCCAGCCTGGGCTGTTTATAAGGGCCCGGCCCTGCCCCTTTCTGGTCACCTGACCAACATGGTTGCTCCAGCAACCAGCACCTGAGCTGCCCTGGCAATTAGCAGAGGCCCTAATACCTACTTAGGCACGGGGCACCCGAGTGCCCCCGTGACACTTATGTTTCCTAAAATTATATTTAGCATTAGTTAGTCATGCATAGGTCAAACTGCTCACTAAACAATTTGTTAGACAGATATTAAAATACTTGAATTTATGAACTTATAAACCTCTGAACTTCTTGTACTTATTCTTATGACCTACTCAATTAATCAAGCTAACCCATTTTTCTACCAGTTGGCGGTTGTAGCTGTGTTGGTCTAAATACATAGGTAGGCAAGGTTATTTAGGTAGATTTGATATCTTTTATTAGACCAACTAAATAGTTGGAAAAAAGTTATTTGCAAGCTTCTGGGCACAAACGCCATTCATCAGGCATTTAGAGACACTGATGTTATGAGCTCCTGGAAAGTGCTAAATGTGCTGTGACGGCCAGAACCAGAGAGATTAATAAGCAAAAAATATATGCTTCTTGGAGGCATTTGGAATTTTTATCTAATAAAGCTTGTAAGTTTGTAACCCACAAATGTAACTTGTAACTGTTCATGAAACTGAGTAGGCCTCAAAGACAAAGATATAGCTGTAAGATTGGTTGGGCTAATGGTTTTTGCTCAGAGTTCAGCCTTGATGATAAAAACTGGATTCAACCGCCTGGCATACCCAGCACATTGCAGGAAAGCACATCTCAAAAGAAGCATAGAGATATCTAAAGGGGTTGGATTTAGGCTGAGTAATGTTAATTTCAAACCTGAAGATGCTGTACTGTAATTTGCTTATTGGATAAACCCGAGTCTGGGTAGTAAACTTTTATGATAATTTTTAACACCTTTTAATCCCATAGAGTAACTGCTATAGGGCAAGATTGTGAGTGGCTCTAAAGCTAACAGATTAGCATAAGACTAGGTACAAAAAGTGCATGAGTCAGGTGACCAGGAGGAAGGAGGGAACAGGATGGTAATTACTTTTCCAAGCCCAGACCTGGACTCCTGGTGTGAGTGAGGATCGGATCCTGATCAAGGAATCTTCCCTGGTAATCCCTCTGACCGCATCGATCGGGGATGCCTGACTTTGCTGGAATCACCTGGCACACACCTGGCATTGAGGGACTATCAATAAGTTGCCAACCCATGTCTATCTATTTTTTGTTTTAAACAGCCCAGTGGCTGATACCCTCACAGTGCCCAGCTGGCCTGCGACAGATTGATTTATTTATCTGTTGTTATTTACTATTAGGTCTTTAATATTGTATCATCTGCTTATTGCATTTATCTTTCTGTTACCTGTTGTGTGTGTGTAAACTATAATAAATTTGCCATTGCTTCACTCCAAACTCTGCCTTCTTGATCCTGAACCAAACAGCCCAGTGGCTGATACAGTTGCAGCACCCAGTCAGCCTGCAACTGAATTAATACACTCACAGTGGCCAGCTGGCCTGTGACAATATGCATCAGTCCAGTAGATGTCATCCCAATTGTAGCAACAGATAGGAATTTTAACTTTTTTTTCTAAAGCATTACCAGTTGTAGTAATGTAGTTTTTGTATAAATCTCTTACCTGTTAGAAAGTAAATAAGTGACTAATGAGATTTATAAACGGTCAATATATCTACATTGGTTTATAATTCAGAAATAGCACCTCATGACTGATGTTAGCGTGTCCATTTAGGGTACCGTGGACTCCCCTGGTTCCCGCCTGCCATGACTTCAATCTTGTTAAGAAAATGGGGAGGAAAGTGGTGATATGATAATTAGTACCATTAGAAGGACCATGCTCGGTCTGCTTTATAATCTTAGTGCTTTTTATTTTTCTCTTATTTTTACAGGCAACCAAGTGGGAGGCAGCAGCTTGCCAGGATTGTCCCTGGAGTCCCCTCTTATTCTGTTGGGGACCCCCCTCTGCCCCTCTCCAGAGACGGTATGTGTAACCGTGTTTCACCCATTTGATGTGCTGCAGTATAATCAGTGTCTGCAGGGGTCGCTTCCATGTCCTCTGCCCTACCAAAGGGGTCTCTGGGCTTCTCAGTCCTGCCTGAGTCCTAGCCCACTTCTCAGAATCCCAGTAAAGAAAAAGGAAAGGAAAAAAGAGAAGTTTTATTTTGTTCTGCTCCCACTGGGAGCCTCTTGCTGCTAATTGTCCTATTAGCGGCTCATTACAGATGCCGCCTGTGTCTGTATCTTATGGAGCTGGCATGCAGGCTCTGCGGCTCTCCTGCGATTGGGACTTGCCTTCCAGGCTCTCGGCATCCCTCTCCTCCCGGGATCCTGAAGCCACCCGGACTCTTCAGGATCTAGGCAGGGGTCATCCCTCCCGCTGCCCCCTTGACCTGCCATAGCCTTTCTGTTCTTTGATGCTGACTGCAGTTCCTGCCCATGGCATGGTTCTGCTTCTCCCTGCGCTCACCGCAGATCCTGTGGACTCAAGGTAAGTTGAGGTGAGAATCTGTGTTCTGGGATCCCTCTGCTCCCGTTGATCCTGCGTCGGTGTCCCTCTTCTCAAGTCCTTCTCTCTGAAAGGGTCTCTTTCATGGCTCCCTCTCTCTCTCTCAGTGGTGCCCAAAGGCCATCAGTCTCTGCCTCACCGCTCTTTTATGTTGGTTTTGGCGGGCTAATCACCTAAGCTTGCCTTAGGTGTTTAATTTCCCCCACCTGGCCAGCTGGCTTCGGACAACTTGCGACAGGTGCAGCAATGGCAGAAGGAGACATATGACTCACACACTAAGGAATGGGAGTTCCAGCCGAGGCAAAATGTGCTGGTCCTGTTACCGATCTTACCTAGCAAGCTATTAACCCAATGGCAGGGACTGTTCGAAATTATACGGAGGGTCGGCCCAGTTGACTACGAGGTCTACCACCCAGGTCACCAGCAAACGAGACAGATTTACCATGTTACTGTACTACCGGAATGGTGACAACCCAAGGGGTGGGCTGCATTCATGGAAGAAATGGCAAATGACCTCGGACCCCAAGGGATCAACACAGGCCCTAGAGTTTCAGAACCATTGAAAGAAGTCCACGTAAGTAGCGAGCTAATGGCAACTCAAAGAATTGAAACGCGGATCCTCCTTGAGAAATTTAAAAATGTATTTCAGACAATCCTGGATGGGTACAGGGCACGTATCACTCCATCTACATGCCCGCGGGTGCAATTGTGTGGGATTGGTGGCAGCCAATACCACACCATCTAACAGAAGAGGTACGTAAGGAGGTGGAAAAAATGCTGGTACTCGGTGTCATCAAACCCTCCCAAAGTCCTTGGCAAAGTTCCCTAGTGCCGGTATGGAAGCCAGACAGGACTTTAAGACTCTGTGTGGATTACTGAAGGTTAAATGAAATAGCTACATTCGATGCCTTCCCCATGCCACGTGTAACAGAGTTAGTGGAACGAATTGGGGTGGCTTGGTTCATAACTACCAGAGATTTGGCCAAGGGATATTGGCAGATCCCCGTGCAGCTGTGTGACTGCCCCAAAACTGCCTTCGGAACACCATGGAGGCTGTACGAGTTTGAAGATGCCGTTTGGACTGCATGGGGCTGCCGCCACCTTCCAATGGCTAGTGGAGCGCATTCTGGCACCACATGCGGAATACGCGGCAGCATATATTGACGACATCGTCGTATTCGCACAATCATGGAGCCAACACCAATGGGCCCTCAAAGCCATATTGACAGAGTTGAGAAGGGCAGGTTTGACTGCAACCCCCTGCAAGTGCGCAGTTGCACACCAACACACGAAGTACCTAGGGTTCCTTGTGGGGCAAGGAACCATCCGACCTTTGGAGGATAAGGTCAAGGCTATCCGCACCTTTCAGGCCTCACAGACACTCAAACAATTACGATCCTTCCTTGGCTTGGTAAACTACTATTGTAGATTCATCCCACAATTCTCGGAAATAGCATCACCTCTCTCAGAGGACCTAAAGGGGCCAAACCGGAAAGGGATCAAATGGACAGGGGGGATGTTACACAGTTTTCGGGTCTTAAAAAAAGTCCTATGTGAGGACGTGGTCATACACACCCCTAATTTTGATGAACCATTTATATTACAGACGGATGCCTCCAAAACTGCTGTTGGGGTTTCACTAACCCAACGGGACGCAGGCATGGAACGACCTGTGGCCTACGTTAGCCAGAAATTACTGCCAGCAGAAGCAAGGTACGCGACAATTGAAAGGGAATACCTCGCTATCCGGTGGGCGGTGGAACACTTTTGCTATTACTTACTAGGAAAAGAGTTTACACTCGTCACCGATCAAACACCCCTCAAGTGGCTTAGCTCTGCCGAAACTGATAATGTGCGAATAACGAGATGGGCATTGGCGTTACAGCCTTTCAAGTTCCATATAGTGTTCCCGTCCAGGGAACAACAATATAACGGCCGACTTTTTGTCTAGATGCAGTGAGGACTCGAGATGGGATGTCAATTGGTGAGGATGACAGCCCACATGTACGACTAGAGGTAAAAGAGGCACGAACCTAATGGAACCACCACAAGGCAGCATGGTCCTGGGCATGACCTGAAACTGCACCCTGCTGGGGAAGGGTGGCCTGGTGGAGTTTCCTGCGGTGGGGCAGCTCCCTAGAAATGCCAGGCCAGTTACTTCCCCAGTGAAAGGCAGGCAGAGGCACCTGAAGAACCCAGCCCCCATATACTTGGTGGGTGAGACCTGAGAGATGGGGAGCCCAGGCTCACTGTGAGCACTGAGGCAGGGCTCAGGATGCTGGAGAGACCTCAAGCAGTGCCCAGTCTCACAGGAAAGCCTAGGCGCATTATGGAGCTGAATGTTAGGCTCTAGGAGGCATGGTGTTTGCAGCCCTAGTCCCGTTGTGAGGGGCTTGGAGTCCAGTGAGGGGGCCTAGGGCCCTGAGATATAGACAGTGGGTGATACATGGGGTGGGGCTTGGAGCCTGAGGACAGGACAGACTTCTAGCCCAGAGATGGGGTTTGGAGCCCGAGGATGGGGCTTAGAGCCCAAGGACAGGGCCTGGAGCCAGAGGATGGGCTAGTAGGCCTAGAGATGAGGACAGGTGTTAGGTCAAGAAACATCTGCAAGGCATGGGATATGTCAAGGGGAAGTTGGAGTGTGTACAAAAGCCCTTGTTATCAGGGCAGGTAAAGGGCAGCTTCTTGCGGGACTAATATCAACTAATCGGAACATCAAGGTGTGACAGAAGAGATGGGTGGGTCACTAGCCCAGAAACAAGAGGGCAGGCCTACTATGAGAACAGTCCCAGGGCACCTGCTTGTTACAGTAATATCTATTTAAATATTAGTCTTGGCCAAATAGTTGTTTAAAACACAGAGACTAAGTTCAGATGGTAGTGCAAGAGGGATATTGTAGCTGTGAGCTGACGAAGCATGTTTTGCATTCAAAACCTTGTGTAACTCTATCCCAACTACACACTTGGTCTAATTAAAGTTAGCACCCTAACAATTCCTTGCCTCCTTAATTCAGAGGGAGTGGATGAGGCCTTTCTCACTTTAAAAGAAGACAAGTTCAAGTAATATGTACAGTATCTGTTACAATATTTGATTAGAATAGAATAGTTATCCATATGCATCCTAAAGTAGATGTAGGGGAGAGTTTTCTTCTAATTAATAATCTGCCTGTCTTGAATTATGATACCCATAAGTGGATATTTCTGGCCTGTCACATACTTCTACTGTGCTATGAATTGTCAGTGTATTTCTGCTATTTCCCAGCAAAGGACTTGTAACTACTCAAGGCTTTACAAAATGTAGCTCTTTTTATTGCAACATCAATAAAGGTGACTTCATAATAGATATTGATGCCAATAAACATGAGATATTTTACAGCAGTCATTATGTCAATAGCATATTAATCTTGAATGCAATTCATTACTAACAGGTTATCTGCTGTTCTATAGATGCCTCCACTCACTGAGAGGAAAAAAAAAGTGTATTGGTAATACGAACACCATCCACTCTCCAATCCAGGCACAGTGTTTAAAGGGAAACTATTTATCCTGTTCTAGTGGCTAAAATACAACTGTTAGAACCAGTTGAAATATTTTTTCCACAAAAAGTTGGTTCATGTAAACCAGAATGTTTTGTGGAAACAAATCAGTTGCAATGACGATTACATTGGAAAGCCTTCTTAGGTAGACTGACTCTCTGACTACAAAAATGGAGACAACCTTAAAG
>NW_017729022.1:143371175-143378249 GCF_001723915.1 Gavialis gangeticus
TAAAAAGAAAAAAAAAAAAAAAAAAAAAAAAATGAAGTGTGCAAACAAACAATAGAAATAAGAGGAAAGTTCCTCAGAGGAAAGTTACCTTGGGTTCAGATGTGGGTAAAATTTGCTAGATTGGCACAGATTGTTGTCTCCACATCTGTTTTACTTGGGATGGCTGGGTTTTATCCAGGTTACAGTATTTTTGAGTCTAGGGTGTTTATAGTTTATTGGTTAGGGCAGTGGTGTAAGTCACACCAGTTAAAGTTTTTCCTTTGCCTTATCAAATTGGAATAAAAATGCTGTGGAACCAGGCAGAGCAAAGATTTGAACCTTGTTCCCCAAGCCAGTTTTCTAACTTTGAAAACTGTATAGTACATTAGTCAGCCTGTCTCCTATTCTGTACAAACATTCAAGAGAGTTTGCTTGATTTTTGTTCTAAATGAGAACAAAACTAATTAAAAATATTTAAAATGTTTCATGAAATGAAATTGTCATCCTCTAGCCAGTTCTAGCAGTTGTCTGTCAGCATTTTTTAACCTGCAAAAGTTAGGTTTAGCTTTTTGCATCATCTTCATAATGAATATAGGCTATGCACAAGTCGGTTAAGTGGAGAGACTGGGAAGGAATGGCAGAGAGTGATACAAGTGCAACATAACGAAGGAATCCAACTGTTTTGTGTTAAATATAAGATATCATTGAAAGGCAATGTAGTGGTATATTAAGGTAAAATGTGAGGGATTGAATAATAGGGAGCATGTGACAGGAAGATGGTTCAGTAGATGTATTAGGAAATGTCTTTATAACCCTAGTCACAGCTCTGAGTATAAATCCAGACAAGCACGCATGTGCAATTTGTGGTGCCGTGGACCTGTCTGCATCGCTGCAAACTGCATGCACCACAGATGCAGGTGTTCACCACACTTCTAATTTGCACTGCAGGAGGTTTTTTTGATACTGGAGATCCCAGTGTCTAAACATCCCGCACCAGAAAAAAGCAGGGTGGTTACATGTGGTGGCAGCATGTGCCATCCAAAACTGGAGCCTAGCCATCCAGAGCCATGCTTTAGTTGCTGGCAAGGCTCTGCATGCCCAGATCACCACAGCTGCAGCCAGGACCTCAGGTAAGGCTGCTGAAGCCAGCCCAGGTGCTTGACTCCTCTATGCCCCCTGGGACAACTTGCCATACACCAGAGTATGTGTGCAGGGGCATTCCCCAGGGACAACTAGAAGTGGCATAAATATGTGCCGCTGCTGTTTGTCCCCAGGGAATTCATGTTCCCACCCATGGGGGCATGCCCTGAGTGGCTATCATTGATGCCCACGTAATATGAGAAATACCTAATGCACGGGTGTAAAATTATGTTGTTTCCTTTCCTCCCCCTTCCATCTTCCATTTCATCAGAAAATACTCTGCCTATCCCCTGTTGACTGAAATCACAGGCGTCTCCTGCCTTACATTTTAATTCTTGGTGAAATTCAGTACATGTCTTGAGGTGAAATTTCCCATGAAGGGAAGGGCTTGTCCAATTCATTCTGTATGGCTTTAAAGTTTTCTAATTATACATCTTGGGAAATTTTATTATAGAGTCCAAACATTTTTCACAAGTTGCATAATCTTCTTCTGGCTAAACACTTTATGGGTCTGTCACATCACACATTTGATATTTTATGTTGACATGACCAAGATATGGCAATTTCATCCTGTGGCAAGTAGTAAAAAAGAGGCCAACTGTCCAGAGCACCCAGTGACAGAAGCATCCAGTGATGCAGGCACTCCTTTTCCATTCTGGAAGTCATAGCACCACTATTATCACACATGTAGGTCCAGGAAAAACAGATGGTCTTGCTAAACCAATTTATTGTTGGCCATCTTTCCTCTGAGTGGGAGCAAGTAGTGTTATATAAGAGAGTGCTTATTTGTTCCTCTGGGGCTATGCTTATTAAGAATATAACTGGGTACCTGAGGGGTGTTAAATGGAGCCTGGATGCTGCTGGCTCTGATTGTCAGTAGAAATATGTCCATCCTGTTGGTATGTGGCAAAGTCCCTTGTGGTGGAGCTTGTGATAAAAGTGGGAAGTTGTCAATATGGGCATCTTTTGCTGCATTATCAGTACTGCAAATCTCTTTATGGTCCCATCTTAATGTATTTCTTTTTCTTGGTTCCCTTTTCAGTCTGTGGGGATAAGGTGGTGCTGACTTCCAAGATGGAAGCTAGTTGAAGAGGAATGCAACTTGGAAGTCATAAGACAGCAAGAGTGATGGAAGTGGAGATGAGTTTGGAGATTGCAGGGGAGGTAGTTACTGTTGTTGTCATCTTTCCCCTGACTGTGTTAGAGATCACACTGAGTGCTGTCTTTAAACTTTTTGTGTTCAGTGGTTTAGTCTGTTTGTTTTTTTTCCTCAGAAAACTATAGACAGCCTTAGATTAGAGATTCCTCTTTGGATATCCCTGGAAGCAGGGACTTTGTCAATGGCTTTGGATATGGTAATCCTCTGAGATGGGCACCAGAATTTTTCTGGCTGGGATGACACTGGGTCTCTGGAAGAGTCCTGTACCTTCCCTTGAGTGTGGGGTAGGGGGCAGAGAGGGGAAGAGGGCCTGGACTCCATTTGCAGCCAAGTCTACACCTTCCACATTCTGGTTCTGTGAGGCTCCTCTCTGGTGTCTGTAGTCATGTGGTGTGGTACCTTTTGGAAGATGCCGTTGTCTGCTACTTCCCAGCGTTTCCAGGGTTCCAATGATTGATATTTAATCTTTAAGGTCTGCTTATGCAAGACCTCAGCAAGCTGCCCAGTTTCTACTAGGACCTTTTCAGGACCTAGAATTTTGTTTCCTCATCCAGAGAGTGGACCTCCTTGTAAGCCCATTCTGAAAAACGTACAGCTGGTGGTACCAATGATTCTCAGTGTGAAGGAGGATGGTTTTGGCCAACACCATTTATAGTTTCATAATAGGTAGGGTTGGAAGGGACCTGAGCAGATCAAGTCCAACCCCCTGCCATGGGAGTCCTTTTGAAGACCCCCAGGGTAGGAGTGAGCACCACTTCCCTTGGAAGTTGGTTCCAGATCCAAGCCGCCCTGACAGTGAAGTAGTGCCTCCTGATATCTAGCCTGAATCTACTCTTAGTCAACTTATGGCCGTTATTCCTTGTTACTCCCGGTACTGCTCGGGGGAACAGGAACTCTCCCATAGCCTGCTAGTCCCCCTTGGCCAGCTTGTAGATGGCCACAAGATCCCCTCTCAGCCTTCTCTTGTGGAGGCTGAACAGGTTCAGGTCTTGTAGCCTCCGCTCATAGGGCCTGCCTTGCTCCCCCTGATCATGCGAGTGGCCCTCCCCTGGACCCTCTCGATGTTGTCCACATCCCTTCTGAAGTGTGGCGCCCAGAACTGTACGCAGTACTCCAACTGCAGCCTGACCAGTGTCACATAGAGGGGGAGGATCACCTCCTTGGACCTGCTTGAGATGCATCTGTGGATGCATGACAAGGTGCGGTTAGCCTTCCTGACCACGTTCCTACATTGGCGGCCCACGTTCATTTTGGAATCAATAATGACACCAAGATCCTTTTCTGCCTCTGTGATGACTAGAAGGGAGTTCCCCAGCCTGTAGGTGTGTTGCTGGTTCTTCCTCCCCAGGTGCAGTACCTTGCACTTGTCATTAGTAAATCCCATCCTGTTCTTGTCCACCCACCCCTGTAACCTGTCTAGATCTGGTTGCAGCCTGTCCTTCTCCTCCAGTGTGCCCACTTCTCCCCACATTTTAGTGTCATCCGAGAATTTGAACAAGGTGCTTTTCACTCCCTCGTCCAAGTTGCTGATGAAGATGTTGAACAATGAGGGCCCGAGGACCTAGCCCTGGGGGACCCCAATGCTTACATCCCTCCAGGTCGAAAGACCCATCCACCACCACTCTCTGGGTGCGGCCCTCCAGCCAATTTGTGACCCATCTGACTGTGCAGGCAGGCATCAACACTACAGTCACCTAATTTTTTAATGAGAATGGGGTGAGAGACAATGCTGAAGGCCTTCCTAAAGTCCAGAAAGACCATGTTCACCGCAACACCTGCATCCAAGGATTTTGTGACCTGGTCGCAGAAGGCCACCAGGTTGGTCTGACATGACCTGCCTCAAATGAACCCATGTTGGTTGCCCCTAAGCATGATCTCCCCTGCTGGTCCCTTTGGGTGTGCTCCTGGATAATTTTCTCAAAGAGTTTCCCGAGGACTGAGGTGAGACTAAAGGGCTTGTAGTTTCCTGGGTCCTCCTTCCTCCCTTTTTTGAAAATGGGGACCACATTGGCCCTTTTCTAGTCCTCCAGCACCTCACCAGAGCACCATGAGTACTCATAAAGCTGTGCCAGGGGTCCCATAATGACCTTTGCTAATTCCTACAGCACTCTGGGGTGGAGATCATCAGGACCTGCTGACTTGAACATGTCTAGACCCACCAGAAGTTCTCTGACTAGGTCTTCACTGACCCTGGGCCTGGCAGCGCCTCCCCCGGGTCCATCGGGGAGCCCAGTGGGGGGATGCCCCAGTCCCTGCTCAAGAAGATGGAGGCAAAGAAGTTATTAAAGAGGTTAGCTTTGTCATCTGGTGTGACCACCAGATTTCCTATCGTATCCTGCAGAGGCCCTACATTACCCAGTACCTTCTTTTTACCCGCTGTGTATTTAAAAAAGTACTTCTTATTGTCCTTGATCTGGGTCACTAGTCCCAATTCCATTTACGCCTTTGCCATCCTAACACCCCCCCTACAATCTTGGGCAATGGAGGTGTAATCCTTCTTGGTGATGTACCCTCCCTTCCATTGGGTGTACACCTCTTTTTTAGCTTTGAGACTTTCGTGGATGCTTTTGGTGAGCTATTGGGGCTTGTGAGCAGTCCTGCCCCCTTTGATCCCTGTGGGAATTGTCACCCTTTGGGCTTGGACGATTGTTTCCTTATGGAACGACTACCCTTCCTGGACTCTCAATTCCCATCCCCTCTGGGACCTCAGTGCCTCCCCGACTAGATTCCTTACCTCATTGAAATCTGCCCTCCTGAAGTCTAGGGCTGTTGCCTTGCTGCAGGCCTTTGACACCCTGCACTGGATGGTGAATTCCAGTAGGCAATGATTGCTATCGTCTAGGTGGTCGATAACCCGCAGTCCACTCACCAGGTCATCGCCTGTGGCCAGGGCCAGGTCCAACAAGGCATTTCCCCTGGTGGGACTGTGTACCTCCTGGGTTAGATGGAGGTCCTGTAACTAGGCTAGGAACCTACATGAGCGGTCAGACCTGGCTGACTGCTTTTCCCAGCAGATGTCTGGATAGTTTTGGTCACCCATGATGACCACATCCCTTGACTTAACTGCCTCCGCAAGCTGACCTGTGACTTCCCGCTCCAGCTCTTCCCCCTAGTTGGGTGGCCTGTAGTAAATGCTTGCCATTAAGTCCCTTTCCCTGTGATCCCCTTGTATACAGACCCAGAGCACTTCAGTCTGCCTGTCCTCTGACCCATCAACTCATTATATTGGGGACCTCCTGAACTTTGCTGGGTAGGGCTGGGCAGATATTCCTGTGCTTGCCCAGCACGTGGAGATACTTACACCATGGACTCCCTGCCACTTATTTTAGGAGCTGACAGCTGCCCTGCCACCTACATCAAATGGGTACTTGGGAGGGCAATTCTTGTCCATCCATGTCTCCAGCTTCATAGGATCCCTGCCTCATCAGTTCCTCTCCTGGCCCTGAAGTACTTCCCCACCACACTATCTGAGTATGTTGGGGGGACATCAAACATGTCCACTTTTGGACAGTGCCTCATTAACACTGTACTCATGCCCCACACCACTCAGCACCTTGTTCTTACAACCTGCCTAGCCATCAAAAGGTTGGGACACCTTAGCTAAAAGAGGAGTCTGTACTGCACTTTGGTTCTGTAGCCCATTTGGGATATAGGGTGGCATCCAATGGGTTCCTAATTGCCTTGAAGGAGCTGGTCAGAGTTTTCTGTGCAAAGGCCTCCCTTGGTACCTTGGCTATTAACCTGTAAACTTCATTCTTGTTCCTGTTCTGTCATTTTGTATCCTGATAAATCAATTGTTGTGTCTCTAGTAGTCTTCCTCTGTTGAGGAGGACTAGCAGTTTTTGGTGGGCCTAGGTCTGTTGTCATTACACAATGAATTGGACTAAATGAGACCTAATGATAGTTGGGAACTTGGAATGCAGCTGGCAGGGGAGGGGGGAAGATGCAATGTGATTAGGAAGGTGACAAAAAAAATCAATACAGTAAAAAAAATCATAATCTGTTATCTGGTACTTCACCAACCAAAATATTCTATTAACCAGAGTTTCTGGCCAGCCAGCCAGATGCTGGGGGTGGGAAAGCTTGCACATGGCAGTGGCCACCTACCACTCTACACTGCTGCCACTCCACTTGCAGCTGCCACCCCCACCCCAACCCCTGCGCTCTGCCAGCTGGATGCTGGGGGTGGCCAGGGGATAGTTTGCACAAAGCGGCCACCATCACAACCCACCACCCTGTGCTGCTGCCACTTTCCATGTGGCTGCCAACACATACACCCTTCATGCCCCCCACTCTGCATTATCTGAAAACCCTTCTGGGTTATTTCAACCTGATTGCCTTTTATGTCCAAGTAATTAAATCCTTGGATGAAGGTGTCACCATGGACGTAGTCTTTCTAGACTTTAGGAAGGGTTTTGACACTGTCTCTCACTCCATCCTCATCAATAAATTAAGCGACTGTGGCATTGATGCCTACACAGTTGGATGGGTAAAAAGTTGGCTGATGGGGCGCACCCAGAGAGTAGTGGTGGGTGGGTTGTACTCAACCTGGTGAGATGTGAGCAGTGGGGTACCCCAGGGCTCAGTCCTCAGGCTCGCACTGTTTAACATCTTCATCAGCAACTTGGATGAAGAGGTGGAAAGCATGCTGTCCAAGTTTGCTGATGACACTAAGATGTAGGGTGAGGTGGACACACTTGAAGGGAGAGAGAGGCTGCAAATAGATTTAGACATACTACAAAAGTGGGCAGATGAGAATAGGATGGGGTTCAATGTAAATAAATGCAGGGTGCTGC
>NW_017729022.1:143383249-143383567 GCF_001723915.1 Gavialis gangeticus
GTAGACAAATGCAGGGTGCTGCACCTTGGGAGAAGGAATCCACAGCATACATACAGGCTGGGGAGTTCCCCTCTTGAAAGCACAGAGGCAGAACAGGATCTTGGAGTCATTATTGACTCCAAGATGAACATGAGTTGCCAATGTCAGACTGCAGCCAGCAAGGCCAGCCACAACTTATCATGCATCCAAAGATGCATCTCAAGCTGGTTCAGAGATGTGATACTCCCCCTTCTATGCGACTCTGGTCAGGCCGCAATTGGAGTACTGCATTCAGTACTGGGCGCTGCACTTTAAAAAGGATGTGGCCAGCCTGGAGAG
>NW_017729022.1:143383894-143386273 GCF_001723915.1 Gavialis gangeticus
TGTCTGGGGTCTTGTGAACCCAGCATTCTTTCCTGACTGTGGCAGGGGGTCAGGCTAGATGATCTGTTCAGGTCCCTCCTGACCCTAGCTACTATGAAACATAATCAGAGTTTTTACATAATTGGCAATTCCCTTATCTCAGGGATGCCAGAAAACAGACACTTTACTGTAGTCCACTATTGCTGCTGAACAAACTTAAGTGATTTTTGTACTGATACTAAAGGAGAAATTGATTACAAGTCATTGTAATTCCATAGTCCAAAAACTGTTAGTTTATTCAATTTATTTCAATTTCAATTTATTCAATTCAAAGGAAAGTGATTCTCTTGCTCTATTCAGCATTGCTGAAGCCCCACCTGGAGTATAGTATTTAGTTTTGGGCTTCACACTTCAAGGGTCAATTGCAAAGAGTCCAGTGGAGAGTGACAGACATTATTAGAAGCCTGAGAAGCATGACTTAAGACAAAAGACTGAAAGAAGTAGGATCATTTAGTTTAGAGAAGAAGGCTGAGTGAGGATTTTACTTTTCAAACATCTGAAAGGAAATTACAAAGAGGATGGAGATTAGATTTTTCTATATGGCTTTAGGGGACAGGACTAGGAGCAATTGCCTCAAGCTGCAGCGGAGGAAATTTAACTTGCAGATTATGAGGAACTTTTTCACTATGATGGTGGTTAATCATTCTAATAGGCTATGCAGAGAGGTTCTGAAATCTGAATCCCTGGAAACTGTCAAAAGCAGGTTAGGCAGATACTTCACTGGGATGGGTTTGTCATGGATGATCCTGCCTTGGGCAGGGGGCTGCACTAGATGACTTCGTGAGATCCCTTCCAGCCCTACTTTCCTATGATCCTAATTGCTTTAGAATATGTGAACTTACCATGAGAATAAGATCCATAGCAGTTTTCTAGCTGATCTTCTTTTTCCCAAGGGGCTAGAAGTAGAGATCTGCAATGTGCTTAGGGGCTGATGACTAATTGTGTACAGCAAAAACCTGGACTATGTGCATTTTCTGTGTTCTTTTCTTCTTACCATAGAATTTATATAGAGAAAATATAACCAGTCGAGGAGTCATGACACAACTGTGACCCTCAAGCAGGCAAGTTAAACAGTTCTTTACTTGTGGTACATTAGATTTGCCTGTCAGTTAATGGAAATGCTAAAGGCTCTTTCAACACAATCTTAGTGGGTGGGCAATGCAAACTTAAAATTTATAAAGTAGGGTACATGTGGTAAAGACAATAGAGTTTCATTGTATAAGGCATTTCTAAAACCCCATTTAGAATATTATATGCAGTTTTAGTCACTGGTATTTAAAAAATGAACTAAAATCAGAAGAAGGTCAAAGGAGGGCCACTAGGATGTTCAGGGGAACAGAGATCTTTTCTTATGAAAGTTGATAAAAAGCTTGGCTTTACTTTAACAAAACAGATTGAGGAGATGGGATATGATCACTCTAGAGAAATATGTTGTGGTGGCAAATGTTTGGGAAGGAAAAGGGACTTTTTGGCTAAAAAACAACAGTGGCACAAGATCTAATAGTTACAAATTGGCTACATTTAGAAGGAAAATTAGAAGATTTCTAATTATCATATGAGTGAGGTTTTACCATGGCCTATGCAAAGTGGTAGGAAGAAAGAACCTGGATTTCTTTTAAGACTGAACTGGATAAGTGTTTAGAAGGGATGGTATGATTGGATTGAGAGTTCTGGTTCACTAATTTGTGCATGTGATGTGAAGTCTTGTGTCTGCAGTCCCCAAGCTGGCAAATAAAGGTATCTTTTGTAGTGTGGAAGGTAGGATGACCATATGTCCTGTCTTAGTTGGGACAGTCCCACATTTCAGAGGCTGGTCCCGGCTCGCTATTGGGAATTATAGTGAGCACTAGCTAATTGCCTATCAAGAATGATGGGTAGGGGATACAGGTGGAGACAGAGGCCTGCATCTGGATCCGCCCCCCCACCTTCGTGGCAGGGCCCACTCCATCTTTTCCACACTCCGCCACGGGGCTGGGCTTGGGCCCCCTACCTATCTTGCTGCCAGTGCGGGGCCAGGCCTGCTCCTTCCCCCACCTTCCTGCCACCATTTCATGGCCGGGCTTGGCCCCCCAAACCTCCCCACTGCCATTTCCAGGTTGGATGGGGCCCAGCATACCCTCCCGACAGCCTCTGTTTTGGTGCCAGGTGGGGCTCAGTGTGCCTCCCCCACCTTCCCCACTACCATTTCAGTGCTGGGCTGGGCCACTTCCACTCACCCTCATTTTGGGGCTGGGCCCAGTGTGACCCCTTCCCCCTGACTCTCCCTGTTACTGTTTCAGGGCTGGGCCTGCTCTTCCCATCCTGCCACCCTTCCTGCATCAGTCTGGGTCTGCTGCTCTC
>NW_017729022.1:143386362-143387806 GCF_001723915.1 Gavialis gangeticus
CCGCCCCCCCCCCCCCCCCCCCCCCACTATGGTGGGCCAGCTTCACCCCCACATCGGGCCTGCTTCTCTCTGCCACTGCATTGGCCCAGACCTGCTGCTCCCCATCCCACCATGTCAGGAGAGAGCAGCACGGGAGAGAGAGGGAGGGGGCAAGGCCAGCAGTGCTGGTCTAGACCCCCCCAACCCTGTATTTGCTGCCTGCAGGGTGCAGAAGGCCCATGGAGTCCAGAACACTGCTCCCCCCTGTGCAGTCACCACCACTTCCAAGGAGCAAGGAGGAGGCTGGCTTGGCTCCCCCCATTTTGTCCGTTCCATTGCTGCCACCTCCAAGGAGCAGGGAAGGGCAGGGCTCCCCCACTTTGTCCCCTGTGTCCCCACCATCATGGTGGTGCTCTGCTGTGCCACCACCTCCTTTCTGAATGCTGTATTTGCACTCTGATTGGTTGTTTCCACCAGCCAATCAGAGCATGAATAAAACATTATGGACAGACACACAGACAGACAGGCTATGGCTTTTATAATATTAGAATCCTCGAAACACAGGGGCACAGGGTGCAGTCTAGCCAGGAGTAGGAGCAGTGTGGAGTGCCTTACAGGCAGACACTGTTGCCTACCCTGCATGTAGCCCTACTCCAGCAACTTGTGAAAGTGATGGATGTGGGGAGGGGGAAATGTCTTGGATTTCTTGGATGATGTACCAGATTGCTAGGATTTTCATATGGTCAACCTAGTGGAAGGTGTCTGGTAATCAGATGCCTCTGGGCTTTTCCTGTTGCCAATTAGGGTCAGGAAGTATATATATTTTGTTTAATGCATTATTTATTTATTTACTTTTGATGTGTGTTGGGGTAAGGCTGGTAACTTTTGACAGGGGTGCATTGATGTTCCTGACAGCACTTGGAAAACCTAAAGCAGGGCTGTCCAACTTCTGAACAACTGGGGCCCTCATGCACTAGAGGTTGTACTGGCAAAGGCCCCATGCCATGGGGGCTACATTGGGGGTGGAGGGGTATGGGTCCCCCTGGTTTCATACCATATGGGCAGACAAGCACTCCCTGACCCTGTTGCACCAGACATATTATGGCTCCATCCACCCTGCTACACTGCATGGGGATGGGTACAGAAGTATCAATATCGGAGCGTTTCTGGGCGTGGCTCCGCCCTCCTGTAATGGGCCAACCACCTGCTTACTCGTCTGCCACACCTTGACCTTACTTGATTGGAAGATGGTTGCAATCAGTGGGAGGCTGCCCATTTTCTCCGCACCCTGGTGACAGGGGGCGCTACCTGCAGCTCCTTTTCCTCCCCTACACCGCAGCCCAAGCCTTACAGATGGAGTTGACGTGGTTTGACTTGGGCCTTGTTATGTTCTAGCCCTCCTCTCTCGCTCTGGGGCTCCTCACTGCCCCCTCTCTCACTCTGGGGCTCCTCGCTGCCCCCTTCT
>NW_017729022.1:143387817-143392435 GCF_001723915.1 Gavialis gangeticus
CCGCTCTCAGGCACAGGGCACCTGAGTGCACTGCGACACACCTCCCCCCCCTTTTTGCTCCTGACTCACCGAGCTGAGTCTTCCCTTTCAGTAGGTGCTCTGTCTTTCCCCAGCCGTCTCCTCTGGCACCCAACCATCTAGGTACAAGACGGCGGAGGTTTTTAGGCACCTCCTACTCACCTTTTACCCAAGGCGCAACATGTGGGATTTGTCGGGAGTTACCCACCACAGGTAGTCTCCCCACACTAGCCAACCTTGGTAGGGTGCCTTTTTGGGTTGTAGGATGGTCCCGGGCAAGGCCTGTCCCTCTAACAGAGATGGCAGGCGCCTTATTGTCATTGTTGGGGGTTTGTCTCCCTGCTGCCTCCCTATCCTTCGCCAGTCGCCCAATCAGTTGGCCCCATTTGGCAGATCCCTGTATGGGGGGTGGTTCACCCTGCCCCTTAGCAGGGTGGTTAGGGCCTCCAACTATATGACCTCTTCTTCTCTCTCTGGTTGAGGAACCTTCCATTCCTCCTGGCCCCTCCCTCTCTTCATACTGTCTCAGTAGAAAATCAGCATTTACATTCTGGGTTCCAGGGCGGTGTTCCACCTTAAAACAGTATGGCTGAAGACTAAGGGCCCATCTCATGAGCCTTGCATTGTCTGTCTTCATGCTCTGCAACCAGCGCAGGGGCGAATGATTGGTTATCAACGTGAATCTCCGTCCTAACAAATAATATCCAAGTGTTTCAATAGCCCATTTAATTGCCAGACATTCTTTCTCTACCGTGGCATAACTCCGTTCCGGCAGGTATAACTTCCTGCTTATATAGGCTATGGGGTGCTCATCCTCTCCTTCTCTCTGAACCAACACTGCACTGATGGCCATATTCAATGCATCAGTCTGCACCAGAAAAGGCTTCTCAAAGTCCGGCGTGTATAAAAGTGGTTGTAGGCACAGCTTTACTGCTTGAAATGCCTTTTCTGCCTGTGGTGTCCATTTTACTTTGGTTGGAGCCCCTGCTGTTATCATCTCTGTCAATGGTAGAGCCAGCTCCACAAAGCGAGGCACAAACTTCCTATAGTAACTGGCTAACCCCAGGAAAGCTCTTACTTGCCTTTTAGTACAGGGGGCCTGATACATCCGCAGTGCCTCCACTTTGCTCACCAGCAGTTTCACTTTCCCACTCCCTACTAGGAACCCTAGGTATTGTGTTTCCTCTTTTCCTATTGTACACTTCTTTGGGTTTGCTGTCAGCCCAGCCCCCCTCAGATCTTGCACCACTGCTCTCAATGCGGCGAGGTGTTCATCCCAGCTTTCCGTATATATAATAATATCATCAATGTATGCCGCGGCGTAACCCCCGTGGGGAGCTAGTACCTTATCCATTAATCATTGAAACGTAGCCACAGCTCCATGTAGCCTAAATGGCATGCGTCGGAACTGAAAGAGCCCCCATGGGGTGGCGAAAGCAGTCTTTTCCTGGTCTTCAGGTGCCACTGGGACCTGCCAGTAACCCTTTGTCAGGTCTAAGATGGAAATGTAATGAGCTTGCCCGATGTTTTTTACTAATTCATCCACCCTGGGCATCAGATAGGCATCGAACTTGGCTACGGCATTTACTTTTCGATAATCGATGCAGAGGCGGATTTTCCCATCGGGCTTCGGCACTGCCACGATGGGGCTCCGCCAGTCGCTGTGCAATTCGCATATGACGCTGTTCTCTAACATCATTGCAATCTCTGCTTTTATCTGGCCTTGGAGCCGCTGGGGAATCCACCTCCAATTCTCCTGTATCCCCTGGCCCGGGGGAGTTTTTATACGGTGCACCACACCCTGGGCTTCCCCAGGGGTTCCCCGGAACACATCTCCAAAATCTTCGACCAGCTCAGCTGCCTGCCTCCTCTGTTCTTCCGATAACCGTGGGGCTAGTTCTACGTCACCTGGTCCGCTCTCCTCAGTCAATGTGGGTCCCAACTCTAATTCCTCGGGGTGAGGGGCTAAGTACATACACTCCTGGTCTTCCCATTTTTTTAACATATTGACATGGTATACCTGTTTCTTTTTTTTCTTATCTGGCTGGTATACCTCGTAGTCCACCAGTCCCACTTGGCGTGTGATTTCGTAGGGTCCCTGCCACTGGGTGAGTAACTTGCTTTCACTGTCAGGCAATAGGACTGACACCCGGTCCCCCACATCAAACTTCCTTTCCTGTGCGCCTTGGTTGTAGTGTCTTACTTGTCATCGCTGGGCTTCTCTGAGATTCCCTAAAACCGCGCTCTGAGCTGCTTCAGGTAGCAGCCCAGGTAGGCATTCTCATAGTTGGATTATATATTGGATGATGTTCTGGTCTTTACTTTGCTGTTCCTCCCAATTTTCTTTAATCAGGTCCAGGATCCCCCTGGGTTGCTGACCATACAATAATTCGAAGGGTGAAAACCCGGTGGACGCTTGGGGTACTTCCCTTACTGCAAACAACAACGGGGATATCATTTTGCCCAAGTTTTGAGGGCTCTCCACCACAAACTTTCTTAGCATCTGCTTCAATGTCTGGTTAAAACGTTCCACCAGCCCGTCTGTTTGGGGATGATACACTGCTGTTTTCAGGTGTTTAATCCCCAGTGCTTTACTGACTTCCTCGAATATGCGTGATGTAAAGTTTGTTCCCTGGTCAGTCAGTAATTCTCCAGGGAGTCCTACTCGGGAAAATATCTTCAGAAGTTCATTCGCCACCTTCGGGGCAGATATTGTTCGCATTGGCACAGCTTCTGGGTAACTTGTCGCATAATCCAGCAGAACTAAGATGTACTGGTTTCCAGTGCTGTTCTGGGGCAGTGGTCCGACGATGTCCACCGCCACCATCTCAAAAGGAACCTCTACCAGTGGCATTGGGATTAAAGGGGACTTCGGAGGCAGTCCTGGGTTTACCTTTTGGCAGGAGGGACACGAAGCGCAGAAACTTGCGACTTCCCGCACCAGACCTGGCCAATAGAACCTTGCCTGAATGCGTGCTTCTGTTTTGTCCCGGCCCAGGTGCCCGCCCATGGGGAGTTCATGAGCCACTTTCAATAAGGCCCGTCAATACCGCCACGGGACCAGCAGCTGCGTGACCTCCCCTCCTTCTGACTTCTTTTGCTCAATCTGGTAGAGGAGGCCGTTTCTTACTTCGAACCTCGGAGTAGTCCTCATCAGTTCCGGCCTCAGCACTTCATTGTCTCTTCGGGCTAGGTGTTCCTGCAGCGCTGCCCAAAAGTCGGTCTCTCGGCTTTGCTCAAACTGAAAGTGTTCATCTTCCCCCAAACGGGAGACATCGATCCTTTGTCCCGCTTCCTCTTTGGAGGGGGGCTGTTTGGTTTCCCCCACAAAACCCTCCGCAGTCTCTGCACCCCTCACACCAGCTATCTCTTCCAGCAGCTCAGGCCAGTCGCCGCCCAATGCTACTGGGTAGAGTAGGTGTTCTGTGACCCCCACTAACATCTGGCGGGTCTTGTTGCCTACCCGTAGGTCGACCCTCACTCTGTCAAAGTTGAGGGGGTCCCCGCACCAACACCGCACCCTTGTACGATCCGCTCTCCCCTTCTCCCATGCTGGTAGCACATCACTCCGCACCATGGTCTGCACTGAGCCCAAGTCCAGCATCGCCACTACGCTTTTTCCCTCTATTATTACTTCTGTCAGCAATGGGGGTGGCACCTTTTCTGCCCTGGGGTCGATTCGGGCTTCATAGCCGCACAGTCCTACCTGCATCGTCAGTTGGAGCTGGGTGTTCTCGATCACTGCGGCCAACTGGGTCTGTTGTCGCACGGCTTGGTCCAGCAGCCCTTGCATCTTTCGATATAACTGGTCCACAGGTTGTTCCTTTTTCTGTATGGGCCCAAGGGCTCTCTTCTTCACTCGGGTTGGTTTACGTCTTATGGTGCATACTACCGTGTAAAAGTTTCCCAGCCAATGCGCCATTGTGACAGGAGTATCAATATCGGAGCCTTTCTGATGGTGGCTCCACCCTCCTGTAATGGGCCAACCGCCTGCTTACTCATCTGCCATGCCTTGATCTTACTTGATTAGAAGATGGCTGTAATCAGTGGGAGGCTGCCCATTTTCTCTGCGCCCCAGTGACAGGGGGCGCTACCTGTGGCTCCTTTTCCTCCCCTACACTGCAGCCCAAGCCTCGCAGATGGAGTTGACGTGGTTTGACCTGGGCCTTGTTATGTTCTGGCCCTCTGCTTTACTCCCAGGGCTCCTCGCTGCCCCCTCTCTTTCACTCTGGGGCTCCTCGCTGCCCCCTCTCCTGGGGCTCCTCGCTGCCCCCCTTCTCTCTTGCTCTGGGGCTCCTTGTTGCCCCCTCTCCTGGGGCTCCTCGCTGCCCGCTTCTCTCTTGGGGCTCTTCGCTGCCCCCCTCTCGCTCTGGGGTTAAGGGACACTGCACCCTGCAAAATGCTGCGCCCTCTCAGGCAACAGGAACCCCCACGCTACTGGGGAGTCCCTATGAGGCCTCCTCCAACGCCTAACAGCCTCACCTGGTCCTCTGGTCAAAACAGTAAACATAAAACATAAAGCCCCTGGGCTACAACATAAAAACTAGACCGTCCGGTCAGACAAAATCTACTCCCTACTAGACAGTGAGGGAGTGGGGGG
>NW_017729022.1:143397435-143399544 GCF_001723915.1 Gavialis gangeticus
CCCCTTCCTGTCAGATGGTTTTACCAGTTGCCCCGGCAGCCAGCACCTGTGCAGCCCTGGTGACTGGCAGCTGAGCCTCCCCCTTTCTGCCACTAGGGGTCTCCCCAGAGCAGTCTCCGCTCTCAGGCACAGGGCACCTGAGTGCACTGTGACAGGTACCCCCTATCCCATGCACTGTGTGGGTGCTCCTCATTCTGCTCCACTATGTGCAAAACGGAGGGCACCCCACCTTACCTTTGGCTCCCTATGGTGCTCTGGGCTCCTAGCTGTACTTGCATTGCAGGCTGTACCACACTGCACCCCCCACTGGTGCTGGGTCAGGCAGTGGAAATGAGGGGACCAGAGAGAGGAAAAGCTCCAAGATACTGGATGCTGCTGCAGTCTGAGTCACAGGAGTTGCAGTAGCTGGGTGGGGGCTTAGGGCCACATGCTAACCCCTCACAGGCTGCATGTGGCCTGTGGACTGCTAGTTGGATGGCCGTAACCTAGCGGACCCTAGTTAGAGGGTCTTGCTCTTCTGCTCAAGGTCACAGGATCTGAGGTCAGGAAGGTAGGTTGACATGGGAAGGGGGTGCATTATCTTTCTCTGAAGTGTGGAGGATGATCTGAGCATATGATAAACAACTACTTCTCTGCTACTGCAGTAGCAGGGCATTGACAGTGCCCCCATGTACCTTAATTTTTATCTATGACATGTTATACGGTGTTCTTGATAGTTTAGTATATTTTTCCTTGTATTTTTGGGTGAGGGCTTCAAACAGCAATTATGGGAATTACTTCCACTAAAGATTTCCTGCAAACCTAGGAGACTGGACTCAGTGGCTCAGGAGGCCCTTTCTGCTCCTGTGTTCAAACCCACATCCTATATGCAGGACAGTATTGAGTACCGAGTACTGGGGGACATGATTTATGAGGAAAGACTGAGGGAACTGGTCTCATTTAGTTTAGAGAAGAGGAGACTGAGAGGGGACTTAATGGCAGCCTTCAACTACCTGAAGGGGGGTTCAAAAGAGGATGGAGCTGGACTGTTCTCAGTGGTGACAGGTGACAGTATTGCCTTGTGGGATCAGGCAACCTCTCAGGATCTCAATATTCCACTGTTAGACAGGAGGTTGTGACACAATTGAACATATGGAAACACACAAATCAATTAGGTGCGCGCGTGCGCGCGCACACACACACACACACACACACACACTCAGGCACATATACATCCAAACCAGCCTAAGCACATGCATACCTGTCGCCAATTCAAGCACATACACTATACACCCTGAAAGTTAGACAAAAATCAATTGTTCATACCCACACACTCAGTACCCATGCATAGATCACTGATTTGTATATCATGCACACAATGACACATATATACACATGCACACACTCACCAGTTCACACACATACAACCCACCTACACATACACACAGGTAAGTTCCTAACTTGGATGGTACACTATATGTATTTGTGTGCTTGGGGTACCTGGGATACTTGGGGGAAGGTTAAGGTGAGAGAGTGTTAAAGTGTAGGGAACGAAAGTTGCCAGAACTGGGATTAGAACCGGTAGACTACAGAGAAGCTGGCTGAGGAACTAAGGCTTGGGATTATTTAAGATCAAGTGGCCCCAGGGTTACTCAAGGTCACTGGTGCAAGGGAGAGGGGAAAAAAAAGAAGCCTGGTGGCAAGGAGGAGACAGCCAGGAAAGAAACTGAGGCAGAAACCTGGGAGCTTAGGGGAAAAGGCAGTGGGGATAAAACAGTGGCAAAGAAACAGGGGGTTTGGAGGCAGAGAGGAGCTCAGGACAGGTGTTGGAGGTGGCAGTGAGCCAGAAACAGGAGAGGCAGAAATGAGACAGAAGTTAGAGGTGTGAAGAGCTGAGATTGGAGCAGGGCTGGACTGTAGTAAAACAAACCCAACTCAGGAGTCCAAATAACAGTTTTATTAAGCAGACAACACACTACACAGACCCATGAAGTTATCGGTTGACACGCACACACACATGCACAGAAGCACTCACAATGGCAGCAGGAGAAAGAGATTCAGTGGAAGGGTTGGAGTCCAGGTAGGGAAGAGAAGCAGAGTCCAAGTCCTTGGTTGAAGAGGGGGTGGGGG
>NW_017729022.1:143404544-143408507 GCF_001723915.1 Gavialis gangeticus
ACAGTAATATAGAACAGTAAAAATCAATATAAACATAATAATAATACAATATAAAGAAGGAGAAAAAACCAAAACAAATACAACTTGCTATCGCAATAAAATGCTGAAGCTTATCCTATGCCTTAGCTCACTTATACTTGGAAACCCCCTTGATAGGGAATAGAAAGGGAGAGAAAAAGTCAGAAATGGTTGGGGAAGGGGAGGGAATGCATTTTAAAGGGCAAAAAAAAAAAAGAAAAACTGGGGGTTTTGCTAAAACAGAACAAGGAGCAATGGTTTCCAGCTGCAGCAAGGAAAGGTTAAGTTAGATATTAAGAAGAATTTTATCACTATGAGGGCAGTAAAACACTGGAACATATTACCAGAGAGGTGGTGGAAGCTCCATCCTTGGAGGTTTTCAAAACCTGGCTAGACAAAGCTTTGGCTGGGATGATCTAGTTGGAGATGGTCTTGCCTTGAGCAAGGGGTGACCTCCTGAGGTCCTTCCAACTCTAACTTTCTATGATTCTCCAATTTAAGAGTATTTAAATTCTCATTTAAGAGTATTTAAATTCTCATTTCTCATTTTTTGTATTTGGCTTGTTCATTTACACCATGGGTTCCACACATGGTTAGTGGACTGAATCCAGCCCACAGAGGCTCTATATCCTGCCCACTAGACTACCAGCCTGGCTGGGGGTGTGTGGCTTGTTTCAGAATCTGGGGTCCTTGGGAAGGTGAACATGCCAGTTGGCAGCGGGAGGGCAAGTGAGGACTGACACAGCCCTGGTTACCCCTCAGCCCCTTTATCCATCCCTAGCGCTGTGGCTCTACCACTCTGGTGGCCAGCACCTGCCACGTGCCACATGCTGGTACCACAGTGGGAGTTGCTGCCTCAACACAGAGCTCTCGCTCTGTCACACTGCATGTGGATGGGGCTGAAGCCATTGCCAAATCCCAGGTCAGAGCCAGAGCTACTGCCACCACCACAGCTTTCTCATGTCCTGGACTGTGTCCAGCCCTCAAAGAGCCCCACTGTCCTCATCTGGCCTGGGGCACAAGGTGAGTTATGATTTATACTCACTGCACTGTGCAATGTGCACAAAACAAATATCAGTTAAGGATTGCTGAATGTTTCTGTTGATGCCTGAAAATCTGGGGCAGTGATTGGTGATCTATATATAATGGGCACGTTATGTTGCTTGAAGTTTTTCACTAGCCTCTCTTCCTTCAGCCCTCCCCAGAGCCCCCCCTCCTTGAGCTTCATGATCTGCCCTCAGCTACTCTTGGATTCTTTTCAATCTCACCTCTTCATCTGCTTGGGGCTTTACTAATCTCACTAGTCTTGAATTTCTTCTATCTGTTCAAGCCATTCTAAGCCTCTGCGATCCCTTTCTGACCACTATTGCCCTCACAAATGATCTCCTCCACCAACTATTACATATTTCTTGTATCCCTGCCCTCACATACAGATGTCAGTAGAATTTCTCCTAGCACCAGCCTCATCTAATCAGTGAGATTTTATTTTGCTCTCCGCCTGGATTTCCTATGTTCTCCTGCCTTCGGCTTTTGTACTCATTAGTGCCTTTTTCTGGCCATAATGTGCAGCCTGAAAAACTCTTCAGAGAAGACAAATAGGCCTCTCAGCACAGAGCACACCTTAAATTTTTTTTAAAACCATAATTATCGTGTATACCAGAAATTAGTCATGAAATAGAAATGTTATAGAAATAGCTCTTTTTTTTTTTCTTTTTTGTAGCAGAGGAACGGAAGAATCCTACAGAATGTTGCATTTTCTGGATGAATTACTTTTTTGTGTATCATTTATCTGGGACCTTTCTCGTCCACAGTGGACATGTCTACACGAGACACTACGTTGCTGTAGCGACAACCTACATTGCTCGAGCTCATTTCTATGGCAATGTAGTATTGGTGAGCATGAACCAAGTTGCTGACTTTACTGCACAGTTGCTTGTGCTACTGCACAGTAACATGGGAAAAACCTGTGCACTGTTGGGATACCGGTTACTTTGCAGTCCAGTGCATGTGTAGATGCACCCTGTGTCTCACATTTGGCTGTTGGCAGGTCTAGATGCATGTCTTGCACATTGGCCTGGTCAGCTCTTTTCTAGGAAGATATGCACCATCTGACCTCTATTATCTCTCTACTAGGATTGTCTGCTTGCAAGCTTAAATTACATCTGTTGTGAGTTGTAGGAAAAAGACACTCTAATGTATATTGTCCATTCATTTACTCCACTGTTTCTCTTACTAGCTTCCCTCTGTACCAACAGCACTGTGCAGCATGTACCTTTATTCATTATACTGGTTCACAGCTTTTTCCCTATTTCTGGATTCCCTTGTAGTTGATGGAAATGAGTAAGGCAGTGTTCATGAACCTCTTTAGAAGTGACCCCCAGGTTGAGAACACATGGATTAACACAGCGAGAGAAATAGAAACATAGGTCTTTAAGCCTGTTAGAATTGACTTCCCTGATATCACAGGGGATGACATCATAAAATCCCTCTCATAAACCGATCAAGCTCCTTGAGCTTCTATAACTCTGAGTGGCAGGCTTTTGAAGAACCTCATTCTGATGATGGTTAGAAACCTTCTTCCACCTTGGAACCTAAATTTATTCATAACCAGTTTGCATCCACTTAATTTTGTACCAACATTGTCCTTTAATTTAAATAGCCTTTTTGTCACCTTGTGTTTACCCCAGAATGTATCTATAGAGAGCATTCTTATCCCTTAGTGGCCTTCATTTTGCTAGGCTAAGGAAGCCAAACTGTCTTTATTCCATCAATATGCTAGACTTTCTATTCCCCTGTTCATTCTAGAAGCCCTTTTCTGTATCAAGGGGGTTTCCAAAATTCCCATTGATTTTTTGGCTGGACTTTCATGTTCCCAGCATTTTTGAAAACCAGGCCCTAAGTGGTATCATTCAGTTCATTATTTTATTCTTATTGTTTTAACCTCATCATTCAAATCACAGGATCCAGGTGGCATTAATGCACAAGCTGATAAACAGGGAGGGGATAGTGTCCTGTTGTAGTATTGCGGAGGTTTCTCCAAATCCCTCTCATCTTCTCCCTGTTCCCTAGGTATGCAACTAATATTAGTGTCCTGAAGGTTTCCTACACTTCACATGTTGTTGTTTTGTGCCAGCAGCTGTTCAAGCCACCTAGTACAGTTGCAGTCATTATAAAAGAATAATGAAGAAGAAGAAGAAGAATCCTAAGGCTGTTTTGCCCTTCTATTAGCTCAGCTGGAGGGTAGGTTAAATTGGAGTATGTTCTAGCTGAGAATTTAAAGTCAGTGAGGGATACCAGACAATTCCCCTTCTCTACAGATGTGAGTGAAAGCTTTACACATGAATGGCTGCAGTGCTGTATCTCAGCTGACATGATTTAAAAAAGAAAATTGGATACCACAAGTCCAAATCTTTATTTCTTTCCAATATTTGCACAGTCACTGTTAATCTTTATTTATGCTCTCACATTGTATCATAGGGCAAGAAAATGGACTCCCCCATCTCCTTTCTGTAATCCAAACCAGTGGTAGTTGCTTGAGAATTAACAGCAGCAAGATTGGAATTAGTTATTCAAATTCCCAGCAAATGCCTCATAGGCTGATTACCTTCCTCACGTAGCATTGTCATGGGACACCTGCAAGTGTGAAGAACGGTTGCAGAGGATGTGTTGAGACAGCAGTTTTCCAGGAACCTAAAAACCTAAAATGCTGGTGTATCAGAGTGACTAATGTGTTCAGAGACACTTCCCCAAGTCTCTACTGTCATAGTTTCATAGTTTCATAGATTTAGGGTCGGAAGGGACCTAGTAGATCTTCTAGCCCGACCCCCCGCCAGGGCGGGAGAACAACAAAACCCCAAAACAAGAAACGGGACTCAAATGAGTCCAGCCAGGTAGGCATCCAGCCTCTTCTTAAAGACCCCCAGGGTAGGGGCCAGCACCACTTCC
>NW_017729022.1:143408851-143412354 GCF_001723915.1 Gavialis gangeticus
AGGATGGGGTGAGAGACGGTGTCAAAGGCCTTGCTGAAGTCCAGAAAGACTACATCCACCGCGACACCTGCATCCATGGCCTTTGTGACCTGATCGTAGAAGGCAATCAGGTTGGTCTGACATGATCTCCCCCTAATAAATCCATGTTGATTGCCCCTGAGCATCATTTCTGATGCCGGCCCATCACAAATGTGTTCCTTGATGATCTTGTCAAAATAGCCTATTTAGTGTGAATGGATGGGGGCTGTGTTTGGCAATTTTCTGTTAATGAATGTGAATAAGCTGATGTTAGGATCTGTGATGTTACTTTCTATACTCTCAACTCAAGCAACAAGGCTCTTACAGTGCTAGCTGTACTGGGGAATCAGTCAAACCCCACCCAGATTCATAGATTAATAGAATATAAGATGGAAGGCAGCTACATATTTTTGTTGCTGTTGGTTGCTATTCATTTCTGTGGCACACCCATCAACCTGTACAGAAAAATTGCTCACAAATTTAAGAAGATTTTTGCATGCTCCTAAATAAAACATCATTGAACATACTCTTTAGTAATCTAATATATAAATGCTTTTCTCCTCCAGAATTTCTCACTTCTAAGATGAGAGGTCAAAAGACTAGGGGTCTTCTTGCTTTAAAAAATGTTAATGATAATGAAATATAAGTCAAAATATGCCTCTTTATGTATAGCTCTCACGTGTGAGACTAGTGAAAAATCAAGGGATCATTTCATCTAGCTGTTGCATGCCTATGAAATGTTGTTATTTCCTCATTTATTTCACAGTTTCACTATCTCCTTAGTAACAATTATCATTCCACTGGGGTTCTGTCTAAGAAAGCAGAAGCATCTGGGGAAATCAGCATTGTTTCACTAGGTCTCAGCTGGAATTAGAATGATTTGCTCTGAAGAAGGAGGAGACAGGGAAGAAGATCTTTGTTACAGGAATTATCTAGGGCTGTTGACCAAGATTTACAGCACAAACTGGAACGGTAATTTATTTGATCAAAAATATACAACTCCCCCGTCCCCCTTGCAGTTACAAAATAGGGACGTAGCTGGTGATTGTTCCCCCAGTATTGGAACTTTTAGCTCTGGAGTTGTTACCCACATATGTGCACCTCACATTGAAGCTTGTGTGGGAGGTCTTTGTGTTATAAAGACTGCAGAGCAGGTCAATGTGAATTAAAAAGCAAGGTAATAAGTTCATTTCCATTTCTGGAAAATGACTTCATATTCCCATGGCTGCCTAGAGGCAGGAGGTACAGCAGATTAGAGGAGAGCCTTTACCTTTGGGTTCAAATCTTGCTTAGATCACAGATTAAAAATGAGCTGTGTCTGATCCCAGTCTCCTCTGGATATTTATTGACATCACAAAACTGCTTTGGCATCTGGCACAATTTGACATGATTAATTGTCTCTGTTCAAAAGAGACTAGAAGAACAGTCATGGTTGAGGTACACTGTAATGTCTGGAAGTTTGCACAGTGACTGTATTCCCTGTGCTAGGCTCAAGCTGCTGCTGTCAGTCCTTCACTTTCCTGAGTTTTAATTTCACACACATCTAAAAAGGTATATGTGTGAGAGAGAATAAAACAGAAATGTTAGTGTAACCATCATCTGTTCAGAGTGGATGTTTTAGTTTCTGAGAGCAATTTAATATGAGCTTTTTCTGAACTGATATTTGCTACTTGTAATTCTGGTTCACTGGAAAAAAACAGCAAATTAGACAATTTATAAAGTAAATTCTCAATTAATTCTAACATTAGGGTTGTGCTATCAAACTACTGTTTAGGAATAAAACAAGTCACTCATAATTTGCCTTTTTATTGTTTTTTTAATAAACTGGGGGAGAGAAATAAGCCTGTCTGTCTCTGGAAAACAAGTATAAAGCTAATCTATGTCCACATCACTATTATTAGTAAGTATTAGCAAGGAAAATATTTTTACCTCTGAGCGAGTGAAGTCTTGGAAGCAAGGTTATCCAAAAAATAAGTTTAGGGTTATTTGCTTTCTTTACTTTGCAATCTACAGTAATTGAGACTTGAGAGGGAGGTTGCTGTGTTTCACTGAACCCAAAGGTCAGGAAGATCTCCGAAACCATGAGAAAAAAATACAGATGTTGAATTAGTTTTGTTGCTCATCAGTTGAATGGAGCTTTTGAAAAAAATGTGAGCTTCAAATCTTGCATAGTATCTTTTTTGCTGCCAAAATCTCTAGCTAACTGGCTGCCCCCAGTGGGTGTTAATTATCAGTGGAAAGAAGAAAATGGAGATAATTGCATAATAGCAAAGGGTAACAGCAGCAAAATAGAAAGAGGTGGTACAAAAGCCTGCTCTTTCTACCAGGGTTCCATTTCCATACTCCAGGTGGTGGCACAATCACCATTCGAGTACCCACTGGTGTCTCTTAGGCATCTTTCTTTTCAAGGGCAAATGGCACACTTGCGGTGGCACTGCATTGCTGTGAGCCAGGCTTTCATAATAACAGCAACAGCTAATGTACGCCTGCCCTTTCCTCACAAGCTGCGCAGAGCTTTTTTTTAAATGGTTTTTGCTTCATTATGGATCACACTTGGCTGTTGTAGCGCCACCTCAAGCTTCCTGTGCATTAATGGGTTCTTTCAGTCTCTTTTAGTTCCATTTTGAATGCAGCTTGTCTACTTGGACCACTTTCAGCTGTGCTTTGCTCTTTCCATTTCCTTTCAGTCTTTTCAAAAAGCCTGTTCTAAGCTATGATGAGCTAGGAAAATGTTGGCAAAGAGAGGAGGGGCTGTGTCGAATGGGGGATCAGCTGTGGAACTTCCATAGCCATCCCTTCAGTCTAATGCTGGTATACTTAATGCATTATGATCTTTGTATTCAATATATACCCACCAGGTGTGATACTCAGTTTCCTGCTTCTGATGGCATGCAAAGGTTTGAGTCTGCTACTGCCTTGGCTGTGAGGTAGGAGAGATCCATGGTTAATTACATTTTGGCATTATGCTAGCTGGCCTAATATAGGATGTGAAAATGCTGGACACAGAAATTGTGATCTCTGGACTCTCTGGAAATTGAAATACAATTAGCTAGAGTATATCTGGTTTTGGAGAAATTTCCTCCATAGAAAAGAACCACACAGCCCAAACAAAATTATAATACCACTATATATTTTATATATTATAATTTTGTTTCGGATGCATTGTGTGGAGAACCATTCTTCTGAATCCACGTATAAAGCAGAAAGTTTTTTTGTCAGTTATCTTTCCTTTACTTCAAAGGAGTGTTACCTTCTTGGCTTGGGAAGGGCCAAGATTCATATATGCAGAGAGGAGGGAGAAAACCTGGCATGTACTTGGAAATACAAGTCACCAGACTGCATGGAGAATTCACCAAAAAAAGTAATGGCTGAGGGTGCCCTAGAGAAGTCCTGTGAGTTGGTATTACTGTCTAGCTGAGCCATGAATTTGAATTTTCAAAAAAACCCACACACACACACACACACACACACACAGAGAGAGAGAG
>NW_017729022.1:143412365-143415437 GCF_001723915.1 Gavialis gangeticus
GAGAGAGAGAGAGAGAGAGAGAGAGAGAGAGAGAGACTTGCACTGGAACTGCTAATCCAAAAACTCCTCTGAATGTAACTAACTGATCCAGAATCAAATCTCTGGATCTAGTCAGTCCTCCTTATTATTTTGACCCCCTTTTTTTGCTCTGTTCAGTTGTACAAAAGATGGCAACAATTTTTGAAAATGGTTGATCTCACAAAGCTGCTTCCATTTTGTAATTTAAATGTCCTAAGAACAAGTTGGTAGATTTTAGTATGGTAAATCAGAATTTTCCACTGGTTTCCATACCATGCTGACTTAGGCTCCAATTCTGTAATAAACAACATGAGACTGTTGGTATAGAGTCAGGGACACAGTCCAGTAAAGAATTAGCCATTTAGGGTGAGATTAGAAATTACAGTTAAACCTTGCTAGGGACTCTTAAAATGTGATGGACCACACATTCATGCTTGTTATTAACTGCTAATTTCCCTATAGGCATCTTTAAAGTTATGCCATTTGAAATGAGGATTTTCTTTGAGCTGTCCTAACCAGCTCAACTTTGCCTAATTGTTCTGGGCAGATCAGATGTAGTCCCCCAGTATCCCAGGAGGCACTGTGCTACAGTGGACTAGCTGTCCTTCTGGACTCCAATGTGCCCCTGCAAACCCCTTGACAGCCTGGACTGTGGAGCAGCAGCTGTTGAGTTGGGAGGGGAACTGCTAGGGAAGGAGGAGAGGGGGATAACAGGGGAGGAAGAAGGGGAGCTGCCAGACTTCTGGGGTGAGGGACTATACACACAGCACAGCACTGCACACATCTACATACACACAGAAGAACATATCGCACACATGCACTCATTCATATACTGCCCCAACAGTACACCTACATATGAGTGGTGGTGGGGTATGTATCTCTGGATGCTGCCCAGCAGCAACAAGGACCTCACTCCCAGATTCAGGTTTCTACACAGACCTGCAGTCAGGGCCCCACTGCTGCCCCCTGCCCCACTGCTGCCCCCATGCTCTGGCTCTGCTGCTCAGTTGTGGCCAAAGGCAAAGTTGAGGTAGAGGGGAAGAAAGGGTGTGTGTATATGTGTGTGAGTTGGGTGGAGGTGTTGCTGCCAGAGAGCTGGCAAGCAGGGCAGGCACAGAGCAGACTTACTAGCTCTTAGCCAGACCCTTCCTCACCAGCCCTCTGGCAGCAGCTCAGAACTGTGCATGTTACAGGGGTATTAAACCTGAACCTGCCACTACTCCCAGCACTTGCTAACTTTAACAACAACCTAGCATTCCTTAAAGTTAGCAGATGTAATGTGTAAGCACACCCTTAGATTTTAACACACCTAGCACAGGAAATATCAACAGTAACTTTGGCATTGGTTGGAATACCTTAACCTTCTAATCTCAAACCCTTACCTGTACTGTAAGACTAAGGAGACCCCAATCCCTTCCCCAATTCTGTGGTACATTATGTGACACAATATTAATTTGATTCTATTTAGAATGAGAGACTTATATTCTCTCATTAATACAAAATATATCTTGAGAGAGCCACCATTTGCTAATAATTCCAGATACATTCAATATAGTCTTTATGCCCTTGGTGTGTGACATAATGCATAACAGAAGTTAAACTGAGACAATGCCTAAAATAAAGGCATCACATGATCATAGTTATTGCCTGGGTGCCTTTCTTCCTCCCATCACAGTTAAGGCCATTGGTTTTCAATGGGATATCAAAAGTTATGAAAGACTTAAAATTACTTCAGGGAGTAGTTAAGGAGTTGGAAGTATAATCCTGTTTAGGAATGTGTACCAGAAAAATACCGCACAGTCTTTTGAAACCTATTTGTAAAATTAATTTGGAGGCTGGGAGAGTTTCTTTGCATTTGGAACGCAAACACCCGATTGTCTTTCATCATCATCATTTGTCATGGTTATTATTGATTTTTCTTAATTTTATACATAGGCTGCTTCAGTCATATTGGCTGCTTATATTACTGGATGATAAACGCTTCAATTCAGCCAGCTTTCCAGTTTTGTCCCCTGTGCTAATTTACTGCCATCCTCATTTATGACTAGTGTCTTACCTGTGCTCCTTGGAACAACTTGTGAAGTTAAGTGTTAAGGCAGTACGTGTGATGGAATGAGCCCCAAAATGAATAAAGAGTGAGGGTGAAACAATTTAATAAGGACAACTGGCTACACACTATGCAGTTTCAGCCTGTGTGTTAACTAACATACAGGTTTATATGAGAGAACTTTATTTTTAGGAATGACAGATGGTGAGAGTTTGTTTCATGTCTACATGTCTCTGAGCGTCAAAGTGTACTTTCAATGGAGAGAATGAGGGTCCTTTGGAATGAAATCTCGGAGAGGATGTCTTTGTTAAGGAATCTCCCTGGGGTCCTGGTGCATCTCTTTCAGTTGGGGAAGAAGTTCCCTTGTACTTTGTGTGACATGAGGTATCTGCAGTGATTCCAGATGACCTGCAGGTGGCCTGGGTCCACCGTGCAGAAAGTCTGGGTTTCCACAGTGGCTTCATAAACCCCATGCTTGTCATACTGTCCCTCTGAAACTTATGTGCCTGTATACATTTTGGATTGAGGGAGGCTGTCAGGGAGGACTTCATAGAAAAGAAAATCTATCCCCAGGCTGTAATGTTTAGATGAAGTTCCAGGATAGGGAGTAATGTATTAATTTTTGTTTCTATGGTTCCTTTCCAAGTATTGACCCAGAACCCCAAAGTCTTTGCTTGAAGGGATGGTGCAACAGGTGCAATGTAGATCCCCCTTCAGTGTAGATTAGGGGGATTATCTGCAAGTAGTGTGCCCTGCAATGTGGTGATCTTATGCTTAGACCCTATTGTACACGTATGATTGTTTGTTTTCCCACTTGCTGTGATTCTGCCAAATGTAAGAGGCATTTAGTGGTTTTAGTCACTGTACAATTTTCAGGACCCCAGATGTGACTCTAATTCAGTAGGCAGACAAGGTTCTTTGGGTAGATATAATATCTTTTTAGTTGCTCTAATAAAAGATTTCACATCTACCCAAAGAACCTTGTCTACCTGTGTCCTTAGACCAAC
>NW_017729022.1:143415448-143419463 GCF_001723915.1 Gavialis gangeticus
GAACCTTGTCTACCTGTGTCCTTAGACCAACACAGCTACAATCAACAACTATAATTCAGTGGCATTTTAGTACAGACAGCCTCACTTTCTAACAGTTTTTATAAGCTGCAGCTTTTCTTGCAGCAACATACATTACTATTGTCAGCGTTTCATGCTAAGGACTGTTGATGATTTTGCTTTTGTTATTCAGCTAGCTAAATGCTCTAGTCTGCTGTCACATCATGAAAACCCTTCAGTAACTGTTCATGTAGATTGGAGTCACCCTGAGCTGATGAATAAGAAATCATCCACATAATAGTAGATATACGCTAAAAGCATCAAAATCTGCAGGAAATTAAACAGCTGATGAGTATAGCTGTAGAAAAAATTAAGTTGTCCCAAAGAAACAAAAACATACTGATTTCAAAATTGTCTGTGTTTACCAGCAAAGAGAAATGACAAGCTAAATAGTGACTGCTTTTTATTTTTGCTCCCACAACAAATCACCGTTGCCACAACACTGTATCAGGTATTTTTTGGATGCTTTAAAGTGACATGAGAGAAAGTACTCTCTGCAACCATTTGCCAGTTCTGCCTTTGGACTTAATAAATGCTGTTTGAGCTTGTATTCCCCAGCTGGTTTATTTTGGGGAATCGCCCACAACTGTGAATATGAAAATTCAAGAGAAGAAATTATGAAAGGGAATATCTAATTTCTTTACTCTAGCTTCTGTTTCATTGCTTAAATTAATCTACATTTTCAAGGTCTACAATTTATGGAAAATTATTGCAGTTGTAGCTTTCACTATGTACAGTTAAAAGCTGGGTTTAAAAATGTGTGGGCTTAGCATGTGCTGTCCTTTGAAATCCATGGCAGCTTGTCCAGCCTGCTCTAAATAATTTTAGAATTCAGTGCAAGCATTAATGAAAAGGACTATCTGATCATCCATCTGCATGCTACTGCCTTGATTTCCATTAGGAACAGCAAATATGGCATGAGGATTGGATGAAATCTCTTCAAATGTCTGAACTCTGGCTGCTTCTATAGACTGATTCTGTTTACATGCTGGTATGATGCATTGGAGGCATTGGGATGCTGGCTACAACTAAGGTTGGGGATTTTTTACTCAAATTCACTGATGTTCCTGAATGTACTTAGAGGTTCCTCAGTGCAGGGGCTTTGTCTTTTGTTTTTGGCATCAGAAAGGATTTTTTCCATAAGAATGTGACATGGACCATGGCTTTTATTTGCTTTCCTCTGACACGTACAGATTTTTGTTTCAAAATACGCTTTGACAGTTATTTTGTATTTGTCTTCAAGGGTGGTCTCTCTGAAGTATTGATATTTTTTAATTGAGTTTGTAACCAGGTTATAACATGGTTAATTGTATATACACAGTTAATATCTACAGGAACCCTGGTTAGTTACTATATTAGGATTGCCAATCCAAGAATTGTTTTTACTGACAATCTGAAAACCTTTTACTAACAACCAAACTACTTTTTACTGATACATGTTTTTACTGACCTATATTTCACATAAAGTAAATGTAACCCTTTTGCCAGGCTCTGGGTGGCAGTGACAAGGGTGGGGGTTCAAATTTTAGGGATTTAACATCACCTACAGTAAAAAAAAGTTTGGTTTTAAGTAAAAAGTCTACAGATTGTAAGAAAACACATATTCTTGGGTTGGCAACCCTGACTCTGACACTCCTGAGTGCACTTTGAATGGTGCTGTCCCTGAACCCTCTGCCCCCAGGTCCTGATTCCCTCACTTCCTGGCCAGCAGCTCTGTCCTGGCTACACTGTCTTTTCCCTGTACCTTTCAGATGAGCATCTGTTAGAGACATGGTACAGCCAAAGGGCACAGTGGCAGCACATGGCTAGGGATGAGGGGAGAAATCTACACAGGTCTGGTGAGCTATAAAGTCCTGATGAGTTCCATGCAAGGTGCTATGCTCCCATTCACATGCCAGGTGGTGCTGCTGTGCTCCATCTGTTGTTCAACACTGCTTTTCCTGCAACAGAGCTTAAAGTGATTTTACATAAAGCTTTTTTTTTTTAATGGGCAGGCGTTTTCAGGATTTTTTTTTACAGGGATAGTTGGCAACCCTGCCTGTCATAAGCATATTTCTTATTTCAAATCCTTACTAAGTGGGACTTTTAGACTGGTTCTTACCTAGGTCTCTGCTCTGCATAGGAGACTTATCTACCATGTTTATGTACTTGGGTTAGTAATTCTTTGTAACCTGATCACTGTATATGATGTCATTCCATGGCATATGGTGTCATGCAAAAAGGTGATGGCTATCTTGTAATGAAATAAACATGGCATACATCCATGCTAGTCACTGGATAATAGCGTTCCCCAAATTTTCTGTGTGTCAGATTATGGAGTTTTTACCTACTGTGATGTAAGCACATTCTCCCTTAGGCCTCAGTTTAGCAATGAACTGAAGCATATACCTAACATATAAGTAGTTCCACTGACTAGTAATAGTATCTACCCCTTTTAATTCATCTATCTTGAACCACTGTATTAAGGAAGTTGTTATGATTTTCCTGTTCTACAGATGGGGAAAATGAAGCACCCAAACATTAAGTGACTAGCCCAGGTTAAATCAGCAGACCGCAAATTCCATGTAAATGGAATCCAAGTATCTTGACTCTCATTCCAGTATACTATGTATGAAACCAAGATGTAGTTTTTTGCCTTGAAGAATCAAAATCCCCAGTATATTCACTGATTCTAGTAAGATTACTTATGTAAGTGGTTTCCACTGAGCAAGTGCTCTGAAATAACGTCCTGAGAAAAAAATAGCTAAAGAACAAAAACAAAGAATTTCTCTGAAAGACAAGAAATAGAGAAAAGGCAGATATGAGACAGGCACAAGTAAAATAAAAGAGAAGAGAGAAAGAAATCTGATGAAATATTGTTAAAGGAACATACTATTTTAGGCAAAAGTAACTATAAGTAAGATATTAAGATCTATTTTTTATAAAAAAAAAAAAAAACCCTTTAGGTAGAAATGTATTTGTTGCATTTATACTTTATTATTTAAAGGAAACAATTATTTCTGAATATTCTGTTGACTTCAAGAAGCATTTTTGTCAAACATCTATAAAGCTTCTATTATTACATTTCTAATAGTGCTGTGACATTTGTTACTCTTTCTTAATAAAGGTAGCAAGAGATGCATACTATCTGACAAAACAAGCTGTTGCTTATGAAAGGTTATGCATCTCTGAATTAGTTTGTTTATAAGGTGCCACTGTGCCATGCCTTCTTAATAAAGGTTAGTGCTTGTTTTAAATGCAGGCAAGACTGTAAACTCATTGTGGTGGAGTATCATCAGTGTGCACCACTTAAGGGCTGCATGTGCAGCAGGGAAAAGCCTCGTCCCCAGGAACCATTTTAAGGGGGAAGGTAGGTGGCAGATCACCTTTGGTGTCTGCCATGTTAGGGAGGAGAGCAGGCAGCAGACGGGTGCAGGCCAGCCCTGATGAGGCAGCTATTTTAAGATCCTGCCTCTCAGGGCTGAGGTATGTTATTGAGTGAGAGATCAGGGGTGGAGTTGGCCCAGTGCTCTGCAAACTGCCCAGCCACCATTCAGATGAGGGCTGCAGGACAGGCCCAAAAGGCTGTGCCAGGGCTGGCTGAGGAGTTAAGAATCAAGCCTGATGGCCCTCTGGGGTCGCTTAAGGGAGCAGGGCATGGTGAACGAAGCCCCAAAGGGGGCGTTTGTGGAAGAGGCCTGGTGACAGCAGGCAGAGTGCTAGTGGCTCCAGTGAGGGGGTGGGGCAATATGTATGTGGCTTGGCATGGGGCTGTATGAGAGAGGCTTAACACTGTGCTGAGTTGGACCCAGCCTCAAGCTGGAGCATAGCACAACTCACTGGAACACCTGTGAGGCATGGGACATAATAGGGGAAGGTAGGAGTCATGTGGTTACTGCCCTTGTCCAGCAGGGTGCGCGAAGTCCAGCCTCCTGCCTAATTAACATTTTAATTAATTTACAACAAGGTGTGGCAGGTG
>NW_017729022.1:143424463-143433310 GCF_001723915.1 Gavialis gangeticus
ATGAGAGAGGCTTAACACTGTGCTGAGTTGGACCCAGCCTCAAGCTGGAGCATAGCACAACTCACTGGAACACCTGTGAGGCATGGGACATAATAGGGGAAGGTAGGAGTCATGTGGTTACTGCCCTTGTCCAGCAGGGTGCGCGAAGTCCAGCCTCCTGCCTAATTAACATTTTAATTAATTTACAACAAGGTGTGGCAGGTGAGCAGGCAGGTGGCATGCCCAAAGACAGGTGAGCGGGCCAGTACTGTGACTGGGCCTGGGAGCATGCCCCCTGTCGCACTCACTGTTCTGACTTAATCTCAGGATTTTGCACCATTTCAATCTTTTGCACATAAAATAAAAATAATTTTAATTCCAAAGCAGCAAGACTTTGCCTGGTGTTGAACTGAGGAGTCCTTTAGGTTGTATCCATAGCAACAAATACTCGGAGAGCTAGGCTTGACAGTGTATCCTCCATCACTGACAGGTTACAGATCCTGTCTCCGCAGTAGACTGTGCAGGCAGGTTTTCAGGCACAAAACAACACATCCAGTTTTTCCCTGCCAATCTCTTTCTTTTCATGTAATTATTAAGGAAAGAGTTCTGCCATCCTCAGACATTCACCCAAACCAGGCCGATAGGAAGGAACTGTGCTCAAGTACAACCAGCAGCAAGTTTTCTCCTAAAGATCCCTTTTGTAATTTCCATTCCCCACAGCCTCCTACTGTCAATGAGGAAATTTCCTGTTAATCCCTTTTTTCACATTTTGCATCTAGTTTACATGACCCTCTGAACCCATTGTTATATTTGAACCAGAGGCCTGACCAAAGGAATCAGAAATTGCTTCTGTTTCATTAAGGATTGTTTTTACTCTGTACTGTACTATTCCTTCTCCCTATAACAAATGCTAACAGATGGCTAAGTCTGCATAGCCTTACACAGCAAGGAGTACCAATGATTTGTATCCCACTGACTTCAGTGGGACTTTTTGAGGGCAACAAACTACTTAGCATAAATGCATAAAAATAAACATGCATGCATATTCATAGAAATGCTAATGAGGGCACCCATCTACTACTCTTGATGTCTTGGACATAATTTAAAAACATATATGTAGCCATTTAAGGTGACCTACCACAAATCACCCACCTCTGAAATGACAAATTCCCCACTTTTTCCAGATGCCTGGAGAAAAGATGATGAACTCTGCAGAATACTTCAAAGGTGAGCAGATTCAAGCTAATTTGGAATAAGATGCAAAGAAGCCAATTCTACAGTTTTGAAGCCCTTAGAGAGAATGCGTTGCCAGCAAGAGACTTTCATTTATACTGATGCAGTTCTGGCTTTCGGGAACCTTTGCATTATGGCATAGGTTGAATGAGGTGGTCTCTTAGGAAGGGAGACAAAATGGAGTCCAGAATGCTTTAGCGTCTGTGTGGAGACTGGCAGCTTCTAAGTCCAATACCACTGATGACAACATGGCTTAGTCAAAATGTAAATTCATATGAAAACCACAGGCTAGATCCCACCCTGCCCCATCTCCCTTTCTCCCCTCCCCCTTCCCCCCCAGCCTCCCATTCCCCAGGTAAAAGGTTTGTGCTTTTTCCACTAGCTCAGAGTGAAAAGACAAACTCTGGGCTGAACCCGGGGCCTCATGTGCTGAAGCAAGCTGCTTGACACTATGTAAGGTCAGCTTGGCAGGATTAATCATTGACCAGCCGTATTAAATTGCTCTCCAAATTGTAAAATTGCTTGTTTATAATTTACAAGGTATCTGCAAAACCTCTATTAACCTACAGCAAGAGGGATTGGCATTTTGTAAGTAGGAGAGACCATTTTAGTCTATCAATCACAGCCAGAAACTATTATTTTATTTAAATTGGCTTGCTATTTCCCTGCCCCCTCAACTATCCCACACCACCTTGATTTGCATTATCAGTTCCTACTACTAATAAAAATGGAACCTATATTACTTTTGATAACAACATTGGCAAAATGTCATGCTAACCTCACCATTAAATAAACTTTCATATTTTACATTTTTCAGTCGGATTTTAATGGCTGAAATGTCAGCCTCAGCTCATTAAGTCCTTTAAGAATACACAGTTCGCAAGAAAAGAGTAGCAACTCCTTCATGATAAAACTGAACTGTTTCAGCCTTGGGATGTGCTCCATAATTAAAAAGCATGTATCACTAGTACAATTTTTAACATTGAACAGGATGATCAATACTGTGTTTCATACATTACAATTATTTTTATAATTTTACCTTAAGTATCAATAAAAAATAATAATGAGAAGACAAAAAAAAGCAAACATTCTTAAAGGATTTCAATTCTTTGTTCGGGTAACCGTCTCCCTAGCACTCATGAGGATAAGTCTCTTATCTATGTATATTTTGGTGTTTAATATTATTTCATTATGTTTAATGTCATACACATAACACCAAAAATTATTTCCACCTAATTTTAGCTACTAGGGTACAATAAACCTTGAATGTATCATAAAAACATCAGGAACTATTAACTGCCCATATTGTCAGAGAATTTACATTTAGGCATACTGGGGCTGTTAATTTAGCTATAGTGCAGTCAAGTCTTGGTGTAATTTCACAATAAAAGATTTTTGTCCCTTCTCAAGTAGAGATATTGATCAGTGCAAGTCAAAAATGAGATGATGGAGTAGGTGTATATTAGTATGAAATACATACATACATTCATGCTTGCATGCACTCATAGTCTTATTTTTCCCCCAGTGTTCATTCAAGTATAATTTTGAGGACTACTCAAAATATTTCTCCTCAAGTGTCTGAACGTCTCAACCCAGTCCTGTGTACAAAGCAGTAAATTTATAGGTAGATGAAATATATGTTACACAAGCAAATTGGAATTTCATTTTATCGTGTCTTGAATATGGATACCATGAAAATTTAGACATAGAGTAAAACTCCATTTATTTAACTCAAAGGGGGACCTGGAATTCATTCAGTTGAATAAGGTTTTAGATGCATGGAATTTTTAATGCAAATTCACATCAGGGACCTAACCCAATTTTGCATAATACAAGGTTTTGGATAATGGGAATCCAGATAAATGAGTCTCCAAAGCACTATGCATTGTATTTAAATATCAACTCATTTCTCGTCTCCTATTTTAACTAATTGCCACTTGTTCTAACTATCAAAAAGAAGGTGTTTGTGTGTGAAGCAAGGGTTTTCATATGCCTATTGATTATGCAGTAAAGTCACAATGATTGGAATATGTGGCATTACAGGCATTTCCTTGGCAGTTGAAAATGATGTCATAAATTCAATATTCTTATTGCAGGATAAAGAACAAAGCAAATCTGGGCTAGGAAGGAGGAAGCCCTTGTTCATAAACTCTTCTTTAAATTAGCAATCACAAGAGGGATACAGGAAATTTCAGACAAAGTCAATTACTTTTTGGTTGTAATTTTTTTTTATTCAAGTCTGGTTCAGCGTGGAAGTCATTCTTTAAGTGTGAAGCTTCACTACTGATGCATAGAGGCTGCTACAGACTTAAACATTGACTGTGGAACAAAAAGCCACTATGGTTCCATGAATAGTATCATCACTGAAGTTAATGAAAAGCAGAAGTCCGGATGTACTTGTTCTGGTGTTTAGATGATCAGACTCCAGAATTCTTATAACTTCTGTAATGGAGTCAGGCTGGTAACAGAAAATATAGGGTGTTATAACCCTGCTCATATGTAAAAAGTTGTAGAGAAGTGAGAAATTGTAAAGGCAGAACTGAGTTCTGTATTGCATGGAAAGAGATTTTCTTTTCCCTTAACATTTTTTTTAAAGGAATATGAATTTGATTGCCCTAAGACAGCTGTAAATGGTAAAAGTTAGGCACAACATGCTAGAAAATCGTGTAAACCTCTCTATTACAATTTTGCCAGTAAGTCTGTCTTGAGGCTAGAGAACAGAATTCTAGTAATTCCGGCATTAGAAAAAGAAGGTGGCAGAGGCCAGGAGACTGAATCAGAAATCCTCTGCCAAATCTCTAAATATGAACTTAGTTTTAGTGGTGTTCCACGGGTCTGGAATTACCCATCCCCAGTCAACAAAGTAATTTCCTCACGTCTACTGGTGCTTCATCCAGATTAGCTTTTTATATCAGTGAAACTCGCCTCAGCAGTTTATTCTCTTAGATTTTTGTTATATTGTTTCAGATACTTTATAACTGTTTCTACTTCAGAAAGGAAGGAATTTGGCAAATGGATAAGAAGTGTTGATACACTGACCAGCCCTAACCTTCCCCTCTAAGCTTGTCTGCAGGTCTGGCATGCAGTGGAACACAGTTTTCCAGTGCACTTAGTGATGTGCTCTGTGTGCATAGTTCCTACTTCTAGTTCACCAGAACTAATATCCTTTCATAGCATTTGGGGTCATGTGGGCCAATGAAATGTGTTTGTTTATAAGCATGGGGAAGGGAATTCAGCCCCACTGGCAGCAATAAGAAGCCCAACTGGCCAACTTATTTGGCTACTTCCTGGCATCTTCTTGAACACAGAATTGTATACTAAAAGCCACAAGCATCTAGCCTAGGGACAGAAATTACACATAAGCTGGTATAAGTGATTGGAGACTGTTTAAAATTTGTAACAGAAGTTTACTGCACATAAGCTGCTTGTAAAATGGCCAAAACCAGCTTAAGATAAACCTAAATGGATGTAGTATCAGAGGCCATGTATAGATGAAATGAGAGCTGTTGGCACAGCACTTTAAAGTGAGCGAAATGCTTTTGCACCGCTTTAAGGGTGTCGGTGTGTGTACACCTAGGTGGTGTATTGTGCATTAATTCCAGCTGCTGTAGGAAACTTGGTGGTGTAATGTGCCTTAAATGACTTGGGGCGCAGCAAACTAAAACTCCTTCGAGGAGTTTTAGTTTGCTGCCCCTATTGCCATGGAGCAAAGCACCAGACTCCTTGCAGCACCATGGCTCTGCAGAAAGCCCTACAGACAGCCTGACAGCAGCCTAGGAAGGCAGGGTCTGCCCAAGAAAAGTAGCAAGCCTGATCTTTTTTTTTCCCTGGAGCCTGCCTGCCTACCTGAGCTGCACAGGGGCCCAGTGCTTCTCTCCACAGCTGTGGTGTCCTCCAGGACCACCAGAGCCAGGTGCCTGTGGGCAGGTGCTGCCTGGTGGGGCACTGCAACTGTTGTGGAGGGAAGCGCCAGTCCCTCCTGCAGCCCAGGGACTACTCCGCCCACCAGCAGCTTGCTTTTCTCTCCCTGCCAGAGGCAGGTAAGTCAGCAGTGTGTGTGCACCACATGGGGGTTTAATCAGCCCTAAATTGAAGCGGTGTTTTTTAAAACACACTGCTTTAATTTAGGGCCCCTGTTTCATCTACACATGCCCAGACTTACCTGATTTAGGTTAAATCAATTTATTGAACTTCTGTCCCAGGCCCCTCCAGAAGCAAGTTAATTCACAATCCCCAGCATCCTGGGATGCTTTGCACCTCCCTCACAAACTCCTCCTTGCAGGGTGAGAGGGCTACCCTTGGCCAAGCTATCTGCTACAGCCCAGAAGGGAGGTGTGCTCTAGCGTCTCCCAGTCTCTGGTGTGGGTCACTGCAGGCAAATGTCTGCATTTCTGGAATCAAAAGTGAATGTCTGTTCACTTGCTTATTGGTTCAATCTATACAGTTTAGAATAACTTGGGAAGATCGAATCAATTCAGCCTTACGCTTTTTGACTGTCTGTACTTAGCCCTAATGATCACCCCAGAAATCCATCCTGGTAATAGAGATGTGTTTATAACTTAAAATTTTCAAGAGTAGATAATCCTATCTCTATTTTTCATCTACAATAATAAAGTCACCGCTGTATCATGTAAATGAGTATTTTACCAACATTGTACCAGAGCCTTTACAATAGAAAGGTATGATGAATTTTTCTGTATAATCTATTTTTAATGCTGACAGTTTGACTTCACTTTATCACCATGGGAGGAGATTTTAATTGTGTCCTAGTTAGGTAATGAATAGCTCCTCCTCTAAACCTTTTAAGCAGTTCTAAGTATGAATTCTATTTCTCCATTGTCTGATTGAAAACAAATGGCTGGATATTTAAAGGCTAATGAATCCTGCATTGCCTGACACCTTTTATATAATTCAGACAGGTACTCTATGTGATCCCTATGGTGCTAAATTAGATTTTTATATCAATGAAACTAACCTTAGCAGATTATTCTCTTATGTATTTGTCATATTGTTTCAGTAGTTTTCCAAATTTTACAGGTCAGGAATGACTGATTTACCCATAATATAGCAGACTGGTTTCTCTTTTTCATAGCTATATACGTAGGCACAAGGTAAAATCTTGGCCCACTTGAAATCAATGGGAAACACCAATTGACTACAACAGAACCTAGATTTCAATATAAGTATCTATTAATATGACAGAAGAGTGGCAGCACCGGCTCCAATTAAAGCTGCATAAAAATCTCCATTTTCACCTTTTGCTTTAATTTGCTTTAAAACTTTTACTGGCAGGGCAGAAATTTTCCAAATGCCTTCCCAAATTACTTTAGTTTCTAGTTTGGAGCAACTAAGCAACTTCTTATTTTAAGTATGAACAAATATTTCTCAGTTGTTTCAGAGTACAAGGAATAATGGAAGAAGTATTTTTATTATAAAATGTGTGCATGTATTCAACAGATTTTTTGAGAACCTTTAATGCTATAACAGCTGGAAATAGATAACTGAAATCTCTTGGATACGGTTGTAAAAGAACCCTTTCCCTGCCTCCTCACTTTTTGGGTTGTCTGTTCCCCTCTCTCTCTCATGTGTCTGTCAACCTGGATGCCCCAGGTTACTGTGTACATGACTCACCCTCAAGTAAGAGGATGTGAATTTAACCTCTCTATCGTTTGGAGCTCTGACCTCATAACATGTTGGAAGGGGTTTAAACCCATGTCACTCCATTAGGTAACTGTGTTGTTTTTCAAATTGATTGTTTGGCATCAAATGACACCTGTCCCTGACTGGGTCCAGGTGGTGGGGGCAGGAGGGCTATTTAAGAGGGTCCCTGCAGGAAGAAGAGAAGTGGGCACTTTAAAACACGCACATAGAAACATGGACCTCTGCAGCTGTCTCATTTGGTGGATGCAGAAGTGAGTAACTTACCAGAAGCTTAACAAGGAACTTAGTTTAATGTACTTTAGTGGTGTATCAAAGGTTACCAAGCCACTTCTGTTTGCTCAGGGTTATTCTTTTGCTACTTCTGTGGCTTGTACCCCTCCCCATGCCTATCCTTTCTATTCAATAAAGCTATCCGTTATAGCCAGCCTTGCTGTACATGCTTGAGAGGGATTGGGAAGGTCTTCTTGCTCCCTTTACTCGGCTGACTGAGGGAGGCTACTCTCTATGCTTCAGGCTTTAAGAAGCACCCAAATATATTCTGTTGGGGTTAAGCAACCCCTAGGTCTACAGGGTCTGTGTAAAATTCTTCTTTGTAAGCTCTTGGGTACAAACACCCTTCTTCAGGCAGAGGAAGGAAGTGACACTTCCTTTGCCTGAAGAAGGGTGTTTGTATTTAAAAGCTTGCAAAGAAGAATTTTTCCAACTATTTTAGCTAGTAAAATAAAAGATATCAGAAATACCCAAAGAACCTTGTGTGGCTCACATTATAAGGTATAACAAGGCCCTAAAAGTTTTTAAGAATCCTGTCTGTCCCACCCCTCATAGTTAAGTCATATTCCCTTTAAGTTTGCAAAGGCATTTTTAACATAATTCAAACACTCCTTCTGAATGCAACTTGATGATTTGGGTACAAATGATAAAGAGCAATGCTTAGATCCCATTCATTTAGACATTCACAGTGTTTTAACTCTTGGGGCATGTCCAGATGAGCATGTACGTGCCCCTTGCAGTGTCCCAAACCAGTTTGAGACACTGCAAGAGGCACGCTGTGAATGAAACAATGCAGCATGGGTTTAAAATTTGATATCTGATTATCCAGGTGTGTGTGTGTGTGTATGTATATATGTATACATATACATACATATACACACAAAAAATAAACAACAACAAAAACGGGAAAAAAGTGGGGCAGGGCGAAGTTTCAGATGGTGCCCTGAGGTAATCAGATAGCTGGTCCTCCAGAGAGACTCTTTGGTTTCTGGCCAGATCATCTCTATGTGCTTCTGCTGCCCCAGCACGTGGGGCATGCACCCTTAGCATGCTGGGGCAAGCAGAACCGTGGCAAGGATTCAGCATGACTGAGACCCGGGTGCTGTTGGTGGGTAAGTAGGGACTGCGGGGGGGGGGCTGTGCTTGTGTGGGGGGACTGTAGGGGAGGGTTGTGTGTGGGTGGGGGGACTGGTCAGGGGGCATGGGTCCCCCGCAGGGCCCACAGTTCCCCCCACAGCAGTAACAGTCGTTTGGCACTCAGGGCCCACTGCTGCCAGATCCCTCATGGCCAGTCATGGCCCCAACTGCCTCAGAGCTGGAGCCACTTGTGCTGCCTGTGTGGGCGCAGCCCAGCTCAGTGTGGCATGGTGTGGTGAAGGGTCATGCACCTCTCTGCACCTCTGGTCCACTTGAGGGGGCAGCGCCGCTCACAGGGACCATGAATCATGCCAGGCTGCCTCCATGGAAATGGCCTGGCTTGACAGCGCACGGGGCCTGTGCAGGGAGTACCTGGCTTGGCACAACATGTGATCCCTGCAAGTGGTGCCGGCCCCTGGGTGGCAGCTCAAACAGCCCAGGGCTGCAAAAAGCTGCATGGCCCTGCAATGCACTGAGCTGGGCCACTGCACCATGCCAATCTGGGCTGCCATGCTGTGGGAAAGCTCTGACAGTAGCAGGCCCTGAGTGCCTCATAGTTGCTGCTGC
>NW_017729022.1:143438310-143438565 GCF_001723915.1 Gavialis gangeticus
AGGGGTGGGCTGGGGCCCTGCAGGGGGGGTGGAGCCCCTGGGGGGCAGTCCATATGCTGTGTTGGGTGGGCTGAGCCCTGTGAGGAGCAGAGGACCCACCCCTCCTGAGCAGTCCATCCACAGTCCTCCCACAATCTCCACATACCTACCCACCCACCCCATTCCTGCAAACCCCTTGGGGCCTGTCCACACATGTAGGCATGTGCACTTGCAGCACCTCAAATAGGAGCTGCACAAATTTGAGCCAGGAATATT
>NW_017729022.1:143443565-143475318 GCF_001723915.1 Gavialis gangeticus
CTGCAAACCCCTTGGGGCCTGTCCACACATGTAGGCATGTGCACTTGCAGCACCTCAAATAGGAGCTGCACAAATTTGAGCCAGGGATTTTTGCCTTAGCGCATGTGCCCAGACAAGCACTTTGGTGTGGGATAAGTTGTGCCACTCGGGGCAAAATAATACTGCACAGCTCCTCCCAGATCTACAGCCCATGTCCTCCCCCGCAACACCGTCAGGGACTCAGAGCAAGGGCAGTGGAATAGGTTCTTCTTCAGCCTGCTCCACAGCTGGGGGTGTGGGAAGGGCAAGGGCCCCACCCCAAAGCCTACAAGAAAAGGGACCCAGGTAGTCTTTAGCTCTGTCCCACCCTATCCTCAACTGTGCCCTGCTCCCTCAGCTCCAAACCCTGGGGAGGATTATCTCTCCAGTGGTGGCTCTCTCGCTGGGGTGCTGAGACCCTGGTCTCTGCCATGTGTGCCCTTTTTGCTGCCAAGTCATGATCCATTTGGTGGTGGCAGTGTGGCTAGCAGCCGAGGGGTGCCTTGTGATTCCTTTTCAGGGGGCCCTGGTGAGGGTGATTTATACACTGGGGGATCTATGATGCTTCTGGTGCTGTGTTCCAGGGCACTTGCATCATGAGTGCCCCATGGGCCAAGCAGGGAAGGCATCAACAGGTCCCACTGGCAAGAGGGGTGCCTCTACCACAGCACCCCTCCCCCCACAGGACCCCCTGGCACCACAGTCACACCAGCCAGCCCCCCCATGAACTCAGGGGACCCCGTCCCCCAACCAAGTTTGGTGGAGTCCTGGGGAGGGAGGCAGCAGCCAAGGGGAAAGAGGGAGAAGGGCCCTCTAGCCATGCCTCTGCTGCGATTGCACTGCAGCCCAACCCTCACCTTCTCCTATTGGAGTCTGTCTACCCGAGGACCACCCCATGGCTGAGTGGGTACAAGTCCCCTCAGGGTGCAAAGCCAAGTAGAAGGCCCAGGCATAGCTGGAACCTCCAACGTGGAGGACCCTGTTCCCCCCCCGGACCACTACGTGGGTGGAAAAAGCTGCCCGCCTTCCACGGGTCTCCCCAGCTGTACCCAATACCCCACCCCTGAAAAAGATAAAATGGGCAATCCTGGTGGAGGAGGCTTCGGGGCTGCTAGGCAGTACCAAGCAGGAGCCCATGGAGGAGGCCCCCCACTCCACTGGCCAGAGCCTGCCCCCTGAGATTGTGGGTGCTGAGGCTGAGGCCAAGGCCTCAGCCAACCCCACAGTAGGTTTGGCAGTGAAGCCCTCCCCCTCCAATGATCTGGAGGAGACAGGAGCCCTGGGGCTCACCCCAGTGAGTCATGAGGGAGGATGTCCTCTCTCCCAAGACCCCAAGGCATGTATCAATGCCACCCTGGTGCCTGACAGGTGTCCTCCCCCTCCCCTCCCAAGAAAACCTTGCTACCAGCCTGCCTTATGGTCCCACACCAGAGGGGGTTAAGGTGGGATCCTGTGACCAAAAGGCTAATCTTGTTGGGGACCCTGTGCAGACCTCCTGGGGTTCCATCTCTGCCCTGTCATCTTGTGAGGGAGTCCCACACCTGTCCCAAGGGGCTGCAGATCTCTCCCAATCCCAACCTGAGTCCGGGGCCTTAGTGGACTGGAGGGTTCAGATGGTGCCCAAGGAGCCCACTGAGCCCCAGGACCAGGAGGAGGACACCCAAGAACTAATGGGCTCTGTGGAACCTGCAGACCTCTCAGTCCTGGCAGTCCCCAGAGGCGAGTTACTTGCATTCTTTGACCATGAGTACACGTAGCGGTCCACCAGCGAGGTGCAGCTTGCTTTGGACTGCTGGGGAGATTTTGACAGCATCCTTGACACTGCGAGGGTGCTGGTGGGGGAAGCCATGGGACCCAAGTGCTGCAACACCCAGACCTATAGGTGGGTCTGCAGTTTCATAGACACTCTCTGTGCCTATGGGAGGGCACTGTGTGTTCACTAATGACACCAAGCTGTGGGGTAAAGTGAATACACTGGCAGGCAGGGACCGCATCCAGGCAGACCTGGATAGGTTAGAGAAGTGAACGGATCTGAACAGGATGCGGTTCAACAAGGACAAGTGCAGAGTGCTGCACCTGGGGAGAGGGAACCAGCATTATGGTTATAGATTAGGGGCTGACCCTCTCAGCAGCACAGAGGCAGAGAGGGATCTTGGAGTCGTGATTGACTCCAGGATGAGTATGAGTCGCCAATGCAACGAAGCAGTAGGCAGAGCCAACCGCACCCTGTCATGCAGCAAGAGAGGCATCACTAACAGGTCCAGAGAGGTCTTGCTCCCCCTCTATGCAGTGCTGGTCAGGCTGAAGCTGGAGTACTGTGTCCAGTTCTGGGCGCCACACTTCAAGAGGGACGTGGAGAATCTGGAGAGGGTCCAGAGGAGGGCCACTCATATGGTTGGGGGCCTTCATGGCCAGCCCTATGAGAAGAGGCTGAGGGATCTGAATCTCTTCAGTCTCTGCAAGAGGAGACTGAGGGGGGATCTTGTGGCTGTCTACAACCTTATCAGGGGCCACCAGCAGGGACTCGGGGAAAGTCTGTTCACCAGGGCCCCCCTTGGAGTCACTAGGAACAATGGCCAAAAGCTGAGGGAGGATAGGTTTAGGTTAGATATTAGGAAGAACTACTTCACAGTAAGGGTGGCCAGAGCCTGAAATAGGCTTCCCAGAGAGGTGGTGCTCTCACCTTCCCTGGAAATCTTCAAGAAGAGACTGGATATGACCCCTCCCACCCCCAGTGCTCCTTCCTGCCCATGGCAGGGGGTCGGACTCGATAATCTGTCTAGGTCCCTTCCGACTCTGATTCTATGTGTGAGCTGGTAGGCCTTATGCCAGATGTTGAGGCATGCAAGGCCCCTGTCGAACAGTCTGATTCACCCTCCCAGCCATGAGGTCATTTAAGATTGTGACTGTCAATGTCCACGGCTACAGGAAGGGTCTCTGGAGATGCCGGGTGCTCTCTTTCCTTTAAGAGTGGGGAGATACCCTGTGGTATTTGTGCAGAAGTCCCTGATGTCTCTGGCTGATGAGCCTTGCTGATGGGGTCTTTTTAGTCACCTTTTGGCCATCTTTTGTATGGTGGCTGCCCTGTTCTCCCCAGGCCTGCAGCCGGAGGTTCTACAGGATGTTGAGGTGGTGCTGGGCCACCTGTACACCTCTGGGTCTGAATGCAGGGGCTGGTCTTGAACCTTTTGAATGTGTACGATCCTGTGAAGGACCCAGAGTTGGCAGACTTCTTCCACCAAGCGGCCACTAACATCGGCACCCTCAATCCTTGTGAGTGCCTGGTCCTTAGCAAGGACTTTAACATCATGCTGGATGCATGGGACCAGTCAGGCAGGGAGTGGAACCAGGCTGCCATAAATGTCCTTGGGGAGATTCTGATGGAATACTCCCTGGTGGACGTCTGGTCTGCCTGTCACCCTGACAGCCTCCCTGCCTTCACCTACATGAGGTTGGGGGAGGAGCAGGTGTGCCACTCCCGTTTGGACTAAATTTATATCTCATTGCCACACTTTGCCCAGGCTCCCTTCTCCGGCATCCAGCTAACCCCACTCAGCAATCACCACCTTGTCTGGGCCCAGGCCACATGGGAACACTGTTTTCATTCCCAGTCTTTGTCTTGCTGCTTCTTAAACTGATTTGAGACATGGCAAGAGGCATGTGTGGGCTCATCTGGACATGCCCTTGGAGTTTAAATCACTGGTCAGCACTGGTATAACCAATGTTTAATCCATAAGAAGGCAACCAGTTCTGCTTTGTACAGCTGCTATTCACATCTGAACTAACTCAATCTCCCTTTCCCCAAATTTATTAAAATTCATTTTTATAAGGGTGTATTTTTTTTTAAATACCTCCTTAAACTACTGGTATTACTATTATTTTCAATGAGCCCTGTAGTGATAATAGTCAAGATAATTTATGCATGCACAATATTCACTTCACCCAGAAATTTAACATATAATAGAAGGAAACCTTACGACAACCTTAGTCAGCTAAGTATAAGGAAGATAATTACTTATATGAGACACCTAATTATGCATTTTAATGTTGAGTAACTTTCTATATGGTTTGCTTTTACTAGTTGTGAATTCACAGGCTAAACTATCGCATAAATATTTGTTCTGGCTTAGTTGCAAAGTGACAGAGCAATGTTTCTTGTACACAATTTTATTGATGGAACAATTTGGTTGAAGTCCATAGGGAAATTCTGACTATGAAAGGAATTATTGCAATGCTAGAACTATATCCAAGGGGATTTGGAGTGCTTACACTCTTTTCAGCCATAGCCAGATAACATGGCATGCACTTAATGCTTAACTAGTGAGACACAGTCTTCTTCAGTTTTGGTCATCTCGGCTATATTTCTGCCCTCTTGTAGTTTAGGGAATTTATTGATATCCCAGTTTTTGCTTCTCAGTGGGTGCATCTACATGAGATGTTTACTGCAGAGTAAACACCTAAAAAGCTCCACAGTAAAGTCTCTCATGTGTGGCCCTGTTAGATCGCAGTAAACTAATAAATTCCACCATAGGTTAGTACTTGTAAATATAAGTTCTATCCTGTGGCAGTTTTATCTACAGAGCAGCAAGACATGTGTAGATGTTGATGGGGCTGGCTGGGACACAAGTGCTTCAGTGTGGGGGTTGCCTGCTGCCTAGCCCTTCACTGAAGAATCCTTGTTTTCCAGCAAGACCCTCTTCAGCATGTTAAGCTGGGGTGCAGAAGTCCTGGGCTGGCTGGCTGACCCCCCAGATTCCCTGCCAGCAGTGGTTGCTCTGACCCAGCTCAGTGTGCTGTGGTCCCAGGTGCACATGTAAGCACGGCACCCAGGAACAATAAACTGTAGCACAATATGTGCTAGAGTTTATTGTATAGCATTAATTTTATGTGTAGACCTGTCCAGCAAGTATAAAATGGTGTATACAAGTTTCAGTAAGATAAACAAGAGTCTCTTCTGTGCAGGGGTTGAATCTATATATGATCTTTACTGCAGAGGAGACTAATTAGCCCCACAGTAAAGCATCACCGTCTACATGTGCTTTAGTATTAGGGCACAATAAATTAACTCCACTGTAAGATAGTACTGTTAGGAACAGTACTATCCTATGGCAAAGTAATTTGCTGTGCTGAAATGCATGTATAAACACTGACTGCAGGTGTAAATTGTTCCCAGTCAGCCCAGCCAGCTGGGGCTTGCTCTACCTCCGCTCATATTGCTGCTATTTACTCCAGCTGTTTACTCCAGCTGTTTACTACCAATTATTTTGGTCCAATCCTCCAATTTGTTGAAGTCTCTCTGAATCCTAGCTCTATTCTCCAGCATATTTATTACTCCCCCCAAGTTTGGTGTCATATACAAACTTGCTGAGGGTGCACCCTCTGCCATTTTCCAGGTCATTGATGAAAATATTGAATAAAACTGGCCCCAGGACTGACCCCTGGGGCACTCCACTTGATACCAGCTTCCAACTGGTAGGCATTGAGCTATTAACTACTACCTTCTGAGCCCAATGATCCAGCCAGTTTTCTATCCACCATACAGTCCCTTCATCCAATGTGCATGTTCTTAGATTGCTTGTGGGAATGTTGTGGGAGACTATATCAAAAGCCTTGCTAAAGTCAAGGTATATCACATACACTGGTCTCCCTGCATCCACAGAGCCAGTCATCTCATCATATAAGGCAATCAGGTTGGTCAGGCATGGCCCTCTCCTGATTGCTATGAGTTTTCAAAAGTGACGGCCAGTGGCTCTGCAATCACACTGGCCAGCGGCTCTGCAGTCACACTGGCCAGCTCTCTCAGCAGCCATGCAGGCATCCATAGTTTCATACTTAGTAGGGTGAGAAGGGACCTGAGCAGATCATCAAGTCTGACCCCCTGCCACAGGCAGGAAAGAATGCTGGGGTCAGATGACTCCAGCAAGGTTTCTATCTAGCCTCCTCTTAAAGACCTCCAGGGTAGGAACGAGGACCACTTCCCTTGGAAGTTGGTTCCAGATCCTAACCACCTTGACTGTGAAGTAGTGCCTCCTGATATCCAGCCTGAATCTGCTCTCTGTCAGCTTACAGCCGTTGTTCCTTGTTACTCCCAGTAGTGCTTGGAGGAACAGGGACTCTCCCATTGCCTGCTGGTCTTCCTTGGCCAGTTTATAGATGGCTACCAGATCCCCTCTCAGCCTCCTCTTGTGGAGGCTGAACAGGTTCAGATCCCGTAGCCTGTCCTCATAGGACCTGCTCTGCTGTCCCCTGATCATGTGAGTGGCCTCCCTCTGGACCCTCTCCATGTTGTCCACATCCTGAAGTGCGGCACCCCGAACTGGATGCAGTGTGCCAACGGAGACCTGACTAAGGTCACATAGAGGGGGAAGATCACCTCCTTGGACCTGCTTGTGATGCATCTGTGGATGCATGACAAAGTGCGGTTAGCCTTTCTGACTGCATCTCCACATTGGCGGCCCATGTTCATCTTTGAGTCAATAATGACTCCAAGATCCTTTTCTGCCTCTGTGCTGGTGAGAGGGGAGTTCCCCAGCCTGTAGGTATGCTGCTGGTTCTTCCTCCCTAGGTGCAGTACCTTGCACTTGTCAGTGTTGAAACCCATCCTAATCTCATCTGCCCACCTCTGTAACCTGTCTAGATCTGATTGTAGCTTGTCCCTCCCTTCTAGTGTGCCCACCTCTCCCCACATCTTAGTGTCATTTGTGAATATGAACAAAGTGCTATCCACCCCCTTGTCCAAGTCACTGATGAAGATGTTGAACTGTACAGGCCCGAGGACCGAGCCCTGCAGAACCCCACTGACCACATCTCTCCAGGTCAAAAAAGACCCACTGTCTGGGTACAGCCCTCCAGCCAATTGGCAACCCATCTGACCATGTAGGGATCAACACCACAATCACCTAATTTTTTAATGAGAATGGGGTCGGAGACAGTGTTGAAGGCTTTTCTAAAGTCCAGAAAGATTATGTCCACCGCGATACCTGCATCTAAGGATTTGGTGACATGATTGTAGAAGGCCACCAGGTTGGTCTGACAGGACCTGCCTCTGATGAACCCATGTTGGTTGCCCCTAAGCATACACTCCGCTGCTGGTCCCTCACAGATGTGCTCCTGGATAACTTTCTCGAATAGCTTCTCCAGGACTGAGGTAAGATTAACAGGCCTATAGTTTCCTGGGTCCTCCCTCCTCCCTTTTTTGAAAATGGGGACCACATTGGCCCTCTTCCAGTCCTCTGGCACCACACCAGAGCACCACAAGTGCTAATAAAGCTGTGCCAGGGGACCTGCAATGACCTCTGCTAATTCTCTCAGCACTCTGGGGTGGAGATCATCAGGACCTGCTGATTTGGATGCGTCGTCCCACCAGGAGGTCCTTGACTAGGTCCACTCCACCCCTAGGCCTGGCTGTGCCTCCCCTGGGACCATCAGGGATCACGATGGGGGGATGTCCTGGGCCCTGCTCAGAAAAATGGAGGCAAACTGGTTGTTAAATAAGTTAGCTTTGATGTCTGGTGTGACCACCAGGTTTCCTAGCGTGTCCTGCAGAGGTTCTACGTTACCCGGAACCTTCTTTTTACCCCCTATGTATTTAAAAAAGGACTTCTTATTGTCCTTGATCTGGGTTGCTAGTCCCAGTTCCATCTTTGCCTTACCCTTCCGAACAGCCCCCCTACAAACCCGAGCAACGGCTGTATAGTCCCCCCTGGTGATGGCCCCTCCCTTCCCTTGGGTGTATGCCTCCTTTTTAGCCTTGAGACATTCCTGGATGCTTTTTCTTAGTCAAGGGGGATTTTGAGCACTCCTGCTCCCTTTGATCCTTGTTGGGATTGCCACCCTTTGAGCTTGGAGGATCGTCTCCTTAAGGAACGACCACTCTTCTTGGACTCCCAACTCCCCTCCCCTCTGGGACCTCAGTCTTTCCCCGACTAATCTCCTTACATCATTGAAATCTGCCCTCCTGAAGTCCAGGGTTACTGTCTTCCTACAGGCCTTTGCCGCCCTACGCTGGATGGTGAATTCCAGTAGGCGATGATCCTATCCAGCCCCATGAATTTGTACACATCCAGCTTTTTTAAACAGTCCCTAAATTGTTCTTTTGCCATTGCTGGTTACCCACCTCCTCCTCAAAATGTGCTGACAGGTGCAGTAGTCTGGGAGTTGATTTTGTCAATACTGGGAGTATCATCTGTCACTAGATTACTTAGTAAAGGACCCACACTTTCCCTGATTCCTCTTGTTGCTGACACACTTGAAGAAACCATTCTTGTTACCCTTTATGTCCCTTGATAGCTGCAACTCCAATTGCACTTTGGCCTTCTTGATTTAATCCCTGCATACCCAAACAATACTTTTATATTCCTCCCTGATTTTTTGTCCAAGTTTTCACTTCTTATAAGCTTCTTTTTTGTGTGTGTTTTAGCTCACTGAAGTGTTCCCTGTTAAGCCAAGCTAGTCTTCTGCCATACTTGCTAGTCTTCCTGCACATCAGGATGGTTTGTTCCTATGCCCTCAGTAAGGTTTCCTTGAAGTACAGCCAACTGTAGTTGGACATTTTGTCCAAATGTCTCCGTGGCAAACTTCCTGTTGTCCCTTATGGTTAGGAAACTGCCCTCCCCACCATCTAGTTTGTCATGTTGCTTTCTTATGGTTAGAACCAGTTTGGACACTCTCAAAATTATCATTCCTACTGCACCTGCTATGAAGGGAGAGATAACTATGTTCCTTCATTAAAATTTCAAATATGCTCTTTCCTGGTTTTGCTGAAATATTTGCTGGACCTTGAAATGTGTATAACAAACTCTTTTCTCCCATAGTGGCAAAAATGTTAATTCTTTATCAAAATACGTTTTTGTCACAACTAGTTCTCGGGTCTCTCTCTCATGTGCTGCCATAATGCCATTAGTGTTCTAGATATGGAATGTGTTCCAGAGCAAACAAATATTTGAGAAGAGAAGCAGTAAAATAATGCATCTTTCCAAAACAAAACATTTTTTTCAGGCTTCTGGAAAAGTATTTAGAAGAGAAGTTGAAATAGTCATAAAAATATTGAAATATTTTAAGCAATGCTAAGTGTGGCACTTTAACATTGGCAGGCCTGGTAAATGAAAGACAATGAGAAAACTGAAACGAGGACATGGAAGCAGAGATGGGAGGCGTGGCAAGGAAAGCTCACATTTTGCAAGTTAGGGTCTTTAGCTAGGCCTGGCTTGATCCTGGAACCACATTTGTGTCACAGTGAAAAATGAGGATAGATTTATGCTGCTTAGCTTTTTGAACACTGTAAATGGGCTGTTTCAGTTTAATATCTGAATGCAAATTTGTGGGTGAAAGCTTCTTATTATTTAAAAAAGTTCTTGAAATCTTTGAATAATTATTACTGAAAGAACTTTTTCAAGGCAACTGTGAAGTAGGGAAATAGTGAAGATGGGTAAACTGAGACACAGGCAGGTGCAATGGCTTGACTTTGGGTATCTAAGTGATTATAGTCAGAGACTTCAACTTACTACAGCGTTGTTCTTAGTTATGTGGTGTATCCAGTTGACTGTGTTTCCTTTCTCTTTCTCCTTTTTTCTTTATCTTAATTAATTCTTCCATCGCTGTATAAAAAGACCAATATAGAGAATTCTACTAGATCTTATTTCATTATAACTTTTATTCCCTGACTAGTATCTCCCCTTCCAATAGTAAATATTGGGGAAATGGTAAGATGCATTGACTGCAAAGAACTTTCAATAAACTGTTCCAAAATATTAAAGGTCTTTCAGATTTCACTACCAACCCCCCAGCACAATCTGGCCATGTTTCAATGAGGAATGGAATTCTGAGAAAGCTGTTTCAGCACTTTTTATATTAACTAGGGATGAGTCATTAGCAGGAGAAAGAAAGATAACAGCAAACCATCTGCAGGGCCAGGAAGCAGCTTACACATTCAGGGTGTGAGTGTCTTAACTACCTGAGAGGAGATTTTTCACCTATGTAAGACCTGTGACATCAGGGGGTAAATTTTCAAAGTCATATACTGGAAAACTGGCTGCATAATTTCCATTGGAATTATTACGAGTGTCATGCCTAAAAACACAGGCAGCACTAAGAAATATTATTCCTTGTCTTAGTGCCAGTATGATGTTTGCATGTTAGTTCTACTACTGAAACCCATATTCAGTCTCAAATATGATGGCTAGACTCAAGAAGATCCTGTTTGCACAATCAAATATCATGTATTGGTTATTAGTTGTCTGATTTGGCCATTGAACTAATTTGACTGGAAATTGAGACCAGCAACCAGATAGACTTGTATTGGATAAATCTCTGAGGCTCTCTGAGAGTCTTTGGTGATGGCAGATTTTTTTTTCCTCAGTCCAATGCATTGTTAAAGCATGGATTCATTTATAAATATCCCTGACATCTCTTTTATAGTCTGGTTACAAGATGACAGAGGAACAGGTGAAGGATCACAATCTTTGCATAAACAAGCCATTTTGACCTTCAGACCTTTCCCCCTGTTGAGATGAAGCAAGCTCTCATGTGGACAACGGATTTGAATTGCAATAATCAACACCTGGGCTTGTTGAGAATGAATCTCTAACCTCAGAGCTCCTTGCAAGATTTGTCTAACCCCAGTATCCTTGTAAGGATGGAACAGTACCAGGAATTTTTGATCTGGTCTTCCTGTATCTTTAGCAAGTTTACCACCAAGATCTCTAAGAATGTTTGAGGCAGGACTGAATTGGGTTTTAAGAAGCTTGCAGTCCTGTAATTTCCTGGTTGGGTGGTGCTGTTCTCTTGCCACTCTTCCACACATCTCTCCAGGCAGAGTTGCACTGGGTGGCACCCAGTGAAATAGCCTAGAGGCAGTGGGCACTGGCCAGTATTCTCTGCTTGGTTCCTCCATTCCCAGAACCCTTGTTATTAACTTGTGACTTGCACTCCCATCCCTGGTTTCTCTTTTGTTTTCCCAAGAGTTCAATGACTGCATCATTAGATCCCCCCCTTTTGATTAAGGGAGGCTTATAATTTCTTGGTGAGCCAAGGCCCACCGATCCTGTGCTGTAAATAGGCCCTGTTTTGTGTAATAGGTCCATCAGTCCTTTCTTTTCTTTATGAAGACAGTCTTGAAAAAGGCAGCTAAATGTAAACAAGTCAGAGAAACAAGCATCAGAAGAGCTCTTGTTTTCTTCACAGCTAGTGGGGGAGCCTTTTATTTATTTATATTTTACATAAAACAAGTTTTTTTTTTCTGTATGATAGTAAACTCTAAAGGTTTTGATAGGTATCACATAATAATATGGGAATTCCTATGACCTGTGTTAAGACGCCTGTGAGCATGCCCAGTGTGGATGACCTTTTACCTTGCATGGTGCTGTGCCTGTTCTTCAGCCAACCGGAGTCCTGCAAGTTTGCAGAGCCTTGGACTAAAGGTAAGTGTTTGCTGTTCTGTAAAACACAGGGGTCCCTAAGAGCTTTGGGTGTCATCTCTGTATTTTTGTCAAGCACTGTGGAGGTGGGTTTCTCATATACTGTTGATGAGATGGGGCCAAGATGGGGACTCTGTAGTGTCCCCAGAGTCAGCAGCTCTCTTAAGTTTCTTCTCTACTCACCTTTCCCTGAGCTGATGTATGTGCATGTGTTTGCAACAGTGTGAAGCACGTGCAAATAGCAGTTAGTAAACATCTCTCCTGTTCCTCCGTTGCTGGTTGTAGCTGTGGTGGCCTAAGGATATAGGCAGGCAAGGTTCTTTCAGTAGGTGTGATATATCTTCTATTAGACCAACTGAGTAGTTGGGGGAAAAACGTTTTCAGGTGCAGTCACCCTTCATCAGGCATAGGGAGTCTCTGCCAGTCTGTCACTCCAAGGAATGAGAAAAGCTAAAAGTCTGGCAGGATGTTAGTGAAAATGTAAATACGTAGAAATTAGAAAGACAAAAAGTAAAGCAGATAACGGGGGGGGGGGGGGGGGGAAAGAGGGGGAAAAAAAAAAAAAAAAACAGGAAAGGGGGGGGGGGGGGGTGTAGAAGTAGGGACAAAAAGCAGAAGATACCACATCTACTCGAAGAACCCTGCCTGTCTTCTGTTCCTCAGAATATAGTGAATAGTTCAGTGACTCCATGCAAGTCAGCTCATGGGATCACCTGTTAGTGACATTACCAGGTTCAAAAGTTTTGGAGCAAGTGGTGCTACATTTATTTCTGAAAATGAGCATTGTTGCAGAAGCATTTTGCAGCCCACATCTGAATGCTGTCTCTCCTGCTAATTTGATTTTGGCACGCACAGCTCCTTGAAAACTCAGTTCAACTCTCCTTTGAAATTGCTGAGCAGGTGTAATATTCTTTGTGCCTCATGCTGCAGACACAGTACCTTTTTCAATAGTGGAGCCAGTTAGAAGAATTAGCCTTAATTATAGAGTAGATAGGAAGGGCAAAACTATGTTAGGGATATATGTTCTAACTGCTTGATATGATCCCAAAAACAAAATAATGTGAGCTGCTAATAAGCAGTCCTCCTGTGGCCCAGTTGAAGGTAACTAATCAATTGGTCCACAGATGTATGCTAAAATCAAAGGCCCCTTCTGAAATTTAGCATTTTGAAGGGCTGGTGCAGAAATACATAGAAAACAGGAGTGTTCCACACTCTTTTTAAATATATATTTTGATTACTTCCAATATTCTTTATATAAATAATGTGGATGAGAGTATACCTAAAATGAAATGCTAAGTTTCAACAAAAGGGTTGCTGTATTTAAAGTGGCGTTTCTTCCAAAAAAAAAAAAAAAAAAAAAAAAAAGATTAATTTCTGAGGCAAAAAGCAAAGCTTGCACTGTGATGTTGATCTAATTCTATTACTTTCAAGTCTGTGATGCCCACTGAAGCATAATGATGCCTTAGAAGGAAAAGGAAGGAACTGTTTTGCAGACTGAAAGAAGTTGTGACATTTCTCAGATTCATAATAGCCTTTCAGAAGTTTTAGCATTAACTGTTCTCTGTGGTCTTACGTCCAAGCTAAAAATAGCCTTTGTTCCATGCACCAATTATCTTTCTAGGGTTTTTCAATGGCTATGGTTCATGCATGTCAGAAGCTCTTGAATCCTTGGAATATGTTTAGTTTTAGTATTGCATGGATCTGAAAATCTTTGTAGAATAAATGTGAAATGGGGAATTTTTCCAGGAAACAAATATTCAGTTATGCCTATGGATCAGAATGGTACCTTTTATGCTCCCAAACAATTCTCTGACTGGATAAATGTTTCCAATGATCACTTAAGAAATATGATCCAAACATGAAGGGGGGAAAAATATTAGTTTCCATAGCTCTACTGTCCTGTATTCAAAGTCATTCCTATTAAAATTAACAGGAGATGGAATATCTATAGTTTCAGAGGGAGTTTGGATGGGAAAAGCAAGTGTTAATGCCTGTCAGAGTTACTCGGGTGGCATTTCGTTAATTTGCCAAGTCTCAAATCTAAGGGCTAAATCATCTCTTCTTAGAATTTGCACAAATTACAACCAATGGGTAATATCAAATGGGAAAATGGGTAATATTTCTTCTGGTGAAATTGTTCCAAGACTGTATCATGAAGTCAGAGAAGTGGGGTAAAATCCCTATGGGGCTCTTTGCGGCACTGGAAGAAGCCCTCATGATATTACATAAATTGCTAGCTTGTGACTAATTTACACTAAGAGAATATGATGAAGTGTGACTAATGTTTCTAAGATGTGTGAAGATGGATGAGCACATGAATGCTGCAGAACTATCTTGAAGTGAATGTGGGCTGTTGCTATTATTTTCTCCTTTAAATACCACTTTAGGTACTCCTGTGTAATTACATCTGCTTATGGAATCATATAAATGTAGGGCTGGAAGGGACCTTAGAAGGTCATCTACTCCACCCCCTGCTCAAGGCAAAAGCATCTCTATTTAAACTATCCTGTATAAGTATTTGTATAACCTGTTTAAATTGAGTGTGAATTTTGCCTGCTATTCCTGTGCTAGAGAATGGAGAACAGAGCTGGTGGAAGTGTGTAGCAATGAAAGGCTAGAATAAAGATTTGTTTTTCTAAAAACAAATGTGTTAAGTCCTAATGCTTAGGGAGAACTTAACAGTAATTGAAGGAAACAACCAAGACAAAGATACATATTTGAATCTTTCCCATTTAGCCTCACTTGATCTGACTCGCAGACAAACTAAGTAATTTCATATGTGTATTTTTCATGATGGTCCTACTATGCAAACCACAGTTTGGTGACTTCCCCCCTCCCCTACCCATGTGTACGGAAAGAAAAGGAATGTAGGTTCAGAAATATATCTAACCTGATTCAGATGGCTTTTATACTAATGTGCGCCATACCAAGATTTCAGAATCCCCACACGTTTACTTGGAGAAGTGAACTAGTTAGTCTGTAGGAACATCTTTACACATGCTCAGTGGTGGTGGTGGGGAGCGGGCAGAGAAGGGCACTTTAAATTAGAGTGGCTTACAGGAGCCTCTTTAATTAAAGTGCCTGCAGTGTCTCATGTATTCAGCATCCCATACTTCAGAATGGTAGTGGGGGTGTTTTAACTAAAACTCATTCAAGGCGCTTTAGTTAAAGCACTCCCACCACCATTTTGAAGTGTGGGGATGCTGAATACACGTAATGCCAAGGCTGCTGGAGTGTGCTGATTAGTGTGCTAATCAAGTCTGCTCTGATGTCTGCTAATTAATATGCATCAGAGCAGGGATTGGACATGCATATAGGTGCCCCAAGACTCCTACCTTTTGCCATACCTCCATGTGCAGTCTTTTCCTATCAAGTGAGTGCATTTTTTTCCAGGATGTATATACAATCCAGGATGAAAATTCATTCAGGCAGCGACATTTTTCAGTGAAGAATTTAAGTATCTTGGTCAAAGCTGAGGAAGTAAAGTGGTTGTTATCTTTATTCTAATTTTTTAAACACATTTTTGGGTAGCCTTTTCTTTTTCCTCACAAGTTGAAAAACTGTGGTAATACTGCATTTATGGACATTCCTCAGTTAAGGCCACTATTATAGCCATGTGTACTCAGACTTCATGTGACAGGCCACTAAATTAATGAAAATATCTTTAATGTCAGGGGACTGTAAAAACTAATAATTGTTAGAGGTGACACGTGTGTGGGGAAAGGGGGTGGGAGGAGGAAAGAGTTATCCTTCTGTTTCCTAAGTGTTTGGTAGGTAGTACACCTGAAGTTTTACCTTCTCAATCTTCTTTTCATCCAGTAGGACTACATTTTCTTTTTTTAATACGAGCTGAGATTACATAGTCACATGACTCCAGGAGCTTGATGAAAATTGTTAAAGATTGTGATCCTTGGATATATGGCAGGACTATATCTGAAATACAAGCAAACATGTTGCCAATTGGAATGACCTTTTACCTTGCATGGTGCTGTGCCTGTTCTTCCCTCAAGATTGCATCCTGTGTGATGTGATGTGTCCCAAAGAGAAAAGATGGGACTTGGATGTATTAAATGTGAAATCCTCTTTAGAGTTTCCTAAGACCCGCCAAACCCTGGCATTTAGTTCTCTACATTATAGAATGAGTGCACAGTATCATGGCACAAGATGTGAATGGGATACCATGTTCAGCATGAATTATGTGGTAGCAGGAAAAGGAGAGCTACTGCTGACACTTAACACAAATTCGGGGTTTTTTCTTCCTCTCATAAGCATACCTCAACTTTCTTTTACTAGTAAAGAATGACACAGCAGAGCAAGAAAAAGAGGTACCTCTAAGGACAACATGACTATGACAGGTGTATGTACAATAAAATAATGAAGATATATTTTGCTGTGATGTACATCAACAGTTAAAGTAGGGAAAGGAGTAGATGGAGCAAAGATTCTTAAGTTCAGACTTAATAGTACAATTTCAATAAAACAGACCTTGTCATGGGGTGGGATGCTACGAGCGGCCGTGAACCCTGCTAACGCCCCTACCGTGCCAAGTGACTATAAAACGCACCCTCGATCTCACCCACCACGTCTTTGCTGGTAATATTGTTAAAGGGAGGCTGCCTTTTTCTGTCCTCCTTGAAACGGTTCCCAGGCATACTCCTGCCTGTACCCCATCTACCGATAATTCTGGGCACTCCCACCACAGGGCTATACGTGGCTCCTACCACCCCTAATACCACATCCCAAGCTTCTCAGATGTACCGGATGTTGTTGAGTCAAAAAAAATACTATTGTTGCCCCCGTCCTCGTGGACACCCTCCTGGCCTGTCTCCCACTTAAGGCCCCACCAGGCCCTACTCTGTCTTGTCGCCCTCTCTGGGGCTTCTCACCAAGCTTGCGCCCTCTCCGGGGCTCGGCTCAATAGGGCTCAGGTAGCATCGGCCTTACCTGGCCCTCACAACCCCTTTCCGGGTCCTATGCCCCACTGGGGCTCAGCTCAGTAGGGCTCAGGCAGCATCAGTCTTACCTGGCCCTCACTGCACTGACCCTCCTTATCAGGATTGGGGTCAGTGCATCCTCTAACTACTGTGCCCTTCCCTGGCACCAGGAACCCCCACGCTACTGGGGAGCTCCTACAAGGCCTCCTCCAACCCCTTATAGCCTCACCCGGTCCTCCGGTATAATATTAAAGCAAAACCCTAAGCCAATAGGCTGTAACACAAAAAACCAAGCCTCCTGGCTGAAACACACGCTCTAGCCCTCTGGCTAAACCTCACTCAAACCCCTCCCCGGGGTTTCTCTTCACCCAGGAGCTGTTTCAGGCCCTTGGGCATCTATAGACTGCAATGTTTCCACAAAGCTCCCGCTCCATCAGTTGCCAGAGGAGAACTGCTTTTAGCCTCAGCCTAGGCTGTTTATATAGGCCAGGCCCTGCCCCCTTCCGGTCAGCTGACCGACTGCGGTTACCCCGGCAACCAACACCTGTATCTCTTCCTAGGAGCAGGGCACCAAAGTGCCCCTGCGACAGACCTTATACAGGGCATTGTAGTTATCATTCACAGTTCCACTTTCACCAAGGATTGTACATAAGGCATGGGTTCTCCAACAAGTCCAGGTAAGGAAGGAAGACAGTCACGACCCACTCTCCCATACCCATCCATTTTTTATGGCTAGATGTGAGTGGAGACCTCCAATTTTGTTTTTTGTTGTAGCAGATGGTTTGGAAAAGGTTGAGACAATCTGATCTCGGATAAAGCAAGGTAACCTGTTAAAAATGGTTAAGTGACATACTATCATTGAAACTGTGGTATTACAAAGCGAATTATGTTACCTTGTATAACCCCAAAGCATTGTGAATTATGCATTACATCACATGACTAAATTAATATATTTATGTATTTCTATTTTCTTCATACAAAAGAAAAATACCATTGTAAGCATATTTTTCAGAGGTGAAAAATGATGATAAATATTCCAATAATGATTGAATCAGAGGGCTGACATACTGCTCTCAGCCTTGGGCTCTAAACACGTATGTTCCTCCAAATTCAAATCAAACTTCTTTATTTTTGAGATGGTTAAACTGTGCCATGAAAAGTTGTGCATGTTTGTGGGGACTTGGCAGACTGGTTTGATCTTTATAGACGTTAAAGAAGATTTGTTTAAAAAAAGCAGAGCTTTGCTTCTACTGTGATCTTGTTTGTTGGCAATAGAAGTGGGTGATATTTTGATGGGGTGGGGTATGTATGAGAGAGAGTGAGGGATCAAACTTTATATAGTAACTTCTTTTGAGACCTTCAAGGTGAATATGCTATGACAATAGAATATTTTGACTTTATGCAAATCTTTCTCATATATAAATGCATGCCTTTTGCAGTTCATTCTGATTCAGAAAACATAAGAAAGATGGTGAGAAACCTTTAAGTGTCCCTGGCAGAATAAGTTCAACTAAATATATATGTAGTTGCTCTTCATTTTCAGTACATCTTTCCCTAGGGAAAGCCCAGGACAGAGAAAATGAGAGGGAGGGAGGGAGGGAGAGAGAGAAATATCTTCCAGGTGACAGACTCCCTGATAGTTTTGTACAAGTTCAACAGAAAATATGTATTTTTTTCCAATCTTCTGGCAATATCACTCACAAAGTGAAACACAAAGGGGACATGAGATTTTAATATTTTATTCCCTCATCCATATCATTTCTGCTATTACATAGTGATGTGCACTGGCAGAGTATAAAGCTACACATGAGAAAGCCCTTTGCAATGAGTGCAAGATGGTGTTCTCTCTGTAAATGAGAATTAGTTCAACAGTTTGCGGCAGTGCAATGTCCTGCCATTGCAAGGAGCTAACTTTCATTTGTGAGGTTGGCAAAAACAATATCATCAGTGTCTTACAGGAGGAAATAACTCGGATCCCTCTCAAGTGGCCTTGTTAAGCTGTTGCATGGAGCTCTGTTGATGGACTACACGGAGAACTGTCTCCTGTCCTTCTCAAGCAGAAGGAATATTTGTGGGAGGGAATGACCCTGACTGGGTAGTAGTGGGAGGAAGAATTGAATGATTCTGCACACAATAAATATTTTATCATAGATTTCTCCCATATCTGTAGGTTTATTCAGGTGATTCAATCTTTTATCTCCTTTTGCTTTTTCATCCTGTCTTTACTCTTGCCCAACCCAGTTCTCTCTGAGTCCCTTTAGTGGTTTTCACCTTCTGCAGCACATATTAGCTGCAGTGATACATATCCTGTGGATGCAAATAAGTGACTGCCAATACCTTTGCTGTTGAATGGTCCCTTCCTAGCTTTTTCCAAATTGGGATGGTGATTTTCTTTTCTTGTCATTAGATTATGCAGTGGTACCTAATTTGGTAGAGAGTGAAAGTAATTATTATAACTGCTAAATAAGCCACTGGAGAACTTTGTTGTGGTAGCTGCCCTGAAAGCACAGAGTATATAAGGATCCCTGTCACAAAACTCCTACAGTAAAAATGGATGAGGCAAAAAAAGGGTTGAGAAAAGATGAATGTCAGTCCAAGACAGCTGGTCAGTGCCAGAACCAGAACCAGAAATAAACTGACTCCTAGCTTTATCTAGTAGCCCACACTGTTAGTCAGTAAACCCCTTAAACTGCCACCCCTTTAGGGTAGTCCAGCCAAACCAAATCTTTGCATCTCATTTTTGCCACGTTAACTGTACTCTATTTGAGAAAGTTGTGTTTTCGTTAGCTTAAAGCAAAACAACATTGTAAATGTTGACTACAAATTAGAGCCTAGCTTCCAGAACATTCACACTAATGCTCTTACATCTCAAAAGCCTTTAAAAGCACCTGAAAATGTTATGCTAGCCTTTGGACTATAGGCATTGATTGTTTGTACTGTCTGAATTCTTTACAACAGTCCTATCTTTGAAGCCGCCTGGTAGTAGATATCTGTGATCTTTTCTCTGGTCAATACCACTAATGCTGGCTGTACTGTAGCTCTGAGATTTCTTTAGTCCTTGTTCTGACTTCTTTGCTTTGTTTTGCTTTTTATCTTTGGGGGGAAATATTTAAAATAGTTTTCCAAAAGCATCTTATCTTTTGTGCAGAATCGGTTGCTATTCCAGTGCTGCCTCGAACAGCAGAAAAACCTGAGTTATAACTTTTTAGTATGAGAAGCAAGTAACATAGCTGTTGAGTGCAAGGTATCTCCTAAAGTGCCTTAGGTCTGTCTTTGAAAATCTCTTTCAGAGGGGAGGACCGGAAGATAAAAAAATTTCCCCAGATAAATGCATGCATGTGTGTGTGTGGTGGGCTTCGTTTCATTTTGTTTAGTCTCGTCTTGCCTGTCTTTCTGTCTCTTTCTTTCAAAATGGCTGCTGACAGGAGTGTATGCTCAGAGCTTTGAAAGCTTCTCCCTGTTTTGTGAGCCTTTCTCCTTCTCGTTTTATTTTCCCTCCCCTAGACAGTCTGACCCCTGACCCACTGTAGTCCCACACTCTTCAGTACTTTTTCCTGCCTTTTTCCCCCTTTTCTCAGCCCTTCCCCTGCAGTCATCCTCTGTCCCTCCTCTCCCCCTCCATCAGTTTCTTTGGGGGTTTTTTGTCTTCCCTCCCCCTTTTTGCAGCTTTTCTTTTACTTATTGTTTTTCCTTCCCTTCCCTTCCACACTGTTTATCTTTCTCCCATCCCCTGGGGTTAGTTAGTTTGTTTGTTTCCAACTTCTTTGTTCCCTGGGAGCAGAGGGCTTCCCACCCCTCTAGTCAATTACAAGGTTAACCCTGTTTCTGCTGGAATGGCTGAAGGCAGCTCCCAGCAATTCACTACTGGAGTTTCAGCCACTCTGGGTTGGAGCTCTGGTCTCTGGCTTTGTACTCCTCCCTCCATTAGAGTGGAAGAGTGTGCTGCTGCTGTGGGGGTGCTCCTAGGCTGCAAACATGTCCTTTACGTTCAGTTCCCATCATTTTCCCCAGTTCTCCTGCTTTAGTGAATGAGGTTGTGGTAGCAGATGTGTTGGTCAGGAGTGTTTTTTGCTTCCCAATGCCTCTAGACACACCATCTGTTCATGTGGTAGCCTTGAACATGCCTCCATTTCTCTTGGGCAATGACCTTGCTAACTTCCTGCACCCTTATGGGGATGGTTACAGGGCCAGTCCGTAGACTGCTGCTTGGCAGCAAAGTCCCTGAGCTCTGGCATGTCCTTTCCTTTAAAGAGCAGCTGTTCATGCTGCTTAACAGGGAGGGTTGGGGTTTGCATGAGTCCACGTCCTTCATGATTGATGGGCAGCAGTTTGAGGTCTACCTCACAACTGGGGACACCTCATGTTTTCGCTGTGGTAGCAGGTCTCACCTGGTTACCCAGTGCCCAAAGAAGTAGCCAGGTTCAGCAGAGCCTCCTGTGGCTGTGCCTGATGGTGGCTCATCCATCTCTGGTGGGGCAGCTCCATTGGGTGGTGGGGAAGGGCCTTCCTCCCAGTCACTCCCTGTTTCATCAGAGTCAGCAAACTCTGTGGTGGTGGACCTGGCCTCCGCTTTCCCTTCCTCAAGAGAGGCCAAATCACAGAGAAAAAAAAGGTTCTTCTAAAAAGGCCTCTTTATCCTCTCAAGACCTCCCCACCACTTCGAGGGGAGGTGAGGTTATTGAGCATGGGCCCCACTGTCTGCCTGCTTCCTCGGCATCTCCTGCAGACTCTGTAGTGGCCAGGAGTGAGCTGAGGTTAGGTGAGGCGGTGAGAGTCTGATGGCCCTCTCTCTACCTCTCAGATCCTTGAGCCTGATGAGATTGATTTGGAGGTTGGACTCTCTGGGAGCCACAAGCAGCTCTGGGAGCAAGAGTGCCAGGCCCAGGAGAGCACCCCACTGAAGAGGTCAGGAACTGATGTCACCCCCCAAGACCACTTGGGTGATGCTGCTCCCACGGGGCCTGATACTGAGAGTCTTGGTGAGGGGTCAAGTGCTTCCCCGGGGCTCAATGTCTCTCAGTGCCTGATGCATACAGCTCCTTCTCCTTTGAGTCAAAGTTTGATTCTGCTTCTGAGGATGAGTTGACAAAAGTCTTCCCTCAGGAGGTAGTGTCCCCCAATTCTGCTAAGGTGCCCCCCTCAATAGGGAGCATCCCCTCCCTGGAGGCGGAACCTGTTCCTGCTTCTGAGGAACCTCCCTGTGCTACCTACTCTGTTGAACACCTCTTTGAGTTTCTAGACCAGACCAAGCACCACCAGAGGGTTGCACAGCATATATGTAAATAGTTCCGAGACCCTGAGACATTTGTGGTGTCCGCTAGGGCTGCAGCAGTGGCACTGCACTCCAATCCAGGGATGCAGTGTTATAGTTTTCGTCTTAGCAAACTTGAGGGTGATGTTTGGTGTTTGTTATGAGAGGTGCCAGCTGGGGAGTTGTAGGCCTGATCTTTCCCTGTCCTGCATGTTTGCTCCTCTCTGCTGCTTCTCTCTCTCTTTTTTTTTTTGGCCTTGCCTGTCCCCCCCTCCCCCTTTTACGCCCTTCACACATGGCTGTCACATCCTTTTGGTTCTTTTAATGCCAATGGAAGCAGACAATACTCTTTGATTTCCTGCACCAGAAAAGGCTGGACATTGCCTTTCTGCAGGAAACACACACTGTTGCAGCTAATCAGGCTGATTGGCATACTGCTTGGAAGGACCATTGTTTCTTGAATCATGGCACCTCCCTCAGCACAGGAGTCATGATCCTTCTGTCATCACAGCTGATTTCTGACTCAGAGGTAGCCCAAGAGGTCATCCTTGGCTGCCTGCTCACCACTTGTATCCTGCTTGCACAACATTGCCTCCTCCTAATGAACATCTATGTGCCCATTGCTGGATGAGAATGGACTGCCTTCTTTGAGACACTGGCTGACTTTTTGCAGAGCACAGCTGCTGCTGCTGCTGCTGCTGATGATGACCTTCTCCTGGGCGGGGACTTTAATTGCACAGTTGATGCACATCTTGACCGGGATGGGATGGAGCCCCATCCATCCTCAGCCCAGAAGCTGTGGAATGCTTTGGAGGCAGCAGACCTTGTTGATGTCCAGCACCATCTCCGTGCCAATGAGAGGCAGTGTACCTGGCTGAAGGCAACTGCTGGTGGGCTCTCCATGGCATGCCCTGACCACTTGTATGTCACCAGACACCACCTACCACTCCTATGTAGCAGCCATGTTACCCAAGCAGGACTATCAGATCACAGCCTGGTCTCTTGTGTGCTGAGCCTACCTGGCAGGACACATTCCCAGGCACTCTACTCGTGCCTTGACACTAGTCTGTTGCAGTATGCTCACTTCTGTGACTGTTTTGCTCACTTCTGGCAGACATGGGAGGCTGCAAGAGCTATCTTCCCCTCCTGGAGGCAGTGGTAGGATGTGAGAAAGGTGCAGATTAGAGTTTTTTGTCAGCAGTACATGCAGTTCACAACAAGCAAGCTTTGCCTCCGTGTTCGGGAGTTGGAGGAGAATGTGGCGCAGATTGAGGTGGCCCTGCATGATGCTGGTAGTGATACCAGGCTGCTCAAGAGTCTTAAGCTCCACAAGCAATATCTGTGGGAACTGGCAGAGAGTTCAGTCCGGTGTGTGAGGCCCTCCTCCCTGCCAAGAACTGGCAGAGACTGATGCCCCGACTCACTTCTTCAGCCTTGAGAATTGATGAGCCGCATGGAAGGTCATTGACCATCTTAAGACCCCAGACAGCCAAATGCTTACAGATCCTGTTGAGATCCGACACCATGCCATGACCTTCTACCAGGAAATGTTGGCAGCTGAACCAGTTTGCCTACAGTCTGCTAGGTGCTCACACGATGGCCTCCCTAGGCTTTGCTCATCAGAGACTATCTTGAATGAGAACTGTCTTTGGAGGAACTCATGGCTGCCGTCAGGGACCTCACCTTGGACAAAGCCCCTGTCATTGATGGATTGCCTGCCAAATCTTTTATAAGACCTTCTGGCCTCTCCTCAGCCCCTGCCTCCTGCGTGTCTTTTATTGGAGGTTCGCGGGCCAGACAATGCCAACCAGCTGTCAGCAAGTGGTTCATACCCTGCTGCCTAAGAAAAGAGACCTTGGCTTCATCAAGAACTGGTGACCAGTGTCCCTCTTGTGCACTGATTACAAGATCCTGGCCAAGGCTTTGGCTAACTGGTTGTGCACTGTTATGACTACAGTCATTAGCCCTGAGCAGAGCTGCTGCATGTTGGGCAGATTCATCCAGGATAATCTGTTCCTGCTTTGAGACCTGCTGACGGCTGCAGGCCTCTTTGGTCTTAACATCGGGCTTGTCTCCTTGGACCAGGAGAGAAGCTTCAGGTGGGTTGGCCATAACTACCTGTTTTGGACCCTTGAGGCCTTTGGCGTCAAGCCTGTCTTTACCTCTGTCCTCCGGGTCCTGTGCCCCATTCCCAGCCTATAGGGGCATTCGCCAGGGCCACCCTCTGCTAGGAATGCTGTATGCCTTGTTCATTGAGCCCCTACTCCATTCACTGTGGTAGTGTCTGACTGGACTAACCCTTTCATCTGCTTCCATCTCAGTGGGCTGACAGTCAGGCTAACAGCATATGCAGACGATGTGACTGTCCTCACTAGCACTCAGGGTGATATCCAGTCCTTGTTCACCTGTCAGCAAGTCTATGAGTGTGCCTCTTCAGCTTATGTGAACTGGACCAAGAATGACACCCCCCTTCTCAGTCCCTGGGTCGACCCCCCCCTAACATGGCTGGGGGTCTTACCTGGCATTGACAGGGCCTCAAGGCTGAAGGGGTGTTCAAGCTATTGGTTTTCTTGGCACAGAACTGAGAAGACATTGGCGCTGAGGTGGAGGCACGCCTGCAGCAATGGCACTAGCGTCTGCCCAGACTGTTCTACCATGGGCAGATCCTTATTGTCAACAAGCTGGCAGCTGCAACATTGTGGCACTGTTGTGCTGTGTTGGATCCCTCGCTGGTCCTGCTTGAGAAGCTTAAGAGACTGCTTGTGGACTTTTTTTGGGACAGGCATCACTGGTTCCCCTGAGCTGTTCTTTATTTGCCGGTGGCTGAGGGGGGCAGCAGGGCTTGGTTGACCTAGTGGGCAGGGTGGCTGCCTTCCACCGGCAGGCCCTCCAAAGGCTCCTCTACTGCGAGGACCCCATCCCCTGGCAGCAGCTAGTTCGGTTGTTTTTGCACTGGGTGGGGGACTTTGGCTTCAACCAGGAGCTTTTTATTGTGGACCCCACCCTCCTGGGTTGGGGTGTCCTCCGACCCTTCTACTGAAGCTCATCAGGCCCTGTGAGATGCTGCTTTCTGCCTCCTGTCCAAGGCCTGGCATCTGCAGTTACTGCAGGAGCCCCTGGTCCGTAAACCAGCCCTGCAGTGCAGTCTGTCAAGCCTTGTTTCTAGCAGCCTTGTCAACTCCCTCATCTGGTCATATACCATCCAGCTGGGACACCTCCTTGACATGACCCAGTCAGATTGGTTGTCAGCTGAGGCTCTGGCCATCCACCTGGGCATATCCTCAGTCTGCTGTGCTGCTCACTTTCTAAGGGATGTGTGGACCGTTATCTCAGAAGATGCGGCAGCTGCCTTGGAGGAATACCTTCGAGCATAGAAAGCCCTCCCTGTTGGGGATGTCCCAATTGTGGATAGCAACCTGTATGGTAGGCCTGGTACCTTACAGGTTCTCCCCATGTCTCCTGACAGTGGTACCAGGAGCTGCTTTGACATGCTCCCCTAGAAGGCCCTATATCTGTGGGTGATTTGGGTCCACCATGCCCATGTCCTTGCCACTCATCTCAACACAATGTGGTGGAGGCATGTGGTGGCACTAGCACTTATGCCAGCCTACCCTGCCTGGTGCATGCCTTACAAGCCCCCTATTTACAAAAAAAGGTGATTTCCAGTGGTGGTTGTTACATGGGATACTGGCCACTGGCACTCTTGCCCGCCACGTGGACCTGGCTGCATCAACGGCCTGTTCTTTTTGTCCAGGAGGAGTGGAGGAGGGTCTTAACCATGCCTTCCTTGGATGCCCCCGGCTGTTGCAGCTGTTTGCTGCTGTCAGTGCTTTGCTTGAGGCACTGGGTTTTGACCTTTCAGAGGCCACCTACTTGTTTTCCTTCCAATACTGGGCAGCCAATGGGGGTATCATAGTTTCAGTTTGTAGGGTCGGAAGGGACCTGAGCAGATCATCGAGTCTGACCCCCTGCCATGTCAGGAAAGAATACTGGGGTCAAATGACCCAGGCAAGGTGTTTGTCTAGCCTGGTCTTAAAGACCCCCAGGGTAGGAGCCAGTACCACTTCTCTTGGAAGTTGGTTCCAGATCCTAGCCGCCCTGACAGTGAAGTAGCGCCTCCTGATGTCTAATCTGAATCTACCCTCTGCCAGCTTGTGACCATTATTTCTAGTCACTCCTGGTAGTGCTCGGGGGAACAGGGACTCCCCCAGTGCCTGCTGGTCCCCTCTGACTAGTTTGTAACAGGCCACTAGATCCCCCCTCAGCCTTCTCTTGTGGTGGCTGAACAGGTTCAGGTCCCGTAGCCTCTCCTCATAGGGCCTGCCCTGCTGCCCCCTGATCATGCGAGTGGCCCTCCTCTAGACACTCTCCATGTTGTTCACATCCCTTTTGAAGTGCAGTGCCCAGAACTGAATGCAGTACTCCAGCTGTGGCCTGACCAGTGCTGCATAGAGGGGGAGTATCACCTCCTTTGACCTGCTCGAGATGCCTCTGTGTTTGCATGACAAGGTGTGGTTGGCCTTCTTGACTGCATCCTCCACACTGCTGGCCCATGTTCATCTTGGCATCAATGATGACGCCAAGATCCTTTTCTGTCTCTGCACTGACGAGAAGGGAGTTCCCCAGCCTGTAGGTATGGTGCTGGTTCTTCCTCCCCAGGTGCATCACCTTGCACTTGTCAGTGTTGAATCCCATCCTATTCTCATCCGCCCACCCCTGTAAACTGTCTAGCTCCAATTGCAGCCTATTCCTCCCTTCTAGCGTGATGTGATGGTCATCTTCCTGGCCAACTTCTTACTTGCCTAGGCTAAGATGGCCACCCTCAAGAGTTTCAGGAACTGGCTTGCTGGGGCCAGCTTAGATGTTGCTCTGCAGCTCTTCCAGTTTTTGGTACGGATACACCTGTCACTGGAATTTGAGCACACTGTCCTCCAGCAGACGTTGCCCACCTGCCAGGCACTGTGGGCAATTCAGGGGATGCTCTTTAGTGTCAAGGGTGGCCATTTAGTCCTTGCGTTGTGATACTGCTAGCCCCTTTCCAGGGTACTGGCAGGGGTCTCAGCAGGCTGATGTTGCACTGGATATTTTTGTTTTTAGACTGAAGGCAGGCCTTGTGGGCCAAAACCCCAGGCTCTGTTCTTTGTATTGGAGGGCCCTCCACATGGGTCATATTTTGTTTCATTTTGTTGGATTGTTACCCACTTTTTCCCATAATAAACCTTTATAAAAAATCAAAAGTCTTTCTGTCTGTCTTTCTTTTCATTGTGAAGTGGGAAAGAAATCTTGGCTGTGGCAAATAATGATTAAATACAATGACAAGGAAGATGCTTCAGATGGAAGAAAATCCTATTACTTTATTGATTTACAATGATAAGCGTTTCTGAAGGAGGCTGCATTGTCGCAAGAGTAGTCATTCGCAGCTGTTTATTGATTCTAATGGGGATTGAAAGGTGATTGAGTGCAGTGACTTTTTGTGCCCTGCTGCTTTTTTCTTGAATTTTGGCAAAAAGCAATTAAAGGAGATGCTGTTTTCCATAAGCATCTCCTTATGTGGACTGGGCCTCCTAATTACAACACTATAAACTGAGATGGAAAAGCTAATGGTCACCTGACAGCCCAGCATAAGATGAATGCTCATCATTTATGAGGCAGCAGCAATAAACAGGATGATAAGGTTCTTCAGAACAGGGCTTAAATATTAATTTGAGCTGTAAAGCTGCATGAATACATCAATAAATCTTTTGTTTGTTAATAATCTTTAAGTGTTAAGGTGCATTGTAATTTGTTTGTGGTACCCAAGGACCTGGAAGTGCACACAGTTAATTGATCAATGAGAGTCTATACCACATTGTGTTATCCTGTCACTGTGATAACTAGGTTGTGTGTATAATCAGTTCTTTAGTCTGCACAATGCATACACAATTTAATCCTTAAATAGGATTTAGTTTCACTAAATATAGATTGGGACTCTGAAACTGCACTGGCTGTGAGTTTATTGCTCAAATATTTTAGTAAACAAGAATAGTTAAGCTCACATCTCTGGGGATGGGGAAAGGTGATGATAATATGGCTAGAACAGTTGATCATGGAAATAAAGAAGTGATATTTAGGGAACTGTTGTGAATTTCAGAATATTATCTAAATATGGAATTGTGAAACTTACTGAGAGGCTTTAATGGTTCTAGGCACATGACCTATGTGGATCACGGAAATAAAAATGGGATGCAGAGACTAACTACGAATTCAAGTGAAACAAAGCTAATATACTGACCTACTTTTCCCCAGGTTAGGAGGAATTTCAGGCTTGTGTATGCCTCCAGAACCAAGCCATGCTCAGACTTTTCTCTTATTGCCCATCTTGTTCTCAGAGTTTCAGAGAAGTTTAGAATTGAATGGATATACAAAATCACCTTTTCACTGTCCAAGCGTGTTTGTGAGGCAGTGAAAAGTCATTGCCCATGCTGTTTCTCTCTTTTGGATAACCAGACAACAGTCTCTAGTAATGTTAATTTGCTACCCTGCAAGAGCACCAAATTCACCTCCTGAGTGATTTTTATAGGTACAAAGATCAGTACATTGGTCTAAGAAGAAAGATGCTTGTCTATCAAGAAACCTTGTGGCACTCAGAACCCAAATTGTTATGAAGCAGTAACTGTAGACCAGACCTTGCAAACCCTAACTGACAAAAAAAAATCTTTACTTGTGCAAGTCACCTCCTGAAGGCAATGGAATGACATATGGCAAGACTGTACTACTGTGGTCTGTACACAGAGAATGTTCTTGGGTTTTCAAATCTCCTGCCTCCTTCTTTTGAAATGGGGTCAAGTATCCCACAAGAGGTTCGTAAGATTGGGCTTCATGGAGAAGGAGAGAGCAGAAATATATAGGTCATGGTTAGGCTATCTCAGTCCCATGAATTGGAGCTGTGTTGCTTATTCAGAAGACCTTCTCCCTGTTCAGGAACCTCCTTAGAACACATTCAGTGACAGCCAAAGGGATCCCTAGAAGCATGGTGGCAAGGAAGTAGAGGAATGGTGTGGGAGAGGGGAGGAGAAGGTGATGCACTACAGGTTTTATTGTGATGCTTCTATGTTAACCATGTTTATGTTATAATATTGGGTGACCTGGTTTAACTCACCATTTGCACAGAGGCCAGAGGGTTTGGGTTGTGTGCCAGATGAGATTGGATGGACCTTTAGCATCTGTAGAGCCTTTAATGGCTGTACCATATTACCTAAGAGGTTTCCAGAGGAGACGCACGTGAGATTGGCAGAGCAGGCTGGAGACAAGCAGCCTGGCAGCTCCTGGAGAAAAGAATTTGGGAACCAACAAGTGGAATGTCTCTGGGCTGCTCATGGCTGTGTAGGCTGGAGCAGGGATGAAGGGACTGCTTCACCCATATGGAAGGCACAGAGATCCTCTGACTGGGTGGCCTTTGCCCCAGTAAATGCCGTTACTAAAGAAACTGTCTGCTGTGCTACTTGGAACTGTGGGTTGCATTGGGTTGTTCCAATGGGAAATGGTGTTCTGCTCTCAGGGGTGTAACTGGATGTTTGTTCCTTGAGTTAGGGCCATGGAAAAACAAGGAAGGTGAGAGACTGAAAGGCTGGGGTCTCAGAGTGGGAAGGAGCTCGGGCTCCTGCCTTGTTCTAGAAGGCAAGCCTGGGCTGGCTTCAAGGGGTGCTCTCAGGGTCCAGTAAAGGCTCTGTGATGGGAGCGCAGAGGGGATGGGCGAGGAGAGAAGAGGGAAAGGCCCAAGAGTCAGTGTGCTGGCATGTGATTTTTATGTGGAGCATAGGAATCCATGAGCCTCGATGGGTTTGTGCTATGGCTTTTTTCCAATGGGACAAATCTTGGCACAGTCATGATGATCCAGAAGCATCATGTGTGGGGGGGAAAATTATTCCTGCTTCTTCCTTGAGTTTTATCCAATGGATTTTTCAAGTGTCCATTACTGATAGGTGTTTACTCTCTTGAGTAAGGATTTGTGGATCAAGCCTGAGTTAACAGTGGCAACCACTCCATGGAAAAATGTTTTAATGTCTTTGTTATGAATTACAGCCACTAATTTAGGGATTAAAATGGCAGGCATCTATTTTACGTTGCCAGGCACAATTACGGTGCTATATAAATGATTGCTAGGGATTATAATGGCTGTTGCTGTGTTGCTTTTCTTTGTACTTTCATATACAGCAGTATGAAGGACTCTCTCAGATGCTCTGGTTAATCTGGCAATGCTAGGGTTTTGCTACCAGAGCAACTATTTAGCTAGAAGTGTCCTATTGTTTGCCTTGCAGATGCTAGCCCATTTTTTATGAGGCAAGGTATGCTGCAGATGGCTGTGATGCTGCCTTGACTGCAACAGGCTGACATCTCCCAGAGCAGTTGCAGGAGTGGCAATGCTCAATGTTAAATAGTACTTTAGAAAATGAAAAAGAAGTGCTGCCCAAAAAGACAGTGTCATGACTGCAGCCTGAATTATTAGCTGGTATGAATAAGTGGAACTCCAATGACTTGATTTACACTTGCTGAGAGTCTGATCCTGTATTGTGTATGGAGGTACTTCAGTTCTTGGAGGAAACTTTTAAATGAGGGGTGTACTGCCTCTCTAGTGAATACTATGGTGAGGACCTGTCTATGCTAGATTTTTATGAGCACAGCTGTCAGGGATGCAGGGGTATCATTCCAGATGATATAGGTGGGCTAGTTTAGAGAGGCATGAGCCTTTGCAGGCCATAGCCCACTTTGTCAGGTGCTAGGAATGGACATTGCCAGGTTCTCCCTCAAAAGAACACACAGTGGCACATACTGGCTAAGGGCTGGAGCACAGCGCCTGCTCATGGTGGAGGGGATTAATTAGAAGGTTCTGGAGTCTCTGGCTGTTTTCACAAACAAATCTACACTTGAAGCAGCATAACTGGAGAGTGCCACAAATCAACACATCTCTGAGTAGTGTTAGTTAAAGGTGATAAATGGACTTTAGAGCGACGGGAAATCCCAGGTCATACAAACACAAATGCAGTTGCGTTGATGTAAACAGGAAATATTGTTTTGTCCACAAATGCCCTAAGGTGCTACCCTTCCCTACCTTCTGCCTGACTTCAGACTAACATAGCTAACTACATATGTGTTTATGGCAGGTGAGTAGTAAAGACCCTAATGTGGATTCACCAATACCAGAAAAAACAATGCTTTCATTCTCAGTTTGTTTAGGTTTCTGGAGGGCTTGTTAGGGGGATGAAATAACCTTTACTGGAAAGAAAACCCAGCCTTGCTGTTATGCCTGCATAATTTACTGGTGTAATATACACTGGTAAGTAATCTTTTTGTGTCTCAAGTTTGTCCCCTTCTAGAGCTCCTTAGGAATGATTTTATATGCCCCACATTGAAAACATAGAAATGAGTTTGTTTTATCTTAAAATTTAGCTTTAAAATGTATGGCATTGTTTTAAATGCATACTGTGGGACAGTTGGGATACTGCAGTGTCCCTTTAAAAAGAAGAAAAAATATTAAAAAAATCCTCACCAAACAAAAAACCCCATGGGCGCATCCATACATGTAAACATGTGCATTTGCAGCAGCTCAAATAGAATCGGTTCAAATGTGAGCCTGGGCTTTTTGCCTCTGCGCACGTGCTCGGACATGCACTTTTTTGTGGAGCAATTGTGCCACTTGGGGTACAATAACCCTGCCTGGCTCCTCCCAGAACTACAGCTAGGGGGAGCTAGATTCCAGGGCCAGCACCTGTGCTGTCTCCAGCAGTATAAAATGCTGCCCTGTCCTGGCCTCAGCAGTACAAAAAGCTGCCCTGGCAAGTAGCTCAGGACTACTTGCTCTCAGGAGCTTCTGGGGCCCAGTCAATTGGTACCTGAGGGACACTATCCCATGTGCCAGCTGGACTGCTGAAGCAGCCCTGAGAGTTCCCTGCACCCTTTACAGAAGTCTGGCAGTGGGGGCTGCTGCCTGGCTGTGACCTGCTGTGTACCTGCGAGACCTGGATGGGGGCTGCACAGCCAGTAGAGGCATCTGCTCTTTTGGAAGATGTTCCGGGTATGGTGGCCTGCTTTGAACTTTCAAAGCATGTCCTCCTGGCCCCATTAGCCAGGAGGTCAGCCACAGCCAGCTGGGTCCAAGG
>NW_017729022.1:143480318-143480646 GCF_001723915.1 Gavialis gangeticus
CTGTTAGGCCTACATGCCCCACCTGGCACCATTCCCTTCCAGCTGCTGCAGCCCCCCCCAATGGCTGCCCCCCAACCCCAGGCATGGTCACTTAAAAACACCCCCAACCTCTCCCAAAATCTGGAAAAAGATAGCGTCTACTTACCTTAGAAGCAGGGGCTGGGGGGGCCTCTGGGGCCTCCTGGAAGAACCCTCCCCCCCCGGGCAGCAGTGGGGAGCAGGTGGGCCCAGGCTGGGGCCGCTAGGGCTGTCACCCTGCCCTGCACTTTGTGGGTGGGGCCCCAGTGAGCCAGACAGCAGCTACAACTGCCGGTAAGTGTCGGGATTT
>NW_017729022.1:143481076-143499416 GCF_001723915.1 Gavialis gangeticus
ACCAGGGTGAGGGCCAACCATAGAGACACTCTGGCAGCCAGAGCATGTCTGTGGAGGAACCAGCCTCTGGTTGCCTCAGGGCATGGTCCAGGACCGTGCCCTAATCCACTTTTTTTAACTTCATTTTTTTTAGACCTCTGGATATCCAGGGGTCTAATTTTCTCCCCGCACTGCAACATTTTTTTGTGCCCACACGTGCCTCTTGCCCAGTTTCAAAGGGGTTTGAGACAGGGAAAGAGGCACATGTGTGCTTGTCTGGATGTACCCTATAAGTTTTCTTAGGTCTTCACAAAGCTTACTTCAAATACAAGATGTCTACTGAGATGGGAGGGGTTTTTTTTGTGCATATCTAGGGGAATTTTCTTTCTTTTTTTAAAGGCACATCTTTTTTCCTCTGCTATTGTCTCCAAGTCGCCATTTTACTAATGTGTAACAAGCAGAAAGTAAAACTCATTAGGAACTTATTATTAACATTTGTTTATAATAAACTGGCTGGCTTAGTGACACATCACTGAAGTTGTGGAGATATAGTATGATGAGTAGAACTGGAGAGAACAGATTGATGATGGAGCTGAGGTTCAAGAAAACAGTCCTAGGGCTAGTGACTGAGACACAAAAGAGGTAATTCTCAGTATTTAGTACAGACCTCTCAGCATATTTTATAAAGCTCTGTTTCTCATGACCTGTTTGATGTCCTCTTTATTGCTGATCACTCAGAAAACTCCCAGTATTGCTAAAAGTAAGCATTCAGAATTTGCAATCCAACCCCTCCCTCCCTTTCCTTCTTCCTGCCCTGACGCATGAAATCGTGAGGTTTTAAATACAAGGCTCTTGGAATTCATTTCATTTGAATTTTCAGGATTTTAGTAGCATCTTCAAGCTTAGGTCTGTAGCATTGAGAGATGATGCACTTATTTTAAAATGAAAAATGAAATTAGGGTAAAGTTGTGTGACGCTAGAGACCAGGAATTTGAGGACAGCTGGGACTCTGGGGAAGGAAGGAATGAAGAGGGTTGAAGGATGATATTACAAAACTGGATTCCTTAGTGCTTTCTTTGAGATTGCCATATGTCGTGCAGTGGCATGTCTTGCTGACCTTGTTCTGTAGCAGCCTTTAATGATGCTGCTGACTACACCATGGGAAAAAGGTTTAAAAGGGAAGGCTCACTGAGATTTTTAGGTTTCCAAAGAAAAGGCCAGATTTTGAAAAGTTCAGAGCATACAGAAGTTCCTATTGAAATCAACTGAAAACAGCAATTTGCTTGCCACCCAGACAGTTCCTTTGCTGGAATGCCAAGAGCCTGGCTTGTCTTTTGGGAGGGTCTGAGGGGTACTTAGCACATATGAAAGTCAGTTCACTTAGGCAAGCTTAGGCACACTTGCTTTTGAAAATTGTGGCTGGTGTCTCCCTTTGTCTCTTTCCTTCCATGCATTCTTTCTAATTTTTCTTCCTGCTGCTAATGGTTTTGAAGATGGGTATTCAATAGCTGCTGCTACTAGTATTATTCCTGGTGGATAGGTGTAGATGGAGTAGGCTAATATATTTTGTATGCTCAGCTAACACCTTCTACTTAGGCTGCACTGTGAGAGATGAGCAAAACCTCTGATTTTTTTCCACTGTGTAAGTACTACATTCATGTAGGAAAACCAATATTTTTTGATCCAAGGCACAATTTCTTCAAATGAACAAAGGTGTTTGGTGCCTTCTTGCTTGCTTGCTTGCTTGTAATAAAAATAATAAATCTCTGTCTTCTTGCTAAACTGTGTTTTGGTGAATTGCCCTCTGGTGGAAATTTTACTTGGATTTTTTTATTATTGTCAACCCCCCCCCCCCACCAGCTTTTCATAGTGAAATATGCTATTTTTCGGCTAGAAAAGAACCTTCCCTCACCCAATCCTCACGTCCAACATTCTGTTATTTGATGTGGCTACAATAAACATTGATTTCTTGTTTTCTTATTGGTTGACCGAGGCTTTCACTCTGTATGAGCTTTCTGAACAAGAGAAGGGTAGAAAAACAAAGTCCTGATTGCTCTGTGTGAGCATTGACTGCTCTATAGTGCACCTTTTAAAGATAAAATTCTATTATGGGTGAATCTTTTTCCCCTCTGTCATGCTGGGTGCTGTTTAACTTCTGCCTCTCCTCTAGAAATCCCTGTATTTCCTTGGTGCTGAATGCATATAATGACCATTACTTTTTTTGTCCTTTGGGATCAAAGGCCATATACAGTGCCAGTACCATACAGGACATTTATTTTGAATAGAAAGAGTTGGATTAAAAGAAGTCCTGAGGATGAGAAGCTGTAATGTGCTCAGAATAGTATAATTTGTATATCCCCAGGGGAAAGATTCAAGAAGGCCCCATGTCTCCATCAGAATTTATAGCTATGAAAGGAAAGAATGAGACCTAACAGATTTGAATTGGCATTGCCAAACAAACCCAAGAAACTGAATGTCTGGGGTACTTTGAGCTGAAAGGGGGCAAAGTTGCATATATTAAAATTTCCATCCAGAATACATAAGAATCCACAGAAAAGTAAACTTCAGTCTCTCATATGGGTCTGGATTACTACTTCTACCTCTGCTATCTATTATTATTTATTCTGCAACCTGTTTAGACAAGCATTTTCAAAGAAGTTGGCTGCCTAAAGTTAAATACCTTTGGAGATACTTCAGTAAAGATGGCCTAAATTTTTTAAATGCTCACCTGAAGCTCTTATTAGGAACCATTAAGGTTTTTGTGAAAATATACTCAGAAGGATATTTTTCTCTTTAAAAATAGTACTTTATGTTTTACATTTAGGAGCTATTAGTCTTAAGTTATAGTGGCATATACTGAAAAATTACTCTCTTATTGAAGTTAATGTCTTGTTATTCTTCACACTGGAAAGGATAGCTGTTGTAGAAATAACATTTTTAGTAAATATAATAATAATGCTTTTACCTGATATGCCTCAGATCCTGTGTAATGTTATACAAACATAAATGTATTCAGCTATTTGCATTGAGTGCCTTGTTGAAGGACTTTAGCTTGTAATTTTTTTTAAATCTATGAATGAAATATTGTTGTATTATGGGTTTCTTTTAAAATTCACAATGCAACAATGTACTTTTATCTGTAATCTGCTTGTTCATTTCCTATCTTATTATTTTTTAATAAAATACAAAAGTGGCCTGGAGCTTCAGTCTAAACTGTACATTTTTTATATAGGATTTCTGAAAAGCACTCATTATTCCATTTGCCCTGTTGGAGGTGGACCCCTTCTTTTGCATCCCTCTTGGAATTTTACAGGCTTCAGTGTTCTCATTCACAAGCATCTTTTATACAAAAAAATGAATAGGCATATAATTTTCTGTGCTTTTAGCATGTTTGGTCAAGGAACATTATGTATGTGAAGTGTTTACTTTTTCCCTGTCCCAAGCCAACCCCGACAGGTGGCTAGGGAGGGTGAGCGGGCACCTCATATTTTGTCAATTGAGGTTTCACTGTTATATGAGTACAAGTGTATTTAATCTTTGATTTCCACTGCATACATGACAATGTTCTTTCATGGACTGTAAATAGTTAATTGTGTTTATCCCTGTTGATGTGCTGTATTTACCTGTGTTTGTTTATACCTGTGGTTCCCGCTAAGCTGTGCACGTGCGCGACCACGCACAAAAAAAATCTTTTTGTGCAGTAACTTTTTAATGCCGTGCACCCGCCCAGAAAGGAGCTGGGCTGTGGCAACTTGTAAACTTTGAGTGAGGAGCCTGGTGGAGGCACTGGGGCCAGTGTGGGACACTTACTGGTGGTAAGCTCCTCACTCCTCTGCTCCAGAGAGCTTCACTCCAAGCCCTGCACCATGTGCCTCCTTGCTCCTGGAGGCAAGGCATCGGCAGGGCTGGGGCAGAACTGGACACCGAGCAGGCTCTGGGGAACTGCTCTGCTCTCCAGCCCTTTCTGGTGAGCTACTCTAACCCCTCACACATCATAACCACAGAACACTTTATGAAAACAGAATCAAACATACCATTTGGTGTGTTACAGGGTAGGTAAGGACACAACTAATCCTGCCTGTGTATCGGCAGACAAGTTATTAGGTTAACATATGCTCATATGACTCTAGGAATTCCCATTGCTACATAGGAAGATAACCCCCACAAGACTTTTCCAGCTTGACTTGGGAGAAAAAAATTGTTCTTAACCCCAAATCAATGGTTGGTTTAACCCTTAGTGGAAGAACACAATGCTCTAGCCAGATGCCTGAAATGCTGTAAAATGCGTGTAGCTGCTACAGTTAAAACTCCCATTTTATCTGTGGTTAATCTCTGATATTTCAGAGAGAAGAAGAATGGAAGGGAAGGGGGAAAAGGAAATCCTCATAAACCAATAAAACATCCATGGGGGAGGGAGGGAGGCAGAATCTTGCCTGGTTCCTACAAATGACAAACAGAAGCACTGAAGCATGGAGATACCAGAACTGGGCAAAAATTACCTGCACCTTATAGATGAGAGAGGGCAGGTTGGCAGATTAACCAAAGCACAGTATGATTCAGATCAGAACATCAGTGAATTGAAACTGATCCCTTGAGATACTCTTGGCCAAGTATACAGTATGCATATGTATATGTGCACATGTGTATGTGAGTATACTCAGGAATGGAACAAAGCAGCAGGCTCACAGACCAAAGTGGCGTTCTCACGGATTGCTACACCTTAGAGGGAACATTGCTTATGGGTTCCAGATCCGGTACTTACCTGTGTAGGTTGAAGCTCTATAGGACGTATAAGTCATATATATACTATAGTCCTGTAACATTTAATAAGTGATTACTTATCTGTGTGTGTGTGTATAAATAAATGTATGTGTGTATCACTTTATTTTATTAATTAATACATCTGTATATAGTTAAGCAGTTGGGTTCTGGCTTGAGGGGAAACTGTATGATTGACAGTTCCCTCCCACAACACCTCTGCCTGCTGACAATCCCCTTCAATTCAGAGAATGGGGGTACATACCCTGTGTATACCTGGGCTACATGCAGAACTTTGAACCTTAAAACATCAGATTAGAAGGACATACATATAGGGGCTGGTGGTTCCAGCTGTGCAAATAAGGGGTAAAATCTCTTTAGAGAAAACTAGGTGATGAGACTTGAATGTTATATTTGGCACTGTTACCTTTTTAATAGGCCTGACAACAAATTATAGGAATAAACTGTCTAGCTGTCTTGATGAAATCTTTTATTATTTGTGAAATAAACTGATTTACTCCAAGAAGGTGTCTTTCACCTCAACTAGATAGAGGAACAATATATAAAATATGATAGGATGAAAGAACTGCACATAGGCCATGCTGGGTCTAGCTGTATTTTCTAATAGATAGGGGCATATAATCAACATGTAATAGGTATTAAATAAATCAATTGAGAGGAAATTAGGGTGGATGTGGGATTCATTTTAATAAAACTAGTTTTTTTTTCCCATTTGCACTTGTGACCATAAAAATAATGAGATGTGATGAGTAATAAAAGTTTTCTGTAGCCTGATCCAAGCCTAGTGACAGTACTGCAAATGGTGGTTGGGGACAGTAACATAAACATTGAATCAACCATCTGTTAAAACCTAGAATAAGAATGCAGATAAATAATCTCTGGCTACTATTTTCCAGAGAGTATGGAAACGGCGGCTGCTGATGGATGTTTGTTTAAAGTTGTGATGGAATTTGATCCTCAATGCCAACAGTTATGCCTTCTGCCATGCTACTCATGCATGACAGGTTGTGTGATTTTTTTTTTTGAGATCAGGGATCAGATTCCAATCATGCCCTATTTGCCAGTTCAGGAGAATCATAATCCCAGGGTCCCCCTGCACCAGAAAATTCAAAGCTGGGTTTCCAGCTCAGCTGACTGTCGGCTTGCGAGGGCCACACCAGGGCTGTTTGGAGACCTCTAATCCTGCCACGGAATCAACCATGGATGAACAACAATCATGGAAATGAGTGATGTACTACAAGCACTGAACACTAAATGTTTTGATTCAAAATCTGGCAGTCTCAATTACAGAGAGGCAAACAGGAATGTAAGAAATGAAATAAAGTCAAAAGAAGACTGGATTCTAAACAGGTGTGAAGACATTCAAAGCGGTTTGAGAAAAACAAAAGCAGGAAAACATTTGAGAGCCTGAAGAAGGTAACCAAAGCATGACCAATGATAGTAGAAGACAAAAATGGAAGATTGCTTACTGAACTTTGCTTGGCAGCTGACAGACCTTCAACATTAAATTGTAAGATTTGGATGCAGGCCCAATGGCATGAAAGCCATAGAATTGCATGACATCTGGGTGGTTGGTGACAAGGACACTGGGATTCCTCAAAGTTTGCAGAATTTTGATTGGCTAGGATCATCAATAGTTTATCTGGTGTGGACTAGATACTGATGGTTGGCATGATGTGAACAATGATCCTTTGGCAACCAGCTTACTGAGCACAACACAATGCACACGAGATAGGCAGAGTATGCAAAGGAACTCTACAACTACAATACCCAAATGGGTCCTGAAATACTTGATCAACTAGAGAAAGGAGGGCCTGGAAGCACTGAAGAGGAAGATCAAGACATCTTAGGAGAAGAAGTAGAAGAAGATATTAGAAGACCAAAGAATGGGAAAGCACCTGGGGTAGAAACTTACCTGCAGAACTCTTGAAGACAGGTGACACATAATAAGCATGCTTCACAAAATTTGCTTAAAATAAGCACAGAGAAAAGCAAAGTAATGACAACCTCCAAGATCACTGACAGCAATGTTGGTATGAAGATCGACAATGAAAATCTATAAAGAGATTAACAGTTAACAATTTTTAACCATCTAGAAGCCACCGTCACAGAAGACATCTGAAAAAGGAGGTCAAGACCAAAACAGCCGTTGCTACCAGCTAAATAACAAAGCTAAAGAAAGTCTGGACAAGCAGCAATATTACACCAAACATAGTTACATCTGTTACATACTGTGGTCATCTCTATGATGCTTTATGACCGAGGCATGGAAGCTTGATAATTTTTGCAACTAATAACATTTAGTTGGTCTAATAAAAGATATTGCCTCTACCCCAAGAGACCAGAATTGAGGCACTTGGAATGCACTGCTTTAGGAGACTGCTGTGTATCTTGTACACTGAGCACTGGATGAATCTGTCAAGCAGCAAATCAGTCAAGAAAATTGGACCTTATGAACCATTGTTGGAGCTTGTGCAACAAAGGGGAGATGTAATGGTTTGGACACATCACGAGAAGGCTGGACTCCCTTGCCAACATCATAATGCTGGGTGCTATGGAGGGAAAGAGAAAAAGAGGTAGACCCAAGAGGAGCTGGGGAATCCAATATCAAGGATTAGATAAGGCTTCAATTGACTGAGTGCACAAAGCTAGCCAAACACAGAACAAAGTGGAGGAGGGTTGTTACAGTATCTAAGGTGCCCCAAAAGTCACAGTGACCTTAGGACTGATTCAACTTGGCTGTAACACTGCCACATGTTCAATTTTAAGGTGTGATGGAAACTGTCATGAAAAATTATACTTTATTTTGCATATTTTTGGGCTGGTTTCTTTTTCTGGGGTGGCATTAATTCCCTGAACGTGTGATTGGCTTACTGCTTAAGACATGATTAACAGACTAATTCTGCCTTAAGTGTAATGTTTGCCAGGGGCCTTTGTCACTTCGTTACAATTAGAGCTGGTTGAAAAATTTCAGTTATTTCAGATTAAATAGGTTTTGAGTTGTTGTTTTAATGAAAAAATGTTTTGAAGTAATTTAATTTTTAATCAACTTTCTGTCAATAAAAACCTCAAATTTGCCCATGGAAAACTTGACCAGAATGACTTCTTTTACTTTTATTTTTGTTCAAAGTTTTTACTGAAAAAACATCATTTTGTAACCAGCTCCCTCTGAAGCACCTCACAATTTTATTCTTAATGTAAAATTTGATTAATTGCAGATGATTTTACTGTTAGAATTTCAGTTTTTAGTAGGTATCCAGATTCTGGATAATTAATACATTTCAAATGTAGTTCACTGAATCTATTAAAAAGGCAACAGAAACTTAGGAGGTATCTGACTTCTGAGGTTTTCAGTATGACGCATCTTGTACATTTCGTGAGTAGGGCATGTTCAAAATTGTGTTGTTCTTCCTAAAGTCTGCCTTTAGGACCGCCTACTATTAGAAGATATTCAATATAAAGTAGAATTTGGATCATTCACATCCAGATGGTCTACAACGAACTTAATTCGCAATGCATTGCCAAATTAGGGGTGACCCATTCAGTTTTTTGCTGTAGTTTTTATTTCAAAGGGTACTGCATATCCACTCTGCTCCAGCTGATCAGTGGCCCACTCCACAGATCAGGGAAGTGGCACCCTTTGTAATAAAATCCACAGCAGTCGGCTATGGCTTTTCAGTGGTCTAGCTCTGCTATTTGTTGCAGGTCTACATACCTCCTATTTTGCAGAGGGAATAAGAAATCTAATACTGTACAGTATGATATTCCACATTGAGCAGTGCAATTAGGCAATCATTATGTTCACCATGCATATTTATGATATAGTCTTGCAGTATAGTACTAACACGCCATTGACAGTTTTCTGAACCTCCTCAAGTTCTAGAATGCCATATTAATAGTCTACTATTGTTCTGGCATGAAAACAAACTTGCCAAATGGCATTCAGAAGTAGAGTTGGTCTTAAACTTTTTTGGTGAAACAACTTTGCTGAAAAATGCTGGCTTATGCTTGAAAAGTTTTGTGTAAGATGTCTTGAGTGTGGCTAATTTTCTCTGTTCTTATGGTAACTTTCTGAAAGAACCCCATGTGGACTCCTCCCAGGTTTTCCCTGAGAAAAGGGATCCAGGAAGTTGCAGTTTCCATGACACTCAGAAAACAGTTCCTGACAGAAGGGCAGAGTGGCTAGCCCCGTGGGAGTTATGGAGACCTCAGGGCTTTGGCTGTCCATTTGGTGGGTCTTCTCTGGGAGCTTCTATGGCTGCTCAGTTAAAATGACCTGCCTGTCAAACTCACCACTGTCACTGGGGGTGAAACAGACAAGAACTACTATTTTACTGTGCAGATATATGGTCTTGGAGCTTCTGATTTTGCTCAAAATTTTGAAAAATTTTGGTTTCAGTTTGAGCTAGACCAAAACCATATGGCAACAATTTGAAGATTCCTGATTTTCTAGCCAGCTCTGTTCACAATTATCTGTATTTGCCAAACAGAATCTGGAAGTTCATTGGATATCTGTTTTCATCAAGTTTGATATGCCAGAAATCATCTTTGGCATCTAAAACTGACAAGGCATTTGGGGGTTTTTATGAGTTTTGGCAGAACGTCTTCTCTCTTTGTGGGTTTTTTTGTTTTTTTTTTGTTTCTTGTTTTTTTTTTTTGTAAAAAAAAAAATTACGGCAATGTATTAGAAATTTGTGTAAGAAGTTGCTAAAAATCCAGAGTTCTCCTGTGTGCATGTGTATTTTTAAAGATCTCTGATACAGGTTCTCTGTGTACAACTGTTCTGTAACTTTCAGCAGGAATTTTCCCTAATTCCTCCCCCTAAGGGGTAGCTGACTTGTATAACATTTGTAGCAGTCTCCTTTCAAGGGTTGATACCCATTCTCTAGGAAGGCATTCCAAGGTTTTATGAAATATTTGCACATGTATCAAATGCTTGTGTTTTATTTATTTATTTAAAGCCACGTGGCTAGAAGAATTGTTATGGTTTGTGGCGTTTTGGATAATGGACCACTGTCAAGCCTCTATTTTTCTCATGGACCCCTATGAACACATATTGAATTTTCAGTTAACAAGGAAATGGTGTGGAAGAATTGGTGAAACACTTAACGTGGCTTTTCAGACTGCCAGTGGTCAGTGGAACACAATAAATCACTGATCTGTTGTCTTATAGATCATGGTATATATCATGCAGCCCTTGTAAAAATTGTCAGTTTGAAGCATTTCAGTTATTTCACTTTGTAGCACTAGATCTTTTCTAGAAGTCAATGTGTCCTTTCCTGGGTTACACACTGCTGTTCACTGTGCAGTTTCCATCAAGGGTTGTCTTTTTGGAATTTGGGGAAAATAGCTTGCAAAACATTACAGTACTCCTTAAATCACAATATGTGGCAGGTAGAGTATCTGAATGTCTCAGATTAGTGCACTGGTGATACTTGAAGGTGTACACATTGTTTTTTGCATTCCCAGTCTAGTGGGAGGAAATGAAAACAAACTCATATAAGGAGGTGGTGTTATCCCTTCTCTCTCAATGTTCCTTTTAAGATCGTGTCAGTCTGCTTGAATACCTTTGCAAAAAAAGGTCTATTCTTCTAAGAAAAGGATAGCATCGAACATTAGAAGTCTGCCTTTTTTATGCTTTGTCTTGTAGAAAGCACATTCATTATTTGCTTGTCTTTCAAGGTCGTGCTCTCTTTATATATAAATACCTAATATTTTTCAGTTTTTGTAGTTTTTCCCTTGCTCATTCACTGCTGCAGCAGATAGCAAGAGCATAGTTAAATTCCAGTTCTGACTCTTGCAGCATAGGGTTCTGCCTTTATACTTGACACTCCTGTCCATAATGTAGTGTAAAATTTACAAAAGCAAGCTATATGAGGCAGTCCAGTTACAGGTTAGTCCATAGTTTGTTTTGGTTCAGTTGGATGTATTGAGAAGACACTGTTCTAAATACGTTTTTATAGCCACAGTGAAGCATTTAAAGGGCTATCTCTAAGTGCTGAAAAATTGGGAAGCAACCTTTACTCACTACTGTATTTAGTGTAACTACCCTAATTGCTAAGTTTTTATTATCCTCCATCACAACTACCTCACAGTTTGCCCACGAGACTATGTAGAAATTCCAGTTTTCCCAAATTCTCCTGTGCATTAACATTGCAGAAGGAAATGGATTATTTCCCACAGCCATTACTGAAGTGATTCAAAGTCCCTGGCTGGCTACAAAGAATAAAAATAGTAAAAGCTCTCTTCTGGCTCTGTTATTTGTTCCATAGAAGAGGTATACACTCCAAATCATTGTAAATGTACACTGATAGCTTTTTATTCATGTAAAAAAAAATCTCTAAACAATGCTGAATATTTTGTGTGCTTTCTGCTTGTAATGTACTTAATGGCTATCTACATGTATGAAGGCATCTCTTTCGTGTGCTTTCATAACATGAAAGGCCACTTTTATTTTGATAAGTTACCTGTGAGTTCCTGCTATTTAATGTCTCATTGAGCATATGTATGAGGATGTGTTGGATTAGATATGAAAGTGATAGCATCATTTAAGGTTATCTTGTAGAAATGGGGGAGTGGCTCTAAAATTGCTCAGAAAATGGAAAGTGGAGAAAAACCTTGGCCTTCCCTAAAATTGTTATGGATTCTTCCTGGGCCAAGCCCATTGATCCAGATTTCATACAAGGGGCATGTTTAAACTTTTTACTTGGCAAAAAAATAAGATTTATTTTTATCCTGTCCCAAGCAATGATGTTAAATGTCTGTTCCTCTTCAGTTTCAGAGTGGAGCAAATATTTGCACATGAAATATAAATGCTCAAAACTCTAGATGCCTCGTACCTGAACTGTGTTTGGTCAGCAGCCCATGTTTAAGCTTCTAAACCATTGCATAGTAATTAAGCTTATTGCAATATACTGTGGTGAAGACTTATTTACATAATACTATATGGGTCTAATTTTATATCAAGATGAGAGAGAAAATGTATGTAGAATGTGCTACTTACCAATGCTCCTTTTTATCAGAAAGAAAAATAAAAATGAAAACACTCAAAGTCCAAGGATAATGTGCATAGTATGTATTTTATTTGTTTAGCAACAACTGTCTGTACTATGTTCCCCCCCCACACCCATTATTGTTAAAAGTGATTCATGGTAATTAAAATGTGCTGGTTTATCCCTTCCAAGTAAGCATATGCCTCCTTTCAAAGAGCAAATGGATGATCTTAGGTAAATTAATTCTCTACATTCAGACATATTATCTTGTCCCTGATTCATACGTTGCCAGGGCAACAATTGACTTCACATGGCCTGACTCAGCTCTCAAGAAAATATAAAATGTCCTGCTCTCTGTAATCTGGTGTAAGTCATGATGGTGATTTTTCTTCAGATGTTTCAGTAGCAATAGTTGGTCTCAACACTTTTAATTTTTATACCTAAAGATAAAGAAATTATCTATTTTTCCCCAGACAAATAAATTTCCTTTGTTTCAGTTGTTTTATCATATTTTATTTATTTTGAATATCATGAGTGAGTAGAAAGATGCTGACCACAAAAGCTTAAGTATTCATTTGATTAACAAGGAATGCTGCCCTTTGTAAATTTCTATTTAAAATATATAAGCTCTTGTGTATTTTGGAATATGTCACAGGTGTCTAAAAATAAGCATCCGGGGTGATAGCTTGCAGTCTATATCCAATAAGAGCAATAAAAGTGCAAAATAGGTCACAGGTTTGGGACAAAGGATAAGAAAAAGAAAGCAAGTAGAAGTAAAGAAACGAAAAAATACACTGAAGGGCTGAGGTAATAATTCTAGCTTGATGCATTCTTTTGATTAAAAAAACTACATTAAAGAGTATACAGCATTATACTGAGAGATTATATTGTAGTACAGTTCATAAATAAGTGATTTTAATACATTTTAAATATGCCTTTTGTGGGTTTTCTAAGACAACAAGAATCAGATATTCTCTCTCATTCCTTCTCCCCCTCCCCATATACTAAAAAATTTATGCCTAGGCTAAATTTTGACCTTGGATATATTGGAGTGTTTCTTGTGGAGGACAATGAAAACTGTTTGCATTTCCAGAAAAAGAATATTGCCCTTATTTTGAAAGTAGAGGGTAATTTCTGACTCTGTGGAAATCACTAGGCCCAGGATTTTACCCAAAATATTTCCACTGATTAATTTCTTCCCTTTTGTTTATGAGACTAACTGTTCCATGTTCCCAAGAATTTGTGGGTGAAATTAACTTTAGAGAGAGATTATTTTAAGCACCAGCTCCAGTAGCTCAATAGAGAATCTGAAATTCAAGCTAGATTCTTCATAGCCTGCACAGCATTGACTGTAAAGATCCAGCAGCTGTAACATGTTTGACAAGGAAGTGATGTCAAATCAGAACCAAACAGTCTACTTCCAAAACTGTATGGACTCTGAAATGCTGAGAAGAGTTAAAAAACAAAGAACCAAACAACAACAACAACAAAAAAAGCCAACTGCAAAACATCTAGGAACGTGAGCAGATGTGGTTTCAAGGAACCCGGGGGGTGGTGGGGAGGAGCAGTTTTATATAATCACATATTTCAGAGTATTAATTCAAGTTCAGGTGGACACACACACACACACACACACGCGCGCGCGCGCGCGCGCCAGTGGTGTCAAACTCATATAGCCCCATGGGACAAATAAATAGTGCAGGTCTCCCTGCAAGTCATATCCAGAGCGTGGAGCTGGCCCATGAATTGTATCTTTGACACCCTATTGTACTTTGTACGGCATTATGTAAAGTGGATTTCTGACAGCACATGAACCAACTGTTAGTCAGCAATCGTAACACATCTACCCATATTTCTTAGCAAAACAAAATTATTTTTCTTAAGGTGATTATGTCAAAGTTGACAGCAAATTAAGTGACCATATACCAACGTTCCAAAATCCAATATATCTACTAGATAACCATTAGATTTATGACATATCCTTTCTGTAATATAAAACACTGATCTTGCATATAATTGGAGCAATACATCTTCAAGAGTTAATAATTGGTGAAACACTGGTAAAGTTAATGGGAATAATCTAATCGAGTTCTACTGGAATTTTTCCATTAAATTATTATTATGGACTTTTAACAAATGCTCTAATTAGGCAATGTTTCTAGTGGGAATATTGACTAAATTAAAATGGGGACAAATACGTGGAACATACTCATTAGCATTCACAAGAGAATTACTCTGCATTTATACCTACTTGGTGTAAACAAGGAGAGAAAAAGGGTTTCAATATAATTTGTAATGGAACTTTTCTAAGCTGTGACACATTCATAAATTGATGCACTTTACACTTTCATTTCAAAATTTATCAGAAGCTTTTATTCAATGGCTAGTTATGATATTTCAGTATTTTGTCTCAATTTGTGAACAAAACAAATCTTTAAATATTGGAATTTCCTTGAAAGGGAGATTTCAATTCAGGCTGTAATTACTACAGGTCTAAAAGGTTAATACCTTTTTAAACGCATATTATCTGTCAAGATGATGAAGATTTCCTATCTTACTAACACCTTAAATTCATCCCAAAGGATTTTTAAAACCTAATGTTTATACCATTGTTTATTAATTGGTTAGAGTGTGGTGCTAATAATATGAAAGTTGCAGGGTCAATCCCACAGTTGGACTAGTTGATCTCTTGAGGTCCCTCCCAGCTTTACTTCTTTCTCTATGATTATTTTTACTTTTAAATTTTACTTACCTTGTAGTAAAACAGTAGCCAGTTGAATCAATTTTGTTTTCCTGTAATATTTCACTGCTCTTGTTTATGGGTTTCTAGTAATATAAATGTATGAATAAATTCCCTTTCCTTATTCACGGTGAATACCCCCTGCTGACTTATTGGGTGCATGTGCATGTGCCATTAAGGCAATGTGAAACTTTGGCACAGTTCATACTGGAGTTTACTGCTCCCAAGTGCAGCATTTACATGTGCACCTGGGACCGCAGCAGTTTGAACTGGGGCAGAGCAGCAGCCTTGGGCTGGCAGCAGGCTTGTGGGGGGTCAGCCCCAGGCTCCAGGGATGGCACTGGGTGGCAGAAGAGTTGGCTGGTTCACAAGAATGCCTGAAGAGCAGAGCCATGTGGCTATATGGCAGGCAGAAGTCTTACCCCATGCTACCTGTACTGACCAAGCACAGTGTACTCCTGTGTTAGCATTTACACATGTGTTTTGAACACACTTATTTTTGCTGCCATAACATAGTACTTTCCCCAACAGTGAAAATGAAAATTAGTTTGCTGTGGTCTAGGAGTACCACACATGTAGACTGTGATGATTTGCACCTCAGTAAATTAGTCTACTGTGTAGTTAAGCACATGTGTAGATAAACCTATTTATTTTAAACTTGATCCCAAATCATCCAACTACTTTTTATGCAGTAGATTAAGGAAAACCATGGTATTTTTCTGTTAAAAATTCTGGAAACTTCTATTTAAAAATCACTGCTGTTGCTGTGTTATGGAATAGATGCATGAAATTTCATTCCTGGGACGAACCTTTGCATAAAGAATTTGCCTTTTGCCATCAAAATTTGCTCAAATCTGGCCACGTTATATGCTTTGAAGAACTGTAGTTTGCACATGCTTCTTGGAGTTGAGCAGATAAATTCCCAGAAAACTCTGTCCACACTGAGCATGCTCCAGGCTGGGAGGGATGGAGGTAGGTGAGAAGGAAGACAGACCTGTTGAGGAGCTAAAATGAAGAAGGAAATCTGGAATGGCTGGATAAAGAGACCAGGACAAGAAAATGAAGGAAGTGGGGAGACAGAAAAAGAGCATACGAGATACAAAAGGGACTGGGAGCCTGAAGGTATGGGGAACATGAGTGGGGTTGAGGATATAATTGGAAGGTGAGGAAGGAAGAAGAGACTGGGACTCTGAGTAAGGAGACTGGTACTGGTTAAAACATGTACTATTCCTTGTGAGTGTTGGATTGCATAGAGGATGACAAGGTACTACAGCTATCAGTTATTCCCTTAGATCAAGTACAGCCTTAATTCACTTCCGTGCCTCTTGGACATACCTAAGTGAGGCAAATTAAGGCACATGGACACCCTTGATTCTGGGTGATATCCAAATGTTGAGTACTTGATTCTAACACTGATATTCTGATGTCCTAACACTGAGTACTTGATAGTGTAGTAATGTCTTCAACTTATTGTTTATTTTTTTGTATTTAATGTGTCTGTGTCATAACTGCCCCTCATAAAAAATCATACCTTTGTGACTTAGGTATCTATGCAAGTTATCATTTAGTGTATGCTCTTATTTAGAATATGGCCTGGGCTATTCCCTAGGTTGCTTAAATATATATATATATGTAATATTCAGCTGAATAGCTTGAACAGACAGACATGCATAAGTGTACACAGACACATAAGTGTGTGCATGTGCACGCGCGCACACATGCACACACACTTTAAATAGTTGGAATAAATTGGAATTATTTTTTTTTCATACTTTGGTTTCTTTGAACAGCCACTGTGGGAGCTTTTTACTCTTAAAAAAATCCATGCTGGCAGTGCTGCATTGCTGGATAATCTAAGCAAAGTTCAGAAATTCTATGCAATGTTATGTCTGTTAAAGTGTTAAAATTTATATTTTTTTATAATAGGTTGGAATTAACAGATTCCACTTTATTTTTTCTCTTATACATGAAATCTCAAATGTATCAATTAAAAAGATAATGAAGTCCTCTTTTGTGGTTGGAAAATAGGAGTTTTGGAGTAATACCAATGAAAAAACAGCAAGAGAAGATATTTTCAGTAGCTCATCTACCTAGGGGTTAGCATTTTGTTTTTCAATGCAAAGTTTAAGATGTTATCACTTCCTTAATGATTCATTTTATTCAGCAACTAATGCCCAAAGGGCCAATTGTCAGGCAGTAAAGTGTGAAAGGGTACATAGCAGAACTGGGACAGAGCAAACCTCCCAGGATCTTATACTAGCCCCATTTGCTTAGCAACTGTGTGTCCATTCACAGTTCATTAATTGTGATAGTACCTGGTTTATTCTGTTCTTCTCTTGACTTTTCTTAGAAAACTAAAGAACCCTTTCATTCAGAGTACTATTGATACCTCTAGCATTGTTGTCCTTTGTTCTCAACCCTCCCCCAACTGCTTTATAAAAATGTGTTGTATTTGTCAAATATGAGGTTCCTATTTTGTATTTATTCCAATTTTACTAAATTATTTTCTAATGAGAACTTTTTTTTGTTTATTTGTTTTTGGTGTGCTTGTGGAGAAAGATGAAGTGAGTGTGCAATGAGCACTATTCTCAGTTGGGCCCATGAATAGGAATCATTAAATAAACAAACAGGCATTCATCTTTAAATATCACAATGTAATTACCCAAACCATAAGAATTAGAGAAGAAAAAGATCGTGTAGACCGTCTAATTCATGCTTTTGGTAATGCAGGTTTCCTCCTTATGGTATATCTTGTATAGTTTTGTCCACTTTAATTATAAACTTCTAATTGACAGTACAAGGTAAGATATTTTTTCCTTAAAAATGTTTTTCAAGGGGATCTTAAATGTATTTGGAAAGTTTAATCTGCAAATAGAAAATGCTATCTGAAAATTAATTATGTGCTGTGCTTCACCAACATAATTCACACATGGGGAAAAAGTTCAGTACAATAATGCCATGTACTAGGTTTAAACAAATATTTTTTTTCTTTGTTCACTCTCCCATTCTTCTCGTGTCCACTTTCAGTGTTTCTTTCCCATGCTGTGTTTTTTTTTCCTGACCTTTTGCAGCTACGTGTGTTGATTACAGCTGGTCAAAAATGGCAACGTAGGCATTTTAATAGATACACACATCAAAATCTCTAACATACTTCATGACTATTCGGTGAAGTTATACTTTTCTAAAAGTAGGATTATGCGGTCACCAGTCGGGTTCCTGAAAGGGAGTACAATATTATGATCATTTTAACAAAGTAATTTGATAAATAGTGTAGTTGAAATGATCTGCCTTACTGTTATCTAAGGCAGCGGTCTCCAAAGTGGGGTGCGCACCCCAGGGCGTGCACAAGACGATCCATTGGGGTGCGCAAAGAAAATATTAGAACTCCAATTTTAATTATATAAATATACATATATTGGGGGTGCATGCTCACAAATTTTTTACTGATAGAGGTGCGCGAATATAAATATACATATATTGGGGGTGCGTGCCCAAAATTCTTTTACTGATAGGGGTGCGTGATCAAAAAAGTTTGGAGACCACTGGTCTAAGGCCATGAACTGCTATGTTACATTTATGGTCTTCTAAAGTCCCTATCTCATGGGCTCTGCGGTCTGCCTGATGTAGAATAAGGTGCAAACCTGATGAATAAAGGAAGTTCTGCATAGATATTGGTGCCATGACTTGTTACAACATTGTCTAACCAACATATATACTAACAAATATCTTAGCAGGTACTGAGGCCAAGTTTCCTTGTTTTCAGTCCAGGCTTGTTGGGGGAAGGCTTATTTTCTGATTGTGCCATGAGCATATAGTTTCATAGTTTGTAGGGTTGGAAGGGACCTGAGCA
>NW_017729022.1:143499427-143503759 GCF_001723915.1 Gavialis gangeticus
AGGGGGGCACACGTGTGTACAAAACACACGTGCGCCTGTGTTGTCCTTCTTCCCGCTGCTCCTAGCTCCCAAGAAAATAAATATAATGGAAATGTGAAATGTGACACTTGAGGTGCTGGTGAAACAAGATGAATGGACTGATGCTTGCATGACATTTGGTTATCTTGACTAACAAACCATTTACATCTTTTGCTTTTCCCCAGAAAGTGAAGTCAGAATGTAGAAAGTGAATTATGAAGCCTACCAATTATAGGTCTTAATAAGAAAAATAATGAATAAGATTATATTGAGCATGTCCCAGATATCCTGTTTAGAACAAAAATGCAGGGAAAAATGTGCAAGCTAACTATAACCTGCATGTTGACAGTGTATTATGATTATCTGGTGACAACATCTCCTTTAATTTTGCATGATGTTTGGTATTTACATTATCTACAATGAATAAAATAAGTCTTCTGAAGTACACACAGTCTTTTTGCAGTCATTTAATGGTGCTTTTTGCCAGCCTGATTTATGATATACTAAATATTTTTATTGACTTATTTGAAAATAAATAACTCAATTTTCTTACCTTTTTTCAAAAAGGTAAAATCATCAGATAAAGAAAGATGAGTTTTGTTAGCTACAGAAATGATGCAGGAAAGATTTTAATAGTCACTTCATTGCAATGTAGCAATGTCCAAGCTACTTCTAATATCAGTATAGTCATATTAGCAGGGTAATTTTAGCACAACTGTGGCTTCATACTAACAAGACTATGTTCATTTAGAGCAAGCGGAGTGTTGCCACATTGCACTATTGTAATGTGAGAGATGAGTAGAGACATAGCCTATCATGAATTGGGAAACTATGAATGAACTTCTGAAGATTCCCAGTTTAGGTCTTGTTTGTTTAGCTGTCTAATTGTACAGGCTGAACTTCACCATGATCCACATGCATTGCAGTGAAAAGCCAAAAACAATTCAAATTGCTTTCTGTGTCTGCACAAGTTGCTTCTCCCACATCACTTCCTCCCCACTCAGCCCCTTTTATTCAGTAATGTTCTATAACTCTTGTCCCCATAAAACTTCCTATTTTCAACATCGTCCTATCTTGTTTGCTTCTTTTTTTCCCAGCTACATGGAAGACCTGGCGTGCTTCTACCTGGTAGAAATAGTTCCTAAACAACAAACACCTCTGGATCAATGGGGGGGAAAAGAGCTAAGAATTATTAATCCTTCTCCTCTCCTTTCCTCTCTAGGGGGCAAGTCTGGATGCCCACAAAATCATCCTAGGTGTTATCTTTTTGGATTGGAGGCTAAATTGATGGTTCTTTATCCAGGATGTTACCCTATTAAGACCTTTTAATATTAATGGATGCTTCATCCTATACACCACTTGAGCAGAACCTTAATTTTTCTCCTCCATCTCAATTTATGAGTTTAAATTGGCACCCTTGGTGCATTTTTACACATGCTCCAAGATTTAGTTAAAATGTTCCCACTACCATTGTGAAGCACAGGGAATCTAATACACAAGATATGAAGGCTGGCTGGAGCATGCTAATTACAAGACTTAATGAATCAAGCAACCTCCCCGAACATGTACAGGCACCTGTGGGGTCCTTGTAATGCATATATTGATGGCTTCTAAAACAAGTTCATTTTTATTTACAAATGAAGAAGAACAGAAATGAGTGGAAATGTAGTTCTAAAATGGGAACTATTGAATGGACACAAGCTTGTTCCCTCCTTTTTGGCTACAATTTCTGCAGTCCGGAACCAGAGTGGGAAAGCCCAGAGAGAGAGTAGGCAAACCCATACTTATGTCACCTTCTCCCTTTTCTCTTCATTCCCTTGGCAGTGCTGCTTGCCCCAAAGAATGGAGGGAGCAAACACTGAGCTTCTCCGAAGGACAAATGTTGTAATTTTGCTTAGCCCAGATGTGGGCTGTAGGGGTAGAGGGGAAAATATCACACTGTTTACATTCTTTCCCTTTGGCCTGAACCTCATATAAGGGCCTGATTAAAAACTGTTCTTTTATTATGTACATTTCTTTCCTGGACAGTTAAACAAATGATATATCCTTCATTGTCCCGTAACACCATTTCTTTTTTGGGGTGTGTATGGATTTTGTGTTGTACAATGTATCTATAGTAATTGCAATGGTAATAATTTTAGTGATTTTAAAAATATAATTATTCATTAAATGTGGAAGAATAAAGCAGGTGTCTCAGTGGTACAAGAGATGCCTGACTCCTGCAAGTATGACAATTCTCATTTAAGGGTTTTATGAAAAAAAAAACACAGCAGTAAGTATCTAATTAATGGGCATTGGAATCCACTTCTTTTCTCTGTTTGCTTTCTATATGCATGTTACAATTCCTGAAAGTAAATTTGCACACTGGGGTTAACCCACCAGTCAGGCAATACTCAATTAGAACTGGAAATCGAGTGTTGAAATGTTAATTAGAAAATCATTAATTACCATTTGTGATGATACTCCCTACCAATTTGAAATCCTCTTGTACTGCTTTACACGGGACAGTACATGCATTTTACATTTTAAAAATAGACTCTTGCAGAGAGGAAAGATCAATAACCTACAATATGTCCCTAATGTATTATGCATATGTAAAACATTTGTACTGATATGCTCCTGTGCCTGTCAAGAACCTGAAGTCCCTGTTGGACTGGAAATATTATCACACCAGAGGGAATGGCTGTGTTAGCAGTGAATAAGCAGTACCACTTTCCCAGGATACAGCTTGTAAAATCCTTACAAAACCTGGCAGCTTGATGGCATCAAGGAAATAAACCTTATGGAACAGGTCTATGGTTACGAAACAGAAGCTGTGTAAGTTATTTCATGCTGCTTTGCCAGTGAGCTTCAGCTCTGTTTATGAAGGGCCATCTCGGGGTCAAGTACATTCAACCGTTTCCTTGGTGGCTAAAACTGCCAGTTAGTTAACAAAAATATAGGATGATGTCAACTGTGGTGGGTATGAGGCACTACAATAATTCTCTGGCATGTTACACAGATGATGCAATAAATATGTTAATCGTGCCATTAAAAGTAACCCTGCCCCCCCCCCACATACTGAATGACAATGAGAAACCAGCCACAAAAATGTTCCACATACAGTGTCTGCAGTGCAGCCAGTGTCAGGTCCCATGTGGGACTTTACTCTGCTACATGTTCAGTTAAAGGTTCAATGAAAACTGGCATAAAAATATTCCACATTTTATGGCACAATGGAAACCAGCCACAATTATGTGGAACATTTTTTGTGACTGTTTTTCCATCATGTCTTAAATTTTGAATGGTAGCAGGCTACCTGGTGGGACATCAAATTTACTGATTTGGTACAGAAACATTCCCACCCCCATCTGTCTACCCTCCAGGTCTGTGGTTCTGGCAATGGGGAAGGGTGAGCTTTAGGTGGTGGGGAGCTTTAGACAAACTCTGTGATGCTGGGTTCCCCACCTGTATGTTGTGTTGGGATCTGATGAAATTTATCTCAGATTCCCAAAATTGTGCTTTCAGCCATGCACAGGATAAAATTCATTTGATCTCAACTGTGCAATTAAATTAATATCTGTCTGGGGCCTAAGGCCTCTATCTTATATCTAAAAGAACCCATTCTGCTGTGGGACACAATTAGACTTACCTGAATTATAATGTAGTCTCCTGCTTTCTTGATCAGAAGTGCAAGCTTAAATGTCCCTTTTTCATTAGTGCTCTTTTGATTCATTTTTTCCTGGCCCAGCACTTGAGCTGGTCAAAAATTGTTCTGACAAATATTTCACAGGCAAATCCTGATTTGTCAAAAGTAAAATGTTTCAAAGAAGAATATCTTTCAATTACATTTTTATTTGAAAGTAAAATAGGAAAAAATGGAAATGCTTTGATCAAATAGAAACAACTTTTCTTTTGATTTTTTTAAAATATACTTTAAAAAGAAAAAGTAGGAATCTAAACAACATATTTAAATTTTACCTGAATGAAACTTTGTCCTAAAATTATTTTTTCCAGAATATAGCTTTGTGGGAATTTTTAAAAAATATTTTTTGGTTTTGGTGGCATTTTGAAATAGAAAAAAAAACTTATGGGGAAAAAAGTAAAATTCCTGAGTTGTACTCCCTGTCTATGTGTGGAAATGGGGAAGCTATGAAACAGTCAAACTAAAAAGAGCAGATCTGGAATGGTACACTTACCCTGAAACATTATACATTTTTGTTCATGCTATAGCGATTGAAGTAGAGGTAGAGAAAATTCTGGAAGGAAATGGCTTGTGAGACTAGTAAATTAAGGGAATGACAGAGGGAAGGGAGAGAGGGAGAGGAAATGGAA
>NW_017729022.1:143503770-143506857 GCF_001723915.1 Gavialis gangeticus
GAATGACAGAGGGAAGGGAGAGAGGGAGAGGAAATGGAATTTGGGAAGAAGGAAAGGAAGTGAACAACGAGGAATGGTCAGCAAAATTGTATGGTTAGGCTAATCTTGTAAACTTCCCCGTCCTTTATCTCATTCTTCCACCCCTTTAAGGACCAGGCCAAAGAAGAGACTCTTTCCCTTTCTCTTTGAGTCAGACTAGCATCAGATTTCTTTTTCCCCTTCTTCTCTGGGAGAGAAATAATTCTTAATGCTAATAGAATGAATCAATGAAGCAATAAATTGGTCTCAGCTATTGTAGCACATGGCAAGTTATGGTTACTTTTTTGGAGTGGCAGCAAGATGGGAAGAGGTATTCCAGATCAGATCCCAGTAACCCCCATCCACTTAGGCTGTTTATAATGTGGGGTGGATTCAGGCAGATAAATTTCTTTTAAAAAGAAGTGAATAGATTAGGAGGAAGTCTGGAATCCCAGCAAAGTTCTTTAATAGTACTTAATTCCTATAGAGGATATTAGAAAAACTCATAAAATCAACATTGGCTTAAATGTTTTTCTGAATAGGGATTGACCTTGAGGATGTGCTTAACTAAATCAGTCCTTTTGGCTTTCTTATCCAAGCCCCAATCTAGAAAACTGCCTTGGCATGTCCCTTATCTTTAAGCATATGGGCAATTCCATTGATATTAGTGAAACTATTCATGGATTTAATGTAAGGCATATACTTAGGGTGGGGTCAGAAGTAACCCTTGAAATGCTTCCCAGTGTAGTAGGTTTGGAAACATTTCAAAATGGTAGTATTTAATTTGGGGTACATACCTACAGTTCCTGTTATGTCTGTGGCTGTGATTGTGACTCTCCACTGCTGGGATTCCAACTGTCCAGCCCCTATCCCCAAAACCTCTTCTTCAAAATTTGAGGGGAGAAGTAGAGGAGGGAGAGGAAGGCTGGAGAGCTGAGCACCAATCGCAGGATTCCAACTCTCCAGCTCCCATCCCCAAGGGGCTGGAGGGGCTGGCTTTGGCAGCAGTGAGAATAAGGAAGAATCTGGCAGTGGGATGCAGTGTAGAGGTTTTGATAGGAGTTCTAGTAGAGACGCAAAGCACCCCAGGATCCAGAGTGGGACGCAGTGATTGGACAGTCTAACAAGCCAGGTCCTTGTGCACATATAGCAAAAAATGGAATGTTCCACAATACTATATATTTTTTCTCATACAGCACACACCCTTCTCCCCAGAATCAGCCCCACAAAATTGGGTTTTGTGCCTTAAGTGGAGAAACTGATTTTCTGCCTATAATAGAAGCACCGCACCCTGCTTTGATTCCTGCTCCACCTCTGGTATTACTATTCAGGAAGCCAGTGGACTTAATGACTCATTGTTCTTCAGTCCATAGGAGTTAACAATCTTGCTTCCTTTCAATTGTCTCAATTTTCCACTAATCAAGCCAGAATTTCTTAGGGCAACGTTCCTGTTTGCTAGCTGCTCCAGATTCTCTCCTTCTGCTTAACAGCCCTGGGAACTCTAGCTCTCTTCAAAATTATAGATTTACCCATGGAGGCTATTCTTCAGCAGCAGGTAGTGTTTTAGTTTTTAATTAATCAGGAAACAGTCTGAATTAATTGAAGGTTGGGCTCTGCCCCTACTCTATGCAGCCATAACTGGAAAAAATATTTTTTTTATTATTCTACCTTTCAAAAACAAGATGCATTTTATGCATATTATGTTCTGGAGCATGTTCTATGTGAAAAGGTGGCAGTACTTCATTTCAGTAAGTATTTGGAATGTTTCAAAAAGCATGTTGTAAACCTGGCACTTTTGAACTGTTTCAAAGGTTTGGAACACTTTTAATTTTTACTCCTGTCCACACCTTTAAATACACTGGGGAACTAGAGCCTTGCCATACTGAAACTGAGGTCCCATTGTTTAAGGTAAGTATACTAAGAGGCAAGACATCAACCTATGAAAGGGCAAAAAATGTTAAGCTAAAAAAAAATCAATTCTGGATCTTCAAAATGTAGCTAGTTTTTAAGTAGTAGTTCAATATTTATCTTATACTGTTACTAAACTGGCCTATTAGTAAAGGTAAACATTTTTATATTTTCAATAAAACCAGTTTAATGTTCCCAAAATGTTTAATTAGGATCTAATGTTTCATATTTACAATAAAATAACCTATATGTATTCTTGCCCATCTTTTTGCTGCTTAACATTTGAATATTAAAATAGTTTTATTGGGAATTCTCTAATAGTTTATACGTCTACTTAGATTAAATGCTTTTCTCTTATTTTGTAATACAAAAGAAAATATTCAGATTTATACTGAATTGAGCATTAGAAAAAATATTCAGTTTGATAAAATCGCAATGCTCCACGTTGAATTTAAGGTGTTTTTACAAATGCTTAATATTTGAATAACAAAAGAAATTTTGAAATGAAAAAACAAACATTTCATTTTTGACAAATATGACAAATCTGTTTTATTCTTCACTGGCCATATGGATATTCATAAATAGGAGTGGTTCTATCCACCAAAGAGATACTATGGTAATGATGTTATAAAGAAATGCCCATAGCAAACTGTTGTTGACATTCCTGAACATACTGGACATGTATAATTTTGTTTTGCAGCTATTTCCTATGGTTGTGCAAAATGAGCCGTATTTGATTCAGATTTGGATTTGGCCCAAATTGGGGGACAGTGATTTGGTTAGTTGATTGGGATCACTGGCCCGATTCGATTTGGCCAAATCCAAATCTGAAGATTCGATGCTGATTCAGAGAAACAGTGATTTGGCCATAGACACAGCTTTAAGTGTTTTTTCTACATACCTCAAGGTACCAGGTGGCTCATGAATGCTGAGATGGTGGGGTGGATGCAGCGTCCCACAGGAGTGGGGGGGGGGGAGGTGCTTAGCAGTGGACCCAGAATTGGAATGGAATTGCTTCCAGTCCACTTCCTGGTCTGCTCCCAAGCATGCTGGGGACCCCCCCCCACACACACACTCCCATGGGACGCTCCATCTACCCCAGCATCGCAGTATTCATGAGCCGCCTGGTACCTTGAGGTGTGTATAAAAAAAACTTAAATC
>NW_017729022.1:143511857-143517204 GCF_001723915.1 Gavialis gangeticus
CTGGGGACCCCCCCCCACACACACACTCCCATGGGACGCTCCATCTACCCCAGCATCGCAGTATTCATGAGCCGCCTGGTACCTTGAGGTGTGTATAAAAAAAACTTAAATCTGTGTCTATGTCCGAATCATCGAATCTCTCTGAATTGATTTGGAGGGTTCTGATTCGATTCAGAGAGATTTAAAGGGACTCCTGATTTTGTTTCTGATTTGGAGATTTGGCTGCCGAATCAGGCCAAGTCTCCGCTGAATCAAATCAGCAACTGAAACTTCACAAAGCCCTACTACTTCAATTCTTTGTATGGGAAATAGTATAGGGGTGTGTGTGTGTGTGCGTGTGTGTGTGTGAGAGAGAGGGGGGGAATAAGATAGTTTACAATCTGCTTTAATAATACAATTCCATTTAGAGCAGATCCTGTATGCTATTTTAGAGGGACGTTTTGACTTAGTTCAGACTGCAGGAGCTACAAAGTGCCAAAAAAAGAGCTAAAGATCAGCTTGAAGGCAGGAAAATGGGAGAAGCTATGAAAAAAATACCCAGGTTACAATCTTGTTTTTTAACTGGTTTAAGGATTGCTTAAACCAGTTTTTTTGTGGGTAGATTGGAACCTTTTCATAGGCAGCAGAATGGGGAAGCTGAATACTTCATTTTCTTCTCAATTCCCCAGTCTGTGCGGTGACAGTCATGCATACAGCAAGAGGCAGCCTATTTGGAAGAAAAGAGAGAGCAAAATAATTTGCCTGTGTGGAGAATGAAGTCTTTACACTGAACTAGTAATATAATGGAATCTTTCTCTGAATTGTGCATCTGAAGGTGAGCATGAATGGTCAATGTTCCAGAATCACAGTGGTCCAAAATACTTTGTCCCCAAAACTCTGTAGAAAGCTGCCCTTTCCTTCTACCACTATGCCAAGTAGTGCAGATGTTGTGAGTATTCTGTATAATAATCAGGTACCAGATGTCCTGATCTTTAGATAATTCCAAATCATTGCCCAGACAGTCCTTGTTTTGACAGAGTGCATGGCTGCTGTTGCTGCACAGAGGAATCTAAGCTACTAGAATATGTTTCAAGATGTAGCATGGGGAACAAAGGTGGTATATTTTTAGAAATCACTGGGCATGTCTATACATGAAATTAGTGTGATGCGATAAACTCTAGCACAGTTTGCGCCAGAATGTATTGCTTCTAGGTGCAGCATTTATGTGTGTGCCTAGGACTGCAGCACATTTTGCCAGGGTGGCACATCTGTAACTGGCAGGGAGTCTGGGGGGCGTTCAGCCTGCCAGCTTGGAGCTACTCTGCCCAGGCTTAATGTACTGTGGAGGGACTGGCTGGAGCATGAGTGTGCTACAGTGTGGGACTAGCTAGCAGGCAGGCCCTGCACTGTAGCACACTCCTACCTGAGTCAGCTTCATCACCATCTACACTTGCATTGTGGTGGAGTTAATTAGTTTCCTCGGCCTAATAGCTCTATAGGCGTAGATGGAGATGCGTTACTGAAGGGCTAATTGGCCAATTCTGCAGTAAGCTTCTTGTGTAGATGTCATCTCTTCCACCTCCTCACCTCCCCCCCCAGTGTCCTAACTAAGTAAATGTTGACTTCAAAGAGGTGGCACAGCACCTGCAAAAGACACTTTCATGACCTTCCTAATGGGTTTTTGGCAGATAGAATGAGATCTCACAAGTTGTGGCTTCCTCCCAGTTAGCTAAGAAATCACTACACAATATTCATTGTGTGTCTTTCATAACTGAAATGGGGTCTAGTTACCCAATTCCCTTTATCTTCCACTGGGAATGGGATTTCCATATCCCTTAGGTGGGGTTACTGATTCCACAGTCAGTGCAACAAAGGCTGCTTTCAACTGGAAAATGTGACACCTTAATAACGTCCACTGAGGTTGTAATAGTCCTTTCAAGTATGTAGCAGCTTGTGGTGTTTGGTTTAGATTAGGGATGGCAAAAAACCTATCATCTCTGCTAGTATATTATCATGATTTATATAGACATAGGTCATTATAGTGATTCAGTGCTCTAATCATCATGATAATAGAGCCTAATTGCTAAGCTCCTCTAGAGCCAAAAAAACCCCCAAAACCTCAAACAGAATCTATCCTAATACCATCTGAAGACTGGCAACAGAGTATTATTTCTATTTTGATCACACTCTTATTTTTCAAGGGGAGAAAAAGGTGTGTTAATTATGTAGATCATAAAATGACCTTGAGATTTTGAGAACCAAACAGAAAATAGCAGTGTTAGCTATTTTAAATGTAAAGTACTTGTGGGTTCTTGGGAACAAACTAACAGGTGTCCAGGCTTGCTCTAAAAACAGAATATGATCAAGGTCTCAAGAAAAGGTTCAATTAAAATAAGGGTAGCTTGTCTTGATATTGCTAAAAGGAAAATAAGCACTTGCAAATGGGCTTTTAGAAGCATCTACTTTACTATTCAACTCACTGTCTTTACGAATTCTGCATATGAGCATGCATGCACACCAAGCCACAAAACTTTTGCTAAATTAATGTGAAGGATGTTTGACTGTGTTTTTTTTTCCTCCAAACACAGGCATACACATGCACAAAAGAAAAGCGTAAGGAAATTGTAAACTGAAATGACATTCATACTTAACACAACGCCAGTCTCCAGGCATTGGTTTGCAGTCATCACAGAACTCCTCCACATCAGCATGCAACCTTCTCTAACACACTTCAGTTCAATAGAGTTATCACCTTTAAAGCAGACATCAAACAAGTGAACTTTACACTGCAGTACTGTGTCCAATCTAGGAAGGCATTCTCCTGGCACTAGGGGAGAGTGCAGTTGGATGAGTTGAAGAAGCATTGCTTTTTAACAGCCTATTGGAAGCTAGGCAGTTGCTCAGAATTGCATGATTTTTTTATTCTGGTTTTCATTATAACTTGTTTTTTGCACTTATTAGAACAGAAAAAAGCTCAGGTATGAAGTTTCTCATGGAACACTGGATTATGCCTGTTATAATACTTGTCTATGGCTATGATTCAGCCAACCACTTATGCATTCATAGTTCATGACTATTGTAGAATTCTCTCAACATTTACCCATGGCAGGGGGGATAAACTGTCTTCTAACAAGGTGATCTCTCCCTCTTCAAAAAGGTCTTCAGCCAAATAAATTTAAATCCCCACATTTCTCAATATTGTATTATGGTTCAATATTGTGTAATGGTTTGATCTCTACCATTGGTCCTCCCACTGGAGATTTTTGGAATGTACTTGTGATTCTGAAGCACAGTTTTATTTTTCAGCTTGATTCTCCTCATAGACCTAAAGGGCAGAAGTTACAAAGTTTGAAATCTAAACCTCCATTGAGCACCATTTTGATCTCTTTCATAAGAGTTTGATTTTTCTGGTAACATGCTTCCTGCAACTCTGATGTTAATCAGTTCTTAGAAAACTGCCATAGCACACATGATCTCTCAGCCTTCATGATTCTGTAGGTTTTCATGAAGTCTATTCAAACATTTATCACAAGGCTTTTTACAGGTAATGCCAGTAACACCAAACTAAATTACTTTCTATTATGTGTTTTATGGACATAAATTCTCAGAAATAAAAATCAAGGCAATTTTCAGCAGCTGGCTGCATCCAGTATTGTGAATTTAATAAACAAAGCTATGTTTGTGTGGGGCTTTTTCACAAAATATAATCAAAGATGACAGGTTGGTTATGGGAAACTTAAATCCTTGATATATACATTAGTTTAAATGCTTGTTACCTTTTAAAGCATTCATTCAAGTCTGTCATGCAAGGCAAAGTTCCTGTTCTGGGCAAAACATATGGTATGTCACTTAGCACATGACATGTTTTTAGATCACACTGTCTGCATGTGTACAAACCTTGAATGCAAATGCAAGAGCTCATCCTGCAAAGCCTTACACTCATCTACTACTCATTTGAATAGGTCCACAAAAATTGTTACAAGGGTTTGTATAAGTAAAGTGCCACATACAGAAGGAAACATTTTCAGTACTGGACTCACCATTACCCTTTTGAATTTTTCTAGTGAGAAATTAGTTCTATTAATATACCAGTCTAAGTAATATGCATACCTGTATGAATGTGTATGTCAGTATTTCTTGCTAATAGTCAGGTTTACCATTCTTACAACCTCATAGAGCATTCACTTTACTTACTGGGTACTGAATTTGATTTTATAAAGCTTGCTTAATTCACCACGGTTAACTAGATGTTAGCCAGATACATTAAAGGTGAACCAAAGTTTAGGAAGCCTTGATTTAGATAATGATTGTTCATTTGCACTGCCAGTTACCCGCTACATCTATCTACAGATAATTAGGGTTTGTGACCAAGGTCAGACATATCGGAAGTATTTATATTTTGGTGCAAAAATATAAATAGGGTCCCAAGAACACTCAAATTTTGTTAAAAATAAGTAATTACTGGATGCTGATGTTCTAATGTTCATAGACTTTGGAGCCTCAGTGTAACTGTAGATTAAGTGCCTTTGTATAAAATTATCTTGGCAGCAGACTTAGTGGAAAGCATCATCATTTCTGTTCTAAACCCAGCATCATCTAGTCAGTGATTTCTTGAATAAACCAGAGTGGTCAAAATGCATTAGGCTCACTATCATTTCCTACCACACCTCCCCATTATAAGTGCATCTCTTTGGAGGAGAGATATCTGGAGCAGATGAAATACTGAAAAAACTGCTTATGAGCATTAATTTGCATTTCATATGGTGTTTGGACTTGACCATGGGTTAAATAACTTTCATTTGCAAACACTGATAGGAAGTTTGCTTTGGTTTATTTTCACACGTCTGAAAAGTGGAAGTTTAATTTGAGTACCCATATTTCCACAGGAGTAGAAATATTGCTATTTGTGTTTTTCTATTACAAATTCATTTACACTTTTTTACAAAAAATGCAGTCATACAGTCAGAAAGCAGGAAAGGTGCTTCATATTTTAAGTAAAATATTACATGTCATAAAAAATGAACTGAAAATGGCTGAGAAGAACTATTATGAAAAATCCGTAGGCTAGAAGTTGTTTGTCAAAATTGTTTGACAAATGCTTAAACATAACAATGCATTTGCACCTGGCACATTGTAATAGGGAGCCATCAAACCTAATTGGAAATCTCTGCAGGTGGCTGGGAAGCCACCTGATCTAAAGGGGCAAGGCTTAAGAGGCACTTGGGAGCTAGGAGCAGCGGGGAGAAGGAGGACACAGGCGCACGTGTGTTTTGTACACACATGTGCCCCCCTTACCAGACCCGGAGTGGAGCGACGCAGAGGCGAGAGCAGCAGAGGTGAGCAGAGCGGCAGCGGGGCCAGCAGCAGC
>NW_017729022.1:143517442-143517661 GCF_001723915.1 Gavialis gangeticus
ACCAGGACCCCTCGGCACGCGAAGTATACTGTCTACCTGGAGCGAAGCTTCGGGACGTGAAGGGCATGCTCCAAACCATCGTCCAGCCCACCGATTATTTCCCCATGGTCCTAATCCATGTGGGCACAAAAGATGCGGCCAGCAGGAGCCCCGATCGCCTGATGGAAGATTACCGAGCTGTGGGGGGCGTGCTGAGGGAGATGGGAGCACAGGTGGTCT
>NW_017729022.1:143517672-143518599 GCF_001723915.1 Gavialis gangeticus
TGCTCAGGTCCCTTCTGACCCTAGAAACTATGAAAATATATATGCCCCAAGCCTGAATGAGGGGGCAGGTTAGCCATGCTGGTGATCGGGAGATAAGTTCCCAGGAGGGGAGGGAACTACCTGAGGGACCCTGAACCAGTGTGCAGTGCTCATGGGCCAAAGGCAGGGGTGAGGGCTGATCTGGTGCTTGTTTGTCTATGTCAGGGGGAGGGTCCTTTAAAAGTGATAGTGTGCTTTTTTTTCTTTTATGATGTTTGCCCGGAAGAGAAGGTTCGTATTCAGCGGTTGATTGCCATTTTCATTAAAGTTAAATTGGTGGTCTGGGTTGGGACTATCGGTAGTGCAGGTGTTTCAGTGGTGCCCATACGTGACTGCTTTGAGCCCTCCGGGGACCAGTCTCAAGGTGCTGACAGGAGGCAGCTGGGGAGGGTTGAAGCCTAGGCTGGCTAAGGCCATAGCCAGAGAGGGCAAGAAACCCAAGAGGGGTAAAATCATTGCCCAAGAAGGGTGAGAACCAGGACCAGGCTCCTGAAGCTCAAGAGGGTTGAAACATTCACTCAAAAAAGGAAGAAGCAGGGCTAGGGTCCTGAAGTCCAAGGGGGATGAAATCATAGCCCAAGATGGGCAAGAACCAGGTCCAAGGACCCAAAGCCTGAGAGAGGCAGAATAATAGCTCAAAAGAGGTGAGAGCCAGGGCCAGGATCCTGGAGTCCAAGAGGTGTGAAACATTAGCCTGCAAGGGGTGAGAATAAGGGCCAGGAGCTCCAAGACCCAAAGGGTGAAATCAAAGCCTAGGAGGGTGACATGCAGGCTGGAACCCAGAAGCCAGGTCTGGGGCAGTAGGTCTAGGCTAATGGACCAGCTAGAGCAGGGGGGTGGAAGCCAAGAAGACTGAAACACCAAGAAGAGAGTAGAAGCCTGAAGTGG
>NW_017729022.1:143523599-143526787 GCF_001723915.1 Gavialis gangeticus
GAGCAGGGGGGTGGAAGCCAAGAAGACTGAAACACCAAGAAGAGAGTAGAAGCCTGCAGTGGCCTGACATTGATTTAGGGCAAAATGCTCTACTTAAGTGATGCAGGGTTTTGGGTTGTAGCTGTGTTGGTCTAAGGACATAGGCAGGCAAGGTTCTTTGGATAGATGTGATATCTTTTATCAGATCAACTGAGTAGTCAGAAAAAAATTCTTTGCAATCTTTCAGGCACAAGCACCCTTTTTCAGACATAGGAAGTCTCTGCTGTTATGAGATCTCCAAGGAATGAAAGTGTTGTCCTGTAGGGCCAGGCCAACTCACAGGATCTCAAAAGTGCGCTGTTAGATGGGAGGGTGTGACACAACTGTGCTCACACACGCGCTCTCTCTCTCTCTCTCTCACCCCCCCCCCTTTCTACCAACTTAGGCGCATAAACATTATACACAAAAAATTAGACAAAAATCAGTTGTAAATACCCACACACCCCATACACATACACGGATTACTCATTCATATACCATTCACACAATAATATATATATTTGCCAGTTCACACCACACACCTATACATACACACAGGTGAGTTCCTGATTTGGGTGGTATGTTGTGTGTGTGTGTGTGGGGGGGGCAGTACTTGGGATACCTAGGGTGCTTGGTGACTATGAGAGGGGGAATCAAGGGTCAAAGATTTCCAGAAGGAGGGAGATGGATGGGGGTTAAGATGAGAGAGGGAAAAATAAGAGAGTGAAAATGCCAGGGCCGGGATTAGAACTGGCAAACTGGAGGGGAGCTGGGGTTACTTAAAGTTAATGTGCCCTGGGGTTACTTGGGGTCACCTGGTGCTGGGGTGGAAGCAAGGAAAAAAGCCAGGCAAGGAGGAAACAGCCAGGAAACGGGGAGGCAGAAAGCTGGGAGATAGCCAGGAAATCAAGGAGGAGGGTTGGGAGGTTAGTGAGAAAAAAACCCAAATTGGGGTTTCAAATAACAGGTTAAACTAAACAGACAACACACTATACAGCTCCACAAAGTTATTGGTTCCCACCCCTCCCACACAGCAGAAGAGAAAAAGGCTTGGTGGAGGGATTGAAGTCAAAGTGTGTAGGGACAGATCTAGGTCCTTTGATTGGGGAAAGAAGGTGGATGATAACTACCTATCCTGGGCTGTGAATTGATTCTCAATGGCCAGGCGGGGTCTTTTCCAGCAAGGTGTTGTCCAGAGGGGGTCACCGGCAGGGCCTCTGGGTGGATAGGTGGTGTGGCATGGTGCTGGTCCAGATGGAGAGGGCATCCCACTGGGTCTGTCTTCACTACCACTTTTTATAGGGGCAGACCTATGATCCTAGTGGCAAGGGCATACCCAGGCAAGGGTCAGCCCTGGTATGCTGAGCATATGCACTCCAGGCAAGGATGTGCAGTTCCAGGTGTCTGTGTTGCAACAGTGGGTTGGCTGATTTCTGTAGGGTGTTTGTATTTGAAATGCTGGGTTTCTGTTCTGTTCCTGGGCGAGTCAATGGAAGGCAATTGTCTGGTTATTAAGCTGATAGTCCAGTTGTTGAGTTGATTATTCAGTAGAGGCCTGCTACCATTGTATTTCAAGCACCCTCATTCATTCCCATTCATTCAGGAACAATTGACACAAGACTGGTTAGACATGAGTCATAGGTTACACCCAGGCAGAGGAGACAAAATGTAAACTTGACATAACTTGACATTACTTATGCTAACTTATACATGTAGGCCTAAATCATATAGTTTCAATAGAAAAAAAAAAACAGTAAACATCAGTAAAACAGTATAAACATAATAATTATACAATATAAAACAGTGGATATCCATAAAGAAGGAAATACAAAAAAAACTTGCTATCAAAATAAAATGCTAAATCTTAACCTATGGCTTAATTTACTCATACTTATCTATAGGGAATAGAGAGGGAGAGAAAATTCAGAAATAGCTGAGGAAGGGAGGGAATGCATTTCAAAATCTAAAAGAAGAAAAACTGGGGGTTTTGCTACATATTAAGTTAAAAGTGTGACAGGATGTCAGTGAGAATATAAATAGGTGGAAATTAGGAAAATAAGGGTAGGAAATGGAGGGGGAGAAAAACGAGGGGAAATAAGCCAAAGGTAAGGGAGACCATTACTGTAGTTGAGTTCTCTCTGGCTTATTCCCCCCTCTCTGGCTTATTTCCCTACCCTTGGTTTTCCTAATTTCCACCTATTTACATTCTTACTGGCATCCTTTCACACCTACCTTCTTTCATTCCTTGGAGATCTCAGAACAGCAGAGACTCCCTACGCCTGAATTGTGCTTCCACCTGAAAGCTTGTCCAGCTACTCAGTTGGTCTAATAAAAGATATCACATCTACCCAAAGAAGCTTGCCCACTTAAGTGATGATTGTTAATACCTGCAAGGCATGGGCATGGCTTTAAGGTAGGTTGGAGGCCACAGAATTAGACCTGAAGGTAATTAGTGACCATGGGGTATGGGCGGGACAAGAGGGCCACACACAGCACCTGAGGGCTGGTGAGGATATATGGGGTTTGGGAGAAACCCACTCACTAATAGTAGACAAAGGCTTGCTTTGGGACCCTGGAGCAGCCTCCCTTTTCAGGAATTGGTAATTTAATCAAGGCATGGCAGGTGGGAGAAGAGGGAGGGGACCTTAGGAGTCAGAATGGGCAGGAGTTGCCAGGCCACTGGGGGTCTTACAGCTGTCCATGGGACTCAGTCTTGCCACACACAGAAGGACAGGACTTTTGTTTGTTCTCCAGAAGTGCAGCTTTCTGTTTTATTTCTCAAGTGAGTGTGTATCTAGCTACCATAAAGAAAACTGTCAAATATGAATGGAATATAACATGCCTGTGTTTTCAGATAGTCTTGATCCAGCATTTTGAAATCTGAATTCTATCACTAATTTAACCAAATGATAACTTGGATGCCAGTGGTGGTATTTTGTATAACTACCACACTGCTTATAGCCTGGAAAAGGAGGAGAGGAAGTATCATGGGTCAAGATTCAGGGGGGGCAGGGGGAGAGGGATTTGACAGTGGGGGTCTATTACAGACCCCCCAACCAAGAGGAGGAGCTGGACAGGGAATTTTCAGGTCAGCTTGCAGAGGCACTAAAATCAAGGGATGTAGTGGTCATGGGCGATTTTAATTACCCAGACATCTGCTGGGAGGAGCA
>NW_017729022.1:143528120-143531638 GCF_001723915.1 Gavialis gangeticus
TTTCTCTTTTTGGGGTTTTTTGTTGTTCTCCCGCCCTGGCGGGGGGTCGGGCTAGAAGATCTACTAGGTCCCTTCCGATCCTTAATCTATGAATCTATGAATCTATGAATCATTTTATAAAAAGAATTCTGGAGTTGCTTCAAACTGGAGGAGCGTGAAGGCTAGCCCGTGCATGTATTGTTTGCAAATTTGGATGTATAGGCCTTTAATAACATGTGATGAGCTTGAAGTGATTTGGCTTTGTATACCTGAAGGGGATTTCAGAGACAAAAATGGGATGCCACAATAGTGGTGTCAGTTAAAAGTGCATCTGAAGGTCTTTTAACTGTGTCCACTGTAGATGCCTTTTCATAAATGAAGAGGGGAAATCAGTTATGATTTTGACTGCAAAGTGGATGTATATCTATTGGATGAGAAGAGTTATATACATAGACTTTCTAGATCTAGAGCTGCATGAATTTTCCTGAAACAGGATGGGTAACCTGTCCAGAAAGAACCTTTCCCATTTAAGTTATTGAATATTTTTTGTAACTAGACTTAGAGTCTACTAACCAGAGTCATTGCAGTGATTAGTGTAGCTAATTTTATGTTATAAATTTAGCTACACTGGGTTGGCTTGAAATTTTCTGTTAACTTAAATAAAATGTAAACAAACTTTTGTAGACTTATGTTTGGGACAAGCACTCTTAGGTTTCTTGGGAGACTAACACAGTTCTGAAAAAAGGGAAGGAATTTATAGCAATAAAATAATGGCCTGAGCAGTCAGAGAAGAGCTGGGTAGTTAGTAAATGCTGGGATTGGTTATAGTCATGCTTTGTGGGATATTTAAAAATGCTCACATTGGCCTGACACTGAACCCATTAAGTTAATAGTAGTTATGAACATCATTGGGAAGAAAGGTAGGCCAATACTGTGCACTTCTGAAAATCCAAAGGGAAGAACATAGTTTGTACTATGAACAATTCTGTTTAATTAAAGTAATCAGTATCTGAAAATATGTTTTAATGACTGATCCCAGCCAGGGTTCAGGTCATTATTACCTGAGCTGGACATACTTATGAAGATTAAAGTTATTAATTTATCTCAGGAAACTTATTTTTGCTCATGGAGCAATTAAGCATAGGCAGAAGGTCACTGTGTGACATAATTTATATTGACAGTTAACACACAGAAGTATGGACTGCAAATGTATTAGTGATGGGGTATAAATATTGGAACCTGAATCTGGTTTCTCAGATCACATATCTTGTTCATTTTGGGGGATTTACTGCAAATAAATTTCATTGTGAAGTATCTGTAATACTTGCAGACTACTCTGTCAGGTCTGTTGAATAATAGACTGAAGCTATCTCAAATTCCATAGCAACCTCTCAAAGGACCTGAATAGGCTGTTTTGAGGTGCATTGGTTCTTGATTCTAAAAGGCTATTCTTAGGAGTCAAGAATGATGTGTGCTGTAATACGATAAGTGTAATTAAGAGGGACTTGTTCACTGACTGTAATAAAACTAGGAGTCTTAAAGTAGACCCTTCAGAGAGACCATTTTAGTAACAGAGCTTAACCAATTTCTAGTTTTCATCCAATCCACTATATTCATAGTAAACACTATCCATATTTCTGAAAATGCTCTTTTTCAGCTTTTAAACTCCTTTACATGTAATATGTGCAAAAACATTATTTTGCCTAAATAATAAGAAGTACCTTAGAAAAAATTCTTAATCAGACTTACAGTGAGTACAGCTCTGCTGATTACAATTGGAATTTATGAGATGCAATTCAGGATAACATTTCAACTCAAGTATTATTTATAAAGGACCGTTTGATGAATGGAATCAAAGTGCCCTTTGTTAAGACTTGCAGCACCCCTGTAGAATACAGAAGTCATACATATGTATATTTTTATGCTGGTTTTGAATTGGCACGCTGCAATGGTGGTTTGCTCAAAACCACTGACTAGCAGGAGCCAAGATTAATATTCAGCAGTCTTAATTCACAGTTCTGAAAAGAAAAGACAATAACTGCAAGAAAACCCATGAGCTATTTTTTGTAATGGCTTATATTGGTAACATTTGTTATTAGGATGTAACTGTGGTGTCTGCATGCTCTGACAGCAATGCAAAGCCATTGCAAAATTAACGCACCCTTTCATTCCAGGGTAAGTTTAGTCATTTAACTCATGTGTATCATTATCCAAGCATATAACAGTTGCATGGTAAAGCTGATTTCTTCTCTTCCCAGCAGCAACTATCACCAGGCCTCTTCAAAATGGTTACAAATTTATCCGTATGTTTATCCATAGCTTCAGAAATATCAAAATATTTTGTTTTAAGTAAGTTGGATGCAAATACCTCTAAGCATTGCTTCATGACATTTACTGGTGGATGTTACCATGTCCTATTCACCTTTATGAGCTGAGACCCTTAGTCCAACTATCTCTCTCATGATAAGCCATCATCATAGGATTCCCATGATGTGCCACAATGATTCTCAGATGGGAGACTGCTGTGCACCGTAGTATAGTCTAATGAGGCTCAAGGAATACCTCTGCCTGGTCCTTATTGCCAGTTAAAAGAGAATCACCTATCACAAGAACCAGAATCCAACCATATAACCTTCTACTAGTAAGACTTACTGGTTATGCTATCAGTTCTCATCACCACAATTAATAGTCTCAGATGGCTGCCTGCCAAAATGACTGCTGCTGTATTTTGCTGTCTGACGCATGCTAACCTCAGATCGTCTCCAGAGCCCACCTGAATTGCCAAACATGGAAAGTTACTGCTTTAAGACCATTTCAAAGGGAAAGGAACATGGCTGGTCAAAAAGAATGAGGAAGTTGGAGAATACTAAATTTTTATACTTTGATTTCTTTAATAAAGGAGGAATAAGTAATGAATGAGCTTAGAGCTTTTGACCCAAGGAATATAACACTTACAGTGGCCAAATATTTTTGAGGAGCCTCATGTGACTATCTTGGCATTTCTTTTATTTGAAAGCGAATATGCTTGAATATGTGCTATATTTTTGTTGTACTAGTCCTTGCATTTCAGGGGAAGCTTGTAGTTTTCAAGAGCTGTTTGCTCAAGACTTGATTGCTGACAGTTAATCTCCTTTGAGCTTGCCTGTATAACTGATCTGTAAGAGAAGCAGAAGGAAGATATTTTTCCCTTAACCCTCCTCCTTGGTAGTACACTCTGGATGACTTTCAAGCTAAACTGCTTAGTGTTCTCAGTCTCTGTTTTCAGTTGCAATATTTTTATAATTAATAAGGAGTGTCTACTGTACTATTTACAACATCTGAGATTTAAACAGAAATGTGGTTGTTGTCTGCAGACCCCACTGGTGATATCTCTGCAACTTTCTGGCATACTTAATTTAAAAGGAAATTTTGTACTTAAGCTAAACAATCCCATATCTTATTCACAAACTTGGTATCCCCTCACATACTGCTGAGAGATATTTATACCAGAGACAGAATTATGAAAGTTACATTTTCACTCCATAATGATTACAATGGCA
>NW_017729022.1:143536638-143558541 GCF_001723915.1 Gavialis gangeticus
GGCACCATGACGATTGACTTCCATCAGTTACCACCCTCTGGGTATGACCACAGAGCCAATTTCCCAGCCAGTGGATTGTGGTGGACCCAAGGCCTCAACTGACCAGTTTCGCCAAGAGGTGATCATGGGATACCAGATAGAAGGCTTTTCTGAAGTCAAGATATATGACGTGAATCTCTTCTCCCTTGTCCAGGTGATAGGTCACCTGGTGATAAAAGGAAATGAGATTGGTCAAGCAAGACCTACCCACAACAAACCCGTGCTGGCTATCCATCAGGATGTTGGCGTTGGCCAGTCCATTAAGCATGGCCTCTTTGATAAACTTTTCTAAGATCTTCCCCGGGATAGAAGTCAGGCTGATGGGCCTATAGTTAGCTGGATCTACTTTCCTCCCTTTCTTGAAGATAGGCACCACATTGGCCTTCTTCCAGTCTTCGGGCACTACACCAGAGTGCCAGGAGTTTTCAAAGATCCGTGCCAGAGGCTGGGCTATGATGCTCACCAGCTCCTTGAGTACCCTGGGGTGTAGATTGTCTGGGATGGCTGACTCGAAGGTATCCAGTCTCTCAAGGTGTTCCTTCACGAGGTCAGCATTGATGGAGGGCAGGGGATCTCCCTCACCCGGACCTGCCTGTCCCGTAGTGGGCATGGGCGTCCCATGAGACTGATGAAAGACTTAAGCAAAGTACCAATTTAATAGGTTGGCTTGTTCCTGGATGTCAGTTGTCAGTTGTCCCATCTGGTTCAGCCGGGGTCCAGTGTTGCCCTTGCTTTTCCTCCGGCTCCCCACATATCTTAAACACATATTTTAAATATTTTGAAAGTGGAATTTTTTGAGGTGCTCAGTTTATGTCTTTGTCATACATCAAGTTCCATGTCTGAGCTCTGACTTGATGGGAATTATGTTGGAATCGCTTCTCTCTTTTATTTAACTTCTCTGCTTGTTTCGGTAAAAACTGAATTAAGGGCAAGACTAATATAGTAAATTCTCTTTTGATCTGTTTGAAATGTCCCTTCTATATTAAAATATCTATTACAACATAGCACATCTGTGATAAGCCAACCTAGAAACTGCTCAGAATGAAAACTTGAATCTAAATATACAACCACCACAACAAAGATATTTAGGTTGTAATTTGAGATACAAGCTCAAGGACCTGACTTTAAAAAAAATCAAATGATATAATGTTATGACCAGGTACTGATCTAGTATAAAGCAGCATAGCTATATGAAAATGTAGTCACATTGTAGCATATGGAAACTAAGGCTTGAGAACAGAATATAATGGCAATATCCTTAATTTCAGTATAGCAATTTATAGAATATAGGGAGAATACAGCACAGCATGAATACAGCTTTTTGCAGCTATACCCCAACTGAAAAACTCACCTTTGGGCAAATGAATAACAATTTATAATAAAACTGGCTGCTACTGGACATTATGGTCATTCCCTATATGTTGGGCTTACACTGTGCATCTTTTTGCTTTGGTAGACTTCCCTCCCCCCCTTCTGCCCCACCGCGCGCGTGCGCGTGTGTGTGTGTGTGAACACCTCACTGTCTCTTACAACCATATTCCCATTAGACCATCCCCTTTTGTAAAATATTATCTCGGGAACCAAAAATTTAATAGTACAGAAAACATTTAGATTTGTGTTTGTGTAAAGATTAGTGTCTTCAGTTCACAAATGTAAAGGATAGTTTCTAATTCAAATGCACACTCGACTATGCTTATCTATCAGCATTCACCTAGGCAACAGTTAAACAGTGTATAGGCATTGAGCCTTTTTCTGTTCTCAGTTACACTATGTATGTACACTGTATTACACATGCGTGCACCCGCACACACACGGTCTAATATGAATATTGTTATAATAGAAATACAGTCTTAATGCCTAGCAGCAGCCCTCTATTCATTGGAGGCAATTGGAACACTGTTTCTAAAATGAATTTCTCCTAAAATTAAAGTCTGTCAAAATCTATCAATTCCTGCATTTATTTGTCTAAATAGCAAGGCAATTAAGGTTTCATAGATTTCATAGACATTTGGGCTGGAAGGGACCCCGGAGGATCATCGAGTCCAGCCCCCCGCCCCAGGGGCAGGAAGTCAACAGGGATCGTAGGATCCCAGCAAGATCTCGGTACCTGTCCGAGATGTGAGAGCTATGATTAAGTTCTGGTTCCTCGTCTTTAGAGTGATTTTTATGAAAAGCTATGTTTTCAACTGGATGGAGGAAGGAGCTGACCTGGGGCTTTTAGAAGCATGGCTCATAACCATGAGGTTATAGAGGATTTGTTTTTCCTTTTTTAAAGCATTTATAAGGCTTTTACTTCTGTTTCAAATTGGAATTAAAACAAATCTTGAAACCTCAAAAGTTGCTACAAAATAGATTTGTTGTTCTCTGATTTTTCTCTGCTGGTCTACCGGCTGTCATGAGCAGCATGCCTGCTGAGCACAGCATTATTTGCCTTCCCATAGCAGCTGAAATGCTGCAGTATTGGAATTGGTCAGACTGACATTTTCATAAATGGTCTATTCTGGTATTATTGTTATGGTAGCTTGTCACTTAGCTTTAGTTGTACCTGCTCAAGTGGTGAATTATAGTATTATTTAAACTGGACTTTGGTATTCAACCTTATTTAACCATTACTTAAATTTTTGTATAGCCTCATTATTATTTGAACTTTTCTTTTGCTTGTATCTTCATGGTGAGCCATAGCTTTGAGTTTGCTTTCACGTTGTTTTTTTCCTGTCTTATCAATGTGAGAGAGGCAGTTTATGTTTTAACATAGGCATGTATAGTGTGAGCCTTGTTACTAGCTCAAATTAACTGAACTTGGCACTAAATCAGGTGGATGACATGATTGGATATGTTAATGAAAGGTGATAAGAGGGAACCAATAGGACAGTGCCCAACTGCAGAGCCCTTGGAGTTTCTAATTTTGATGGACAGACCAAATTAGGAGTCTGGGACATACCCAAATTAAGATGCTGGTAAAAGACCAAATTAAGGTGTGAGCATGTGATGAGTTTGTTGGAACAAAGGAATATGCCAACAGTATAAAAACATGAGCAGTATGATGGTTATAAGGAACTCAGTCAATGGTACCTAGAAATGAAGATTCATCAGAGGAGTAAAGTTAAAGAAAAAGCATAAAAAGGGGGCAAGAAGGAAGTTGAGTGTATGTCATCATCCAACAACATCTGGACTGAAAAACAGCTATTACCCACAAATGACCACCCTCTACTTTCAGGAAATGATGGGCCACCTTTTCTGTGAGGTGGAATAACATCTGGGATTGGGTGAGACCATTGGACTAAGTGTCTTTTTCTCTCTCTCTATGTAGAAGTTAAGATAACATTTAATGTATTAATAAAAGTTAGATTTTAGTTAATTTGAACGGTGTGAGGAGTATTTTGTGTTAAACTCCGGGTTGATTATGCTTTGGTGATCCTTTAGCACCATGAATGTAACACTACCTAATCAAATTGTTTCAGGCATCAAACTTGTAACAGGAGTCCTATTTTGGAGCAAAAGAGGGAAGGTCCTGGTGCTGTTCCTGAGGGATAAATAGGGAAATTGCTGACATCTAGTATACTATTTTCACTTTTTCTGTAGTACATAGCCATTAAGGCTGAGAGGAGGCAGTGAGAGACTTGCTAGTTTGGAGTTTAGGGCATTCATGCATCAGATGGGACATCTGGGTTTCAGTCTGGTGTCAATGGGCACACTACAATGTGCACACCATGCAAATGATGCTGGATGGGTTTATTCCAGAATAAAGTGTTCCAGAGTAAACCCACCCTAGGCAGTTGTCTACACCAGGGGTGGGCAAAATGCCTGATCTAGCCAGCAGCTGGACTCCATTTCCTGTAGCCCCTGCCTGCATGGTTGGGGCTAGTTTCCAGCAACACCTGGATGGGAAATCCTAAGGCTGGGATTGCCATGGAGACCAGCCTCAGCCACACTGGTCTCTTTGGAGGACCCCAGCCTCTGGACCCTCCTTTTTTTCCTTGGGTTTGTTGGGGGGGGGGGGTTGTTTGCTTTGTTTCTTTCTTTTTTTTTTTTTAAATACCTGGGTATCCAGGTATCAAATTTTGAGCCCATACTGCAAATATGCAGCATGGAGAACATTTTTTTGTTCCCAGCATGCCTCTTGCCAAGTTTCAAACCACTTTGAGATATGGCAAGAGGCACATGCAAATTCATTGGACATGCCCAATGACACCAAGAGATTTATCTTCCAGAGTGATGTCAGGTATTGGTACTTCCACTCCTTGGTACACGGTTTCAGTTTTCTTGAGACTAATTCCCATCTTGAAGCTCTTGCATGATTTGGAAAATATGCCCAAGAGATATTGCAGGGAAGATGCACTGTGGGCAACAAAGGCCTCCTCATTCACAAACAGGAAATCTCTCAGAACCATTGCTTTCACCTGGTTTTCATTCTAAACCTTGCAGTGTTGAACAAGCCTCCATCTAGTCTGATTCAAAGATAAATGCCATCATTGCTGTCCTTGAATGCATGAAGAAGCAGGAATGAAAAGTAGATATTAAAAATCATGGGGACTAAGACATAACCCTGTTTCACTCTGTTGTGTATGTCGAAGGCATTTGATTCTTTGTTTTCATATACTATAGCTACCTTTGTACCTTTATGTAATGAGTGAATGAAGTTCAGCAGTTTGGGGAGACAATAGTAAAAAGACCCTCTCTGACTGTATCAGAGACCTTCATTAGATCGATTGAAGGCTATGTACAATGGTATACATTTTTCTCTATGCTTTTCTTGCAGTTGCTTGGTCAAAAATATATCAGTGGTGAGGGGTAAAAGGTCCAACTCTCCTGTACAATATGAATTTTCATTTCTACCTGCGAGAAAGTTTACAATCTTTGCATTCTCCTATGCCTGAGGAAGGGTGCATGAGTCTGAAAGCTTTGCAAATAAAGAATTTTTTTTTTGCAAGTGTCTAGTTGGTCTAATAAAAGATATTGCCTCTACCACAGTGATTGCATATTGATGGTGAAATACACCGAGTGAAAACTACACTGACTTTCAGAACAGATTCTTTCATGTAATGGAAATAGATTGCTTATTTAAAGTTTCATAGACAAAAGAAGGCAACTGAGAAACTGATGGGAGCCAGCTGATAGGGAAGGAAGTTTTCTGTGGTAGAGGTACCCAGAGAGCTGCCGTTATTTTAGGGTTAAATGACAATTTGTTTATGTTGACTGTTTTGGTTCTAGGGCATGGGAGTTCCTGAAGGAGAATAGAGAGGCTGCTTTAAGGAGAGCCGTGGGGAAGACACCAGCGATGAGAAGGTTTGCTGGGGGTAGTAGCCCAGCAAAGCCATTACTAGGAAAGGGGCTAGAGACAGACCCTACCTGAGGGACTGTTACGTCTTCCTTAATGAATGGAAATGAAAGATTGGATCAGACCAAGACAGCTTAATGATAAGCAGGGCAGAAATGGGCTCCCAAGGCCAAACTCTGGTTTTCTGTTGGCAGTCCCCCAAATTTGCATTCATTTGACATGAAGGGGCATTTGTAGATGACACTTGAAAGCACAAGGAGTTTTAGTTTCTAAACCTTACAGTTGCAGAAGGAAGCACTGGGCTGCGTGCAGCTCAAGGGCTGCATAGGTAGCCCAGCAGCAGCCCGGGAAGGCAGGCTCCACAGAAAGGGAAAAGAAAAACAGTGGTGAGCTGGACCACCCCGCCCCGGCTCAGGAGCCTTCCTGCCTGCCTGAGCTGCGTGGGGGCCCAGTGCTTCCCTTTATAGCTGCGGTATCCCTGGAACTGCCTGAGCCGGGTGCTGCCTGGGTGGGAGGGGTGCCGCTGCCATGGAGGGAAGCACCAGCCCCTGCCCACCTGCAGCTCAGGGACTGCTCTGCCCACCAGCATCTCACTCTCCCCTCCCCGCTGCTGGAGACGCAGGTAAGGATTGGGCTCCAACATGGGTGAACATGACATGGGGTTTACTTCTCCCTAATTGAAGCAGTGTTTTTAAAAAACCACCGCTTCGATTTAGGGAGAATGAAACCCCTGTGTCATGTACAAATTCCCAAGGACTCCAGAATTCCTACTTGTAAAAGATGTTGCTTTGGGCTTCGTTTCTGTAGAGGCTTATATGATTGGGACCTGATCTGTAATCAAATAATTTCTGTAATGGACCAAATGTAATAGGACCAAATCAGTGTTTTAATGCATAAATGTTTATTTTGTTGATTTGTTACTTTGCCTGGTCTGGCAGAAATGAAGTCAGTGAGTTCAGTTAAGTTCCCTATTTATTTTGTGACTCTTGTATGTAAATATCACTCCTATATGAGCATATTACTATTAGCACTGGCATTAGCATGAGAATATGAGGTTCAAAAAATTAAATGCTGATATTGTTTAGGGCTGACTGAATGCTATCCAAACATTTTCTTTAAATGCTCATTGGACTGAAAAAGAAATATAACAAATTAACTATTTCATTGTTTGTAATTCCTTTCATGTTTGGTATCTGGGAATATTGCAATGAATTAATTATTATCTATAATAATTCTTATTCCATTTTGATCTCAACTGAGCTATTGTATTTTCTTCCTGTGACTCCAAGAATATTAAAATGTATTTTAGAGTAGTTTTATTTATAGCTTTTTAAAAACAATATAGTAAAATGAACAGTAAAAATTATAATAAGAAAATAATAGCTTTTATATTATGTATACTTTTTGCTAAAAGCATAAAATAAGACTATCCATTCTACCAGTTTACACAGAACTAAGATGGAACATATATGATGATACAAAAAGATGCAATGAAGCAGTGGACAATAAAACAAAGCGGGGAATTCTTATTCTTTGTGCAAGTGATACAAATATACCTAAGGAGTATAGGACAGTCTCTGAACTGTTAGAGATGACAGATTTTGTTTTTCTTTGTTAGTTCAGTATTTAAAATTTTCCATTAGTGAAGAGATCTATTTTCCTTTTATTTCTTCAAAGAAAAGAAGACCACACATAGTGACTTAAATAATCTATCTCTCCTTCCCACAAGAAATATATTCTGTGTGAATATAGGGTCAAACACCATCTGCCCATGACAACTGCAGATCTCATTAGAGGGAAATTCAAGTGTAGGAATGGCTTCTTGTTGTTTGTTTATAGTTTTGCAAGGTAGATTTCTAGGCAAAAGAGTGTTTTTTTAACCTTACCAGGGGAAGCTTCAGAGAGGCTCACTGCCAGCATATCTGTCTGCATGCTGGCATTTTTAATTCCTAAATGTATGTCTTATTTAAAGTATAGGGGAAATACTGGGTCAGTGACTCCCAGTACATTTCCCAGGCCATTTGTCTTCAGGAAAAATATAGCTGTAATTTAACCATCCAAACAAGAGTTTCTTTAGAAAAAGGAGAGGCTGTTAGAATGCACTTCTCATGGTATCTGATAGGCTTAAAAATCAATTGTTCATCCAGTATTTTAGAGTTCATAATTGAGCCAATCTGCTCATGTTTTATCAGTTTGGTTTCAGAACACAAAAGCCCCTTGCTCCCCATTGTAGAATTAGGTAGAGATAAAATTTACCTTAAGAAGTAATTAGAAATCTTTTTTGTTTTTGAGTGGATCATGTGGTCAGCACCCCAAAGTTTTGTTCCCTACAATAAAATGAACTCTTCCTTAGACCTATAGACCTTTAGTGTTGCCACAACTTCTCTTCTCCTTGTTTTGTTTTATTTTAAATATATAAAACTCTACAAAGCCTTGTTTTGCCCTAGTGTTCCAGCTTAAATGTTTGCTAAAATAGATTCCAAGGTATTTAAAAGAATACCTCATTTCTTTTCCTGTAAAAACTAAACTCATTTCCTCGTACCATTCCCAAAAAAGTCTCTTGGATTTTGCAGTGTCCAAGCTATTTCAGACCCAGCACTGCTGAAGAGCACCTAATGACCTTTGTCTAATTTACTGTTTCCACAAATATTTCTGCTGCTAAATTAATTCACTAAAATATTAGTTCATGGCAAATAAAAAGGGGAACACAGAAACAGTTAATTTAACTTTTTCATTCAGGTGAGCATTTACAGAAAATGTTATTTGTATATAATTGTGTGTGTATACACTTACATATTTACAGAAATTTGCAGAATAATTCTGAATTACATTCTTTCACCCACAAGAATCATAAATCTTTTATAGAGACTCTACAAGCACAAAATGAGTTAAATCCATTTCTAGTAAATTATTTACCACACTGTACTGTTGCACCAACACCCTAAATTTCCCCAATCCTTGAATATGGGATGGTACTTTTGGACAAATTGAGTGTTAGAACTTTCATTTCAGAAAAGTAATTTTTTTTCCAAATCTCTCAACCAAAGATGCAACTGTTAGCCTCAACCTTTTTAGACTCAAATGCACCCCTTTGAAAAGGCGAGCTTTCACTTGTTTTCGGACTCCAGAAAAATAATAAGAGGAATCCTTCTTTTGCAAAGTACTAGGAAAGAACACAATAGGTGCCTCTACATGAGATGTTTACTGTGGAGCTGACTAATTAGGTCTGTAGTAAAACATCACTGTCTACACATGCAGCCCAATTAGGTCTCAGTAGATGAATAAACACTTGCCACAGGGTAGTCCAGCTAAACGCAAGTAATACCCTGAGGCGGCATTGTTTCACGTGTTGGAACACACGTGTACATGGTGATAGGGCTGACTGGCATGAGGGAGCTTCACTGTGGGGGTTGCCTGCCAGCTAGCCCCCACACAGGAGCACACTCACGCCCCAGCCAGTCCTGCTGTGGCATGTGAAGCCCCACTAGAGCATTCCTGGGCTGGCAGGCTGACTCCATGGGTCCTCTGCCAGCCCAAGTCTGTTCCCATTGGGCTCCATATGCAGCAGAAGGGCACTGGCTGAGGCCTGGCGGTGCTTCATGCAGGGGCTAAACACCCTTGTATCCCAGCCAGCTCCCCTGCTGCACATGCAGCCCAGTTCAAGCAGCCCTGGACTGACAGGGGACCTGGAGGATTTGCCTGTGAGCCCGGGGCTGTTCTGACAGGGCTCCATGTGCTGCAGAGCAGCTGGCTGGGAGAAGAGGGTGCTTTAGCAAGGGGGCTGCCTGCTGGCTAGCCCTGTGCTGAAGCACCTTTGTGCCTCAGCCAGCCACTCTGCAGCACGTAGAGTGCACACACAAACTCCAGAATAGTAAGCTCCAGAGTTTATTTAGGTGCATTAATCACAGATGTAGACACACCCAGTAGGTCAGAATGTTTTGACACTAGGGATTCCTATTTGAAATCTCTGGGTTTATCTTCTGAATCATGTGTAGGTATCTGCACACATTAAAAGCACTTGGTGGCACCCTTAAAGGGTTCTTATAGTACCCTAACAGAACACCCTCATTGAAAATCACTGCACTGGAATAGATGACAATAACGACAAAAATATTACTCAGATTCTCTAATATTCCAAAGATTATTCCTGTGGGCAAACTTCCTTGTACACAACAGGGATGTTTTCATTGTTTATGGTAATTTTGTCCTAATGGCTTAGCATGTCAACATAAACTTTTGTTTGCAATTTGTAGAATGCCACATCTCTTCTACTTAAGAGTTAAGCCTAAACAAATATTCTCTTAATATATTATATTACACTGGATTATACACAAAAATCTGTTTTGGCTGCTTGCAGAGACAGAGTTTGCCTTGCAGGTGGATATGTGGTGCATTTACTGTTAAAGGCCATGAGCATACCTTTTTATAACATTTTCCCATTTTATTAAGATTATTATTTACAATGAATTAATTATAAAAGAATAATAAAAATTTGTAGAGTGGCAAATTCACAGGTATGCCATATTATGAATATTACCCAAGTCATCTTATTTATCATTCTCTAAGTGAGATGGCATTAAAAACATCTGCAAAATTTGCATCAATTTACATTACTTAATAAACACATCTGTAGTTGTCAAAGCTACCATGTAAGAGAAATATGATTAAACTGCTTAGATAAAGTTGTGTTTTCCCTCCTCCTTCAACATGGGGTGGTGGTTTGTGGGAGTGGGGGATTCTTATCTTAAATTCAAGTACTGGCCAATGCCAGGCTGTTGTGGCTCCAGCTCTGGCCCAGCTAGGCCTGGGGTTGGGACCAGGGCCAGAGAGCAGAGCTGCTGTTCCTGCCAGGATGAAGCAAGAGCTACAATGTAGCACTGGGCAAGCTGTGGAGAGGGCAGGGGTGGGGATTAGGCCTCTTGCCCCTTCCCCCTGCCCCCCACTGCTTTCCCCACTGTTTGACCCCTGCTGCTTCTTTCCCTGCCACAGCAGTGAGGATGGGAGGAGGGACAAATTTAAGATGACCCTCCAATAATTAGATGCTATACATGGAAAATTATAAGCGTTATAATTTTCCATATATAGAATCTAATTATTTCAGGGTTCTCTTAATTCAAAGTCATCTTGGATTGGGTAAATGCTGTAGATATGTCTACACCTATAATGTAGGTAAATGGAGTAATTTATTTGTGGAACTATGGGTGTGTTACATTTTTATCAGTAGAATTGGTTTTAGTTTGGTAGAAATGCTCTGTGTACATGCATTCCTAATGCTTATTCTGGTTTAAAAATGGGGTGCCCAGTGGAGAGTGAAAGCTCATTGAAGAAGGTTTAAGTTAAATATGATAGGGTTTAGTCAGGATTAACGAATGCTCGTACAGTTCCCCTATCAGTAAAAGCTACCCCACTGTCCTCTAGGCAACACCCCATGGGGCACATCAAAGCCAATACCTGCAGCCACACACGAGGGCAGCAGGTGTGAAGCTGTCAAGTGCTATGCAGAAAGTAAAGTCCTCCCTATCACAGCCCCCCCATGATACGTTAGTGCCCTGCACCAGCAGCCTCACATGCAGGGCTGTGGATGCTGGCTTGGAAGTGCTGTGACAGGGTTGGGGGGAAGCCCTGTGCAGTACTTCACATCCCTGTGCCTACAGCCCCATATGAAGGATGCAGGTCCTAGCTTGTAGTGCTACATAGGAGTCATGGGCCCTGCATGGCATTTGAGCCCTATGCCTGCAGCCCCATGCATGGGACTGCTGGCATGGGCTTTGAAGTGCTGCATTGCAGACCTGTTCTCCCTGGTAAGGTTTGTAAATCCTGACCTGTGGAGGAGCAGGGCTTCCCATGGTGTAGTAGCAAAGGTAGAGGCCCAGCTGTGCTATGGGCAAATCCCCCTTACCATGGTCAAAACCCCAGCTCTGGCTGTGGTGGCAGGGGTGCAACCTTAGCTGTGCCCTGGTCAATGTCCCAACAACCTGACAGATGGGAGGGAGGGAGAGAGGGAAGGAAGGAGGGGCTATAGTCATTCAGCCCTCCTTGAGGTCACTTGACTTTGGGCAGAACCTGGAGTTTGCAAAGTATGCTCTGGGGCCCCTTTGCTGGATATCCTCTGCAGTTCAGTCTGTCTGTAGAGTAGGCAGCCAGGCATCTGAACATTTGTATAACCTTCAATAGATAGTGTTTTCAGTCACTTAATCTAAGCCATTTAACTTCTTCTGGTTCATCTGAACACTTGTACACACCCTATATCATGTTAAAAAACTGTAGGAGCCAGTTTGTAGCCTTCCGACATTTCTCAATCAGTCTTTTGGGAAACATGCAGAAAATCTTTAGCATGGTTCTAGAAAAGATGACAGTTCTGCTTTTTCTTGGTAGGTCATTTATATAAAGACTGGATTTGACAATGACATATAAATTTACAGCATGAAATATTTACATCTGAGCTTTACCCAAGGTTTTAACAATAGCATTGAAGCTTCACTTTTTAATGATGACAACCTGGACAAGTACAAAAAGATATAGATAGAAGGTATTTCTAGTCCAATGCTCCATCAAACACAATTGGATGAAAGAGAGAAGGGAGCCTGAACCAGTCTCCTTCCATCTCTCATTCCTCTCTGTCCTTCTGGCAGCTCCTTCTGTAAATTGTGTCACAGACTTTAGAAGCAGGTAATTGATCTTGTCATAATAAAACCCCAAAGAAAAAGTCTACTTGTGTTACTCTGCCTATGTTTTACTTAAACTTTAGCAATATGCCTTTATTCTTTGAGGTATGGGATTCTGACACAAAATATGTAGCCTACCGTTACTGTAGTCAGATTAAAGTATTATTCTTTTTCACATTTTATTTAGATTGCTTTTCATGTAATTGGGAGTAAAATTACTAACACATGAAAACATCTGCATATGGAGATTGAAGAGCATAGCACAATGGTAAGAATAGACATTTTTTCCCTTTTAAAAAAACTTGTTTACTGCTGCTAATGCGTATTTGCAATTTCTGACATTGTTGATGAGTGATGTACAGTCTTGACTCAAGAAGAGAGACTATGGCAAAATGAAAAGGAAGTATTGGAGCATGAATTCATTACCCAAGTATTCTTTAACAAACCTGACTTCTTGAGTGGGAGATAGGTGAATGAAAAATTAGGCAGAGTATTAATTATATTACTGATAAAGAGGTTAAAAATGAAGCACAGTGAAGAATGAAGAAAAGAACTGGTAAAGTATTCAGCCTGAAGCTGTCTAAAGGTAGGATTGAAATTTTTGTGTGGAGACTCATGGAGCAACTTAGGCTGCAATATAAAATGATTAAATGAAGGCATCTATATTGGCCATAAAGAGATGTACAAACACCAAATCTGAAAACTCTGGAGTTATGCCATACTTTTGAATGGTGTTCTTCAGATTAATGCAAATACAACTGCAGTGCAATTTATAGAATGATAAAAAGGTAGTCCTGGTAATGTCCTTATATATAAAAGAAAAGTTTTGTGCTCCAGCAGCATTAAGTTCTGGCCCCATCAGAAAACCCTGATCTGTCTGACCACAGGAACTCACTTGGAGATCTCCCAACCCCATCCCTAAGCCTAGCCAGGAGATATCCAGATGTCACAACACCCACTGGAGTAAGGGGAATCCTCCCATCCCAAAGCCTTATGAGAGCCCCAACCCTAGATGAGGGGCTCCAGGGATCCATCCATCTTACTACTACCCTGGACTGCCTTACTTACCTGTGCCCTAAACATTATTTATGGAGTTCTACTGCCCACAACCAGAAAGACACCTTGAAACCTTGCCCAGTCTGTAACCCTAACGTGAGCTTAGGGTGCTCTAGCAGCCCCAACTCTAGCTGCAGGCAGCAGACTTGTTCTTCTCAACCAGAAGAACTAGTTTGGAGAGCCCCCGAACACCACCCCTAAGCCTAGCTGGAGGATGCCTAGCTGTCATAACACACATTCCCGCAAAAATAACCCTCACAACACCAAGCCTGATGCTAGGCAGGGTCCCCTCTTGCCTCTAATCTTAGATGGCCCCAGGATCCATCCTACTTACTACTAGCACAGATTGCCCTACCTGTATTCTAAACAGATGGTAGTCCTACCATCCCCAACCAGAAAAACAACTCCAAGCCTTTCCCAAGCTTTTTCCTTTGCCCTGTTCCTTGGAGCCCTGTCATTCCCAAACCTATGTTAAGGAACCCCAGGTTTCACAAGCATTTACTTTTCACCATGTTTCCTAAACATCCCTGACCAACTGGGGGAGGTATAACATTCACCCTGCAACGGTCCTAGCCTACGGAGCCCTGTGGAGCTCTTTCCTAAACTTAATTTAGAAAAGTACACTGGAATCCAAGATTATTTTCTCCTTGCTTATTGGGGGCAAAAAACAAAGTCTTATCTTGGATTCAAGTACCTGCCCAGGGCAGGCTGCAGCTCAGCTCCAGATTTGGCTGTGGGTTTGCTTAGAGGGAGAGAGAGATCACTGCTGGGGGGGAGTATCAGGGAGACCACAGGGGAATAGATCTGTAGCCTCTCTACCCTCCAGTTCTGACATGGCCAGGCAGGGAGCTGCCACAGTTTTTCCCTGGCTGGGCTGGTTTGGGGCCTGACCAGGGCTACCACTTTTGCTGACTGCCCTGGAGGAGCAGAGCTACAGCAGAAGGTGGGAGGGGGGAGTGAGTAGGCATGGAGCAGTGCTGGGGAAGGCATGGTGGGACAGGTCAGGAAGCACACTTATCTTGGGAAGGTGTTGCTCCCCCTCTGCTCAGAGCTGGAACTGAATCTAGGCATCTGAGATCTCAGCCTCCCAACAGGCAGGAGGAGTGAGGCTGGAGTCCCAGTGGATGGTGCCCACCCCTGGGAAGAGCCCCTTCCCCCCAGGAGTGAAGGAGGCAAGAGGCAAGGGGTCTCCCCTCCCATGTAACTAGCATGTTTGAAGCACTAAAACCAGCTGAACTGGTTCAGTCTTTTCAGGTTTCTCTAAACTGCATAGATTGAACTGATAAGCAAGTGAACTCATGTTCACTTTTGAAAAGAGAAAGGCAGCCAGACCCCTGCTGGGGGCAGGGTCAGCTCTGCTCCACTGGAGCAGACAGCACAGCCCAGGGCTGTACAGCATCCTCGGATGCTGGAGGACTGTGAGTTTAACTTGAATCAGGAAGGGGATATGGAACAGAAGTTCCTTAAACTGGTTTGACCTAAATCAGTTAAATCTGATACTACATCCAACCAGGTTTATCTTAAACCAGTTTCAGCCATTTTGAAAGTGGTTTAAGTGAACTGAACTTCTGTTCTGTTACAGGTTTAAACCAGTGTCTGATCACTTATCTGGTTTATGTGTAACCTCTGTCCTTAGCCCAGGGGTTGTCAACTGGGGCTACTTGGGAAGGCCCCAGTGGGTACACAGCGGTGGTGCAGAGAAGCAGGGGTACTTGGGAAGTGCGGTACAGTGCATGGTGGTGGTGCACAGTGGCGTGCTTCCCAAGCTTCTCTGCACCACCACCACGTACCTGGGAGTACACCAAAAGTACTTGGCAAGCATGCCACTGTGCACTGCTTGTTGACCAGCTGCCGGGGGACCCCCCCCAGTCATTGACTGGCTGCTGTGGGACCCTCCCCCCCCACTTGTCCAGGGGAGTACAATCCAGAAGGGGTATCCACAAGAAGGGGTACACTTCTTAAAAAAGGTTGAAAACCGCTTCTCTAGCCTAAAGGATTTTATGGCAGTCTGTGGTACTGTGGTACCTAATCACTGGCCTATAGAAGCAATTACAGTACAAAGCAAAAATAAAAATCCTTATGAACTGCTGATCTCACACATGGACATTTGGAGTAAGTGGGCTTCTATTGATTTACACCAGGTGGTCCATACTGAGGAGTCACTTTAGAAAAACAGTAGCCATCTAATTTGTGTTTAATCAAATGCCAATAAAAACTTTAAATATTTGGAGATGTTTTGGTAATGCAAACTCATTTAAAATGTTATAAACATTTCAAAATATAATTTTTCATGTTTTAATTTAAAATCAAACAAAAGGATACCTTAAAATCTCTGTCTAGCTTAGTGTTTCTAATTTTTTTAAGACTTGAGACACCTCTCACTTGCTTCAAGGCACACCTCCATAACTTTTGTGAATAAAGTAGCCCCCCATTTGAAAGACTAATTTCTTAATTACAGTCCTTACCTCCTTGCAGAGGGGTCAGGCAATGGGAGCAGGACAGCGGCTAGCCAGGGACAAGTTTGAAGTCTGTACTTATCTCTTCACATCTGCTTGTCTCTTCATACTTCATGACACCCTTCAAAAAATCTTGCAGCAACCCATGGTGTCATTCATCGATTCATAGATTGTACAGTTGGAAGGGACTACAATGGATCATTGTGTCTGACACCCTTCCCCTGGCAGGAAAGAGGACAGGGAGGTGTATGCCTCCTTGGTGGCTGCCCCCTGCTTCCCCTGGCTATAAATCTCTTTCTTTGCTCCCAGTCTTTCCTGGAGCTTCCTGTTCAGCCAAGGGGGCTTTTTTATCCCCTAAGCCCCTAGTGTCATATCACTCTGGTTGAGAATCACTGCTGTAGAAAAATTCTCCATCCAAAATTATCGTAAAACAATATAAAAGTTTTTAGTGAGAGTACTGATGATAGCTGCTTTACTTTTCTGTCTTCCCATACAGTAGTAAATAGGTGATGCATAGGAGTGGCTGGGGGGGGACGTGTGCCCCCCCAAAAGCATTGGTGCCCCCGTGAGAGTGAGTGCTCTGGCCGGTAGTGGCGCATGGAGAGTACTAGTGCCCCCCTTCCACCTGTCACTGGATGACTGCTGGGGACCCCTCCCTACCCCTCCGGTCATGCCCCACTGGTGCCCCCCCATATTTGGGAAGTACCAGTTGCCCATGCAGTAGTATGATATGTGGTATTGTTTTTCCTAAATGAGGTAATTCAATAAAGTCATATTTGGCATACTTGTTTTACTTACCATGTGGGCACTTTATAATATCTACTTGGAGAGAGTTTATAGGAAAATATTTCTTTTCCCCTTTTTTCTGAAGGTGCTATAAATGCACCTTCCACTTAGGAACAATCAGTATTCTCTCATGACAGCCTGTAGCTTCTTTTTATTCATTACTTCTTAGTTTCTGACTTCTGCTAACATCAGGGATCCTCCTGAGACATGTCATCTCCGTCACTGCAAGTCATTTGCTTTCTTCAAGGTCTATAGCTCTGCCCCATGCCACACCAGAGTCTCATTGTAAAAGCAGTTAAGCAGAGAGCATAATACCTGAGCCAGTCACCAGTGGGCATGTGGTCCCAAAGTACATAAGTCCTAAAGACAATAAACAGTAATTTACCCTCCTGATTATCTACTGCTTTAAAAACCAATTGGCTGTTGACAATGGACTCATTTCAGTCAAGCAATTTGAATCTGGAAACTGCAAAATCATACTGGAAATTTCAGGAATTTATAATGAGGGTTTTCCTCTCTCTGTGTCCCTTTATAGCCAATTAAAAAAATAAGAATTAACAAAGCAGTTTAAACAAGATCAGGGAAATAATCAATGCTGCCAATTAAAATACTAAAAACATAAACAAAAATGAGCTTCAAGGAAGGAAAATATAAAGCATGTTTAAAAAAGTCACATTTCCCTGACAAACTGTTATGCAATGTCATTCAGTGCAGTTTATAAAAATCAGCTCCTGTTGTTCCCTTCTCACCTGGTTTAGGAATAATTTTTCACTTTGCTTGTAAATTTGTCTCTGTTTGTTTAGTCCTACAGTAAAACCAGTTCAAAAGAGGATTTTTACTTCAGGGAGAACTTGGAAAAACAGAACCTGTATAGGAAAAAAAAAAAAAAGGTACTTTACCAGAGTTTGCCCTGTGTTTTCCCCCAAGCAATATTTAGGATAGCATCTAAGTAATAGCATGTTTAATAGGAATATGTATAAACACTGTTCGAATATAATCAATTGTACACCATAGGGATTAGATAGCTAAATTAATTTACCGTGATAGTAATCCCATAGAGGGAATATTGCTGGGAATTTTCTGCGTTCTTCACAGATATGACTTGGAGGTTCCTCGCTGAACACTTTGATTGTAAGAGCCTTAGGCTTTCAGTGGATCATCTTGCCATGGCTAAGTTTGATGTAGTTCCTGACAAGGATGTCTGTGGATGCCTATTACAGTTGAACATTAGTGACTTAAGAGAATGACTGTTGTATCTCTTTCTATGGCCAATTGTGCTAGGACGTTCAGGTTTAGAGAAATGATTTTTGTAGATTATCGAAGCCAGGGCACTGGCGAAAGAAGACCTTCATCTCTGGAACTTTCCATTTTTCCCCTCATTTGAACAAAGCCTTCAGAGCACATTGCTATTCTGTTCCATAATGAATCTTACAATATGGACAACTGTGCTTTTTAAAAGCTTTAAAAGAGGTGAGGGAGTAGCTGCTTGGGAGCGCATACTCTAAAACTGAATTTCTTAGCACAGCTGGGTTATCTCATACAAAGAGTCATTCTCTTAAGTCCTTGCTGTCAAAACTTTGTAGGCTTCCATCTTTATCAGGAACCACATCAAACTCAGCCATGGTGAGATGATCCATTGAAAGCCTAAAGGCCCTTGCAATCAAAATGTTCAGCCAAGAACCTCCAACTCACACCTGTGAAGAATGCAGAATATTCTAAATTCTGTCTAAACCCTTAAACCTCACCCTCTTTGCTATATTATCTTAGAGTTAGATTTTCAAATACTGACCGAAGAAAGCTAACTAACATCTGTTGTGCATTTCATTTATTTCCCCACTCTCTCCATCAAGGGTGAATTGCTGGTGCAGGGTTGTGATTTGTTGTGGTAGGGTCGTGTTTTTGTGGGTTTGTTTGTTTGTCTTTTTTAATTATCATATTGCTGCTGTGTGTTTTATAATGGAGCTGACAAGTGTATGCAGGTGGTGACATCTGTTCTGCTTCTTGGTGGAAGTTTCTTTCACAATCGTGGACCCAGCCCTTGACACAGCTCATTTGTACAGGAGATGGAGCTTTACTGTATTTTTGTTTTTATTTTGTTTGTTTGTGGGCTGTGAAAAGTCAATTTAAGTTTTCTTAAATATTCCCAGACTATACTGCAACTTACAGGGACTCTACTCCCAATCTTACTGCTGCAGGCATACCAGTATGTAAAAACCAAATAGAGACCAAATAGCCTTTGTTTACTACTGTGAGTTGAGCAGTCAGACTGACTGACAGAGCAGATAAACAGCAGGGTACACAAATCCAAAGCATGAAAACATGTATCTTCATACATACATTATTCTTTGAACTATCCAGTCATAGGCTAACACATGGATGCCCACCATTAGATATTATTCTTTTCTCTTGCATATGAATAAATAACCATCTCAGTTGACTTAACACATTCCTTGTCTCTTCATCAACTTCCAACTCAATCAGAAAGCTACACTTAGAGAAACACTTGACACTCCCCAGTCCTTTCAGGATATTTACTACACTCTTCTCAAATTCCCGGGGTGTGTCTGATCACCAGATAATCCCTTTTCTATTATCCTGAGACAGTGAACAAACTACCTTTTGAATGTGCTGTTCTTAAAAAAAAAAAAACTTATCAGACTTCATATGGGTATTAATCTTAAAACATTGCTTGGTATTGATGGAATTTTCAAGAATAAATAGACATTGGGGAAGATTCTTTATAGCTCCCTTGAAATGAGATCTCAAGGATGTATAGACACAAATTAATTTTCTACTGTAATCTTTAAAATATGGAGATAATCAATAATACCATGATTTTTAGTTTGTATTGGAAATCAAATCAGAGACCTTTTTTTTTTTTTGCAAATGCAGGGGGAATGACCTTTCCAACAATATGTCAGGAAAACCAACCATATATAGAAATATGAATGATAAAATGATCACAATTTAGTAACAGGCATCACCTTCATTTTCCAAATTCTGCTTTGCTTGCCACTGAGAGATGTGATGAAGTTTGTTTAAAATTGGCAGCATTCCTACTGACAGGTGATGTATATTATGTATATTAATATTATTATTTTCATGCAGTGAAATTATACTACTTCAAAAAGCTGGTTTGCATTCTGGGATAGATTAAATACCTGAACTGTTCTTTAAGTCACTACAGAGGAAGTACATTGAAATCAGTGGGTGTTTTGACTCAGAAAAAAAATGGCAGTATCAGTCCTCAAAAATACATTTGAGCTTTCCATTAGATTAAACCAAAATATTTTTGGCCAGATGCTCAAGTTGCCTTGGTTTATTAGTTTGATCCCTGCATATATCTGCTTGTTTTTGTTTTTTTTAATTAGGGAAGACCTCTGTAGCTAACATGTGGCTATTCTTAGTAAGCTGGTTTAAACACATAAAGATGGTTGTACTGCCCATATTCATTTTGGGATGTGACTAGAGGCATGGGATGTATTCACTGGACACACAGCTTGTTGCATGTAGGGATTCAAGATTCTACCATTGTGTGTAGGAGGATGACTTGTATGGGCATAAACACTGTACATCTTATTTTAACATGTTATATTTTAAAACAGTGGTGCTCAACCATTTTCCCCTCTCGGACCCAATGTACAATGCCTGGTCTGACCACAGGCTGGATGGTGGGTATGATTCAGCATGCAGGGCCAGCATGGTGGCCGCCATCCAGTCATGTGGAGGTAGAAGGGGGGCAGCCCAGCTTGAGCCTGGCCCCGCAGGGGGAAAAGGGAACTTAAGTCATCCCCACAAGGTGGGGTGTGGCCTAGCCCCAGAGGGGGAAAGGAGACATGGCCAGGCCCAAACCTGGCCCCATGGGCGTGGGGAGGGAAGGGCACGTGGCCTGACCTTGCAATGGAAAAGGGAGCCTGGCCTGGCCCTAAGCTAGTCCCATGAGGAAAAAGGGGGCATGGCCTGGCCTGTGGTGGGGGAGGGGGTACAGTTCAGCTTTGTGGGGGAGGGGACATAGCTCAGCCCCTCAGGGGGAAGGGGGGAAGCTTGACTTGGCTTGTGAGTTTGGTATGAGGTCTGTATTAATGGCCACTGCTCCACTGCTGCCAAATTTCCAAACTTGTGGGGAGCCCCGTGGGCCATATGTGATGTCTCCACAGGTTTATGATATACTAAAAGTTATCTGGTTTTGCAAATCTCTGAATTTTATCCATATTTTGCCAATCCTTGGATGTTCAAGTGACTGGATATGTTGTACTAAGGGTTTTTTTTTCTAATTTTTTACATGGATTTTATATTAAGCCATCCATAAATTGATGACATTTGGCATGTGTGCACTTCACCGAACAGTGCTAGGGAATGCTGCTGAGAAAACATGCTTCCCACTCGCTTCTACTTCAAGATTTTAAATAGTGAAAAAATGTCATGTCACCACTTTTTTAATGGCTGCTGTGTCATGCACGTGCTCATGCAAGCTGCAATGGACAAACCTGGCACTGCTCTGTTGGTTGGATATATGACTTTTTTTGTAAATGTGATATGCAAAGAGAAGGAGCAAAGGGAGGAGGCCTGTTTTCATGGTGGTACTGTCTACTACTCTCTGAGGTAGTGTAGACACAATCATAAAGTCTTTATAAGACCCTTGGCTCAAATAAAATCAAATTAACTTCCTATTAAATGGTCTTGTGTCTGGAGTTGTTATATTTTCAGGGTGTCAAAAACAAGGATCTCTGTGATATGGAAAATATAAAGTACCTTTAAAGGTGGTGGCTGAAGTTGGACTTCTCTAAGCTGATATTCCTGGACAGTGACCTATGTCAAGCTTGATTGGACAGATTTGAAGGGCCTTGCACATGTTTTCTGAAAGAACATGTTGCAGCACAGAGCAAGCAAAATTTGTAAAACGTATGAATCAGTAAAGTATCCAAGGAAAGAGTGATGTTCCAAAATATCCATAACAGATCACTGTAGGCAGCAGATGAAAGGATATTCATGGACCACTCTCGAGCATCTGCCCTGTTTCTCCCTGTACTTGAACCAAGAGCAAGTGAGGATCACTGTCGTCATTCTGATGTTTATTCTACCAGAAGCCAGAAGATGATGAAAGTTGAATAGTTCAGAAGCCCCTATCATATTTTTCATTTTTCTATTTTAAATGTTTTGGTTGTATAGAACATTTCCTAGTCTGTTTATATTTTGGTGTGAGAAGGTGAACATGTGGCTGTGTGTGTGTGTGTGTGGGCAGAGGGGACGGAGGGAGGAATTTGCCTCAGGTTCCATGAGAGGCCAGTGTCTGGCCACACCCTGCCCCTGCTTCAGCTAGAGAGCAGAAGGGAAGGGCCAGCCCGGCTCACTGGAGCAAAGAGCCTATCACAGGGGCAGGCAATTATTTTGGGCAGAAAGCCGCTTACTGAGTTTTGGCAAGCCATCGAAGGCCACATGATAGGCAGCCCGGGGCAGATAAATATTAATTTTCTAAAATTTTTAGGGGCCCTGCGGGCCAGATAGAATGGCTTGGCAGGCCGCATCCAGCTCCCAGGCTACATTTTGCCCACCCCTGGCCTATCAAGTGGACTGCCCTACAAGCAAGATGTACTGCTTCCAAGGTATCCAGGTCTGAGGCAAT
>NW_017729022.1:143563541-143564700 GCF_001723915.1 Gavialis gangeticus
AATTTTTTGTCAGTATTAAGGTAATTTACCAGATTCAGGTAAGAGATCTGCTTTGATTTTTAGATAACGTTCTTTATCTAGGATTTATAACCAAATAAGCAACCACTTTCTTACACTTCCTTGGAATTTATATTGATTAGTTTTTTGCATGAATGTGGTGATGTAATTCCAGTGTAACTGAAAGTAACTCAAGATGAGTTATTTGTTTTGTTCTTCATTTGAATCAGATTTGATAGTATTTTGTTCTTAGTTTAGCTTAATATTAGGATAGTTATGATAGGATCTTACTTTAGACTGGCTACATCTACACGAGATGCTAGCTGTGCCCAAGGCTACTCTGCACTAGTGTCCTGTAGCAGAAAGCAAGACATGATGCCAAGTAGTCTTGGGCTACCGTGCAGTCAGCGTTACAAAAAAGACATTTGTCAATGTTACTAGTACTAAATGACTGTACAATAACTGCACTTATAAACAAGTTTTATAAACAAGTCCTGAAAAAGCCGTTCATCAATGCTATTGCATAGTAACTCAGGTTACTGCGCAGTCATTCAGTACTTGTATAAACAAGTACTAACTGAATGCACAGTAATGACTACATAGTCAGTGTCTCGTGTAGACATGGCCACTGAGTCCTAGTTAAGTATGAAGCAGAAACTAATGCTTGTTTTATTTCTCCTACTGTGCCAGGTAAATCCATAATTTTTAGCTGATATGTATCAAATGGTTGAATTTAAAAGCGCAACCAGTGCCCATTAAAATATCTGTTGCTGTCATGTGAGTCAGCATTTCAGCATTTTTTCTGAAGGTGAATAACATAGTCCTTTTTTAAATACATAGGGGGTAAAAAGAAGGTCCCGGGTAATGTGGGGCCCTTGCAGGACACGTTGGGAAATTTGGTCGTCACCCCAGACAACAAAGCTAACATATTTAACGATTTCTTTGCCTCCGTCTTCCTAAGTAGGGACCAGAACAGCCACCTCCCTGCTGGGCCCCCCTTGGGCCCCGGGGGTGGCACACCTGGGCCAAGGGTTAGCGAGGATTTAGTTAGGGAGCTTCTGGAGGGGCTGGACGTTTTCAAGTCAGACGGTCCAGATGATCTCCACCCTAGAGTTCTAAAGGAACTGGCTGAGGTCACTGCAAGTCCCCTGGCATGGCTTTA
>NW_017729022.1:143565345-143577926 GCF_001723915.1 Gavialis gangeticus
GTCAGGGCGGCTAGGGTCTGGAACCAACTTCCAAGAGAGGTGGTGCAGGCTCCTACCCTGGGGGTTTTTAAGAGGAGGTTAGATGAACACCTTGCTGGGGTCGTTTGACCCCAGTACTCTTTCCTGCCATGGCAGGGGGTCGGACTAGATGATCTTCTCAGGTCCCTTCCAACCCTAGAAACTATGAAACTATGAAACATAGGAGGGAAGCCATGGATAGGTAAGGTAGAAATGTTTCGGAATGTACTTATTACAGTATTGTTGCTGCTGTTATTCCCAAGAATGAGGTGTAGTTCTTCCTATTATCAGAAGTACTGCATGTGTAATCTTCTTTTGTTTGACTGAGGAACATATGTTTAATAAATGTAGTTATAAACAAACATATCATCTGTCTTTTCTTGTGATGGAAGAGACTGTGATATGTCAAGCTTGATGTAATGAGTTGACTTAAGCACAGCATGCAAAAGGAACAGATGTGAATGTGACCTGATGCAAAACACGCTTGTTGAATAAACACAAACTAAAATCCTGGAAAGCATTCACAACCCGCAACACGTATAAAATCAGTGGGGGTTACAAGTGCCCAAGTAACTCTCAGAGTTAGTGATAAGCAAGCATGTTATGAAGAAATAGGAAAAGAAGTACTGGTAAAAATACGAGAGATCTTGTCCTCATGTTGGCCCCTTTATGTCTAGTGGAAAGACAAGAGTGGCAAGGAGGAGCTCTTTAAATTCTGCACTGCAGATGACTCGGGTGTTTTTACACATTATGAATAGGACATGCTAAGGTTTGGCATCATGTCCAAGCAGTTGCACGTTAAGGGTTAATACTCTCTTTGACCTGATCTACTTGGATTTGTGGCTAGGGGGTTGATGAACAAGGGCTTGGCTAGGAGCTACCAAATCCCACTGTTTACCAGCTCTCCAACAGATCCACCCTATCTTCTGCTTCTGCCCCTGGTACTCAGTCTCTGCCCTGTTTCTCCAAGTGTCTCTTCCCCAGCATTTGGATCACCTGCAGCTGTTGGCATGCCCCAGGGGTAAGCAAAACTCCTGTCTCGTTTCAGGGGCTGGGCTCAACTCAGAGAGTGGGAATGGGCAGGAAAGTAGGTTCTCCCTCCCTGCCTGCTTCCCAGCTGGCAGAAACACCTGGAGGGAGCAGATAAGGAGGGAGAACACAGTCATCCCTGCCATTCTCCTGGGCTGAGTCCAGCTCAGGGTTTTTCCCACCAGCCTGGGAGCAGGAAGGGACAGGAGCCCATCCAACTGCCTCTGCTGCTGCTGCTGCTTTCTGGGCTGACCCCAGCCTGGAGAGGGCAGGGACTTCCATCACCCTGGGAGAGCACCAGCAGCTGCAGGTGAGTGGGCAGCTGGGGAAGAGCCTGGGGGCTGAGGAGTGAGCCATGGGGGGAGTCAGGGTGAGACCCAGGGCCAGGCTGAGCCCAAAATGGGACTGGGGGATGGGGAAGAGAAAGGAGAGGAGGGAATGTACCTCTGAATGTGGAGGGGAAGGCACTCTTACCTTTTTGGGGACTCCCCTGGCTGCTGACTCTCCCCAGCTGTCACTGTGGGGCAGTAATACCCTAGAGGATAAATTGTTCATGTGGGATTGGCTGGGAGCAGTGCATCCTGGGATTCTGGAGGACTACTCCCAACTCATATTGGCCTATGGAGCACTCTAATGTTACTGCAACATGAGCTGCCAAAAATGACCTGGAGATAATCCTCACCTGAAGAAGATTATCCCTGAGATGCTCAGAGCCCACTTAGCTTGTCTTAACCACCAGAGATTCCTGTCTTAAGAGCTCTTAACACCTGGGCAAGGTAACATGTAACAACATCCTCAGTTAAGGTGGTCCTTTAAGGATCACTTCTCAAACCCTGATATGGAAAGAGCTGGCCTGGGAACCAAAACTGTTTGTCTGGAAATAGGGTCACAGTAGGCTGCACTTCAGATATTCCAGGCAGTTTATATGATGGCTCTGGAGGCTGCTATAACTTGGAGGTCTCCAGCATTGCCTGTATTATGCCAGTTGCCTCTTTAGCCCCCAGAATTACCTAGTAGTGGCAGGGTTCCAAGGTCACCTGAAGTCATTATAGTTCACTTCTCTGAGTTTTATGTGCCTTTTATATGGCAAGCATGCTCCTTATTTTGCCTGATGTACATTACACTTGAGGGAAATCAAACTATAAAATATTCCTGTATTGGTACCAAGAAGATTAAAAAAAATGTAATTTTTATCAGAATTTCATTGTTCAAAGAAGCATCCAGAAACACACAACAGCAAGTGCTGGATAATAGCCACAGAAAACAAATTCAGTACAATGTAAGGGCATGTTCCAAACCCCATTGAAATCAATTATAAAACTCCCATTGACTTCAGTGGGCTTTGGATGAGATACTTAATGAAGTAGAAGAAAAACCCTTTCACTATTATGTCTATGCGTGTGCTCTCCCTTCCTTCTGGCCACTGTTTAAGTTCCTGTAGAGAATATAAAATGTTGAAAAAAGTTATGTTCTTTGAGGGACTGATTCATTTTAAATAAACTTTGGAACTTACACATTTTATTGAACTATTTGTCAAGTGTAGATAATAAGTATTTTCCCTTTAGACATGTACTGCCTTATTGTCCTGCATTAGGATTGTATAATTAGTCTTGTTTTAAATTGGCATGTTTGCTGGCAGTAACAGCAATGCATTTGGTAGAGTTGCAGAGATGCAGCTGATAAGTATATTGGTATGTTAGTTGAATGAATATCCCATGAGATAGGAAATATTGCTGGGAAAAAGATGAAGGGTATATTGCATTGTGGATCTAGTGCCATATTTTCTTCTATTCCTTCTTATTTGTTTCTTGTTTTTATTTCCTTCCTTCCTTTTATTTAAATGGGAGAAAAACAAAGCTGCTAGCTAGGCTGTCTGTGCAGCCCAGCTGGAACAGGGCAGCCCTGGAGCTGCCCCTGCCCCAGGGTCAGCCAAGGATAGTGGGGACAGCAGCAGTGACAGGCATGGGAGGGGGTGAATAGAAGAGAAGGGGATGTGTCATTGAGCATGGAGGTGGAGAGGGGGTGCCAAGAAGACAAAAGGTCTCCTGCTGCTCGTATGGCGTGGTCTGCCTGCTCCAGGGAAAGGAAGCAGGAAGGATGGGGCACAGCTACCCCAACTGTGCTGGTCACTGCCCCCACACCACACTTTACAATGTCCTGGATCTGCCTCCGGCCACAGCCGCTGTTTCTGTGCAGCTCTAGAACCCAGACAGTGCAGTGAATGCTACTGCCAAATCCTCCTTTTCCCCATTATTATGCCACTGAATTCAGAATTACCCTTATATTTTTCTTAGGGCCATATCCCCAGCTGGAGGATTTATGCTGATGCTGGTTGCATATCTACCCCTACTGTAATTAGGGCTTTTACAGGAATATCTTTTATTCTTGTTTACAACTTCCTGACTCCCTCAGTTCTGAAGGAGGAGTACATTACAGAAAGCGCTGTTCTCATTCACCTTTTATTCTCAGAGGCAGAGTACTAATAATTTAGTATGTTTTTCCAATTTATTGCAGCATGTAAGTAAATGCCAGTACGTGCTTTCTCTAGATTGCATTCAATTGAACAAAGTACAGTACTTAGGAGTCTTATAATGGACAGCTGCCAGAAAATGGACATTGATATCTGTCTGATGGGCTCTTTGCTGAAAATGGAGTTCTATCTAGATTTTTTTTACCTATCTTGTCACTCACTCCCCTCTCTTTCACAATGCAGACAGAATTCTCTGCTTTCAGAGACGTAAGCATTTTAAGCTTAAAGAGGATTACTTTAAGATTAAATGCAATGATTCCTTACTGCTATGTAGAAAATAAATCTATAAAACCCATTATTTAAAAATGCTACCATTGCCTTACCTTTTCACTGCTGAAGGACTGTAATCTTAATCGTTTACATTGGCATAGCTCCCATCCCTTCTCTTTTCTGTAGCTGCTGATATTTGAACTCCTATCACTATACACACTGTGAACACTCAGATGTTTTGCATCCATTGTAAGTAGTAACTAAGTATCCTGCCACTCTGGATTCATTTCTATACATGGAAAAATAAACCACCATTTTCTTTTTTTAAGTATAAGCCTTTCTTTTATTAATAAGAAGGGTGGTATTGGACTCTTCCACTTCCTGATGTAGAAAAATAATAATTAAAAAACACCAAATAAAACCAAAACCTCTGAAAGGATTTTTATGCATTAACTCTTACAGCTCTTGTTTTTTCACTTATTTGTCAGGACTTCTTGTTATACTCTGTAAGTTATTTGCATAAAGCTTTCAAAACTGCACTATATTTTATTGATATTAGAACTTACTGGGTGAGATCCTATTCCACCCCTTGGGTATCTTAGTGTAATTCACTTCCATTCTGCTTGGATCTGTTTGGAATATGGTTAATACAGAAAGAAAGTGGCTCCTCTGCCTCCTTGCCATGTTTTGTGACTTAATGTTAAGTGTACAAGGAAGGTGAATTATGATAATAGACATGTTAATGGTTTTTCAGGACTCATGGTGGAATGGGCACTTAGATGGGTACTGGGTTTGAATAGGATCCAGCCCACTGGATCTCTCTGTCTATGTGAAAATATATATATATATATATTTATTTATTTCAAAGATCAGACTACCTATAGATGATTCAGAATTCTGCTTTTTTCTGTATTGTATTGTGGGTGTGTATGTGTGTTGCACATAGACATACACAGGTAGTCTGATCTTTGAGACATTGATTTTTGACTTTCCCGTTCCCAGTGGTTCAACCCTGTGCAAACAGCCTGTAGAGCACATGCCAGCTAGCCAGGTTGCAGGGCATGGACAGGTCTAAGAGTGGGGTCTAGCAGGGGTGGTGAGGGGAACAAGGTAGGAGGCCAGATTAGGCCCCCATGAGCTGAGGCCTCCTTCCTGGGACAGTAGCTCCTGCAAAAGCACCTTTCCTCACTGCTCCCACCCACTCCAAGTAGCATGAGCAGCACCCCCACACCCAAATTCCAGTTATTTAAAACACGAGGCCTTCTTTAATTTAGTTCCTGTTGATTTCTTTTTAAACTCTTCTTTTTTTAGCTTCTTTTTATTTTATCTTTCAGTGGCTGATTTTCCTTCATTTCACTACCCATTCCCCATCCCCATTTCCTTTCACTTTCCATTTCATTACCCATCCCTATCCCATTAATTGTTTCCCAGCTTCATGTTCCTGCCCCTCACCTGCAACCCATTTCTCACACCCCCACCTACAGCAGAGATAGAAGCCTGTCCTGGCTCACCAGCTTTCTAGTGGCAACTTACATTTACAGTTCCTAGTCCAGCCCTTGCTTATCAGACCGCTAGTGGCAAATCACAGCTGTGTAAATGAAGGACAGTCAAAGAAGGATTTTAGCATTGTGTCTGCTCCAAACTCAAGCTAGCAGTAACACCAATCAGCATTTGAGCAGCTCAAAGTGCAATGTGTAACAAGGCTCTTAGAAAGATAATGATCTGTGAGAGGTAGCTTTGAATTACTTTAATTTTGTCTAGGGGTGCTGACCCAGAAACCTTCCCTGTGGTAGTCTTTCATAAAGCATGATACTCTGAAGAATGCTTCTTACATATGGCCTTCTTTATTGCCACTGACATTACATGAAGGGGTGCACATCCTAAGCCCCTGACATGAAAGCAACAGAATACTGATTACTTGCTTACTGCAAGATGTCAATGAAAAGGTTGAAAAGATATTACATGTACTTTTCAGCAACTGCCTCTTCGGTGGGGTAATGTAAGAAAAAAAAATCTTTTGATTTATAAACTTGACTTTGATGGAACAAAACAGTAGCGTGACTGTTTCATATGTTGTCATAAGTATATTCTATGGTGTGTTTGAATCAACTTATATGTACATATCATCGGTGTATTATGAATTATCTAATCTCTTGTGATATTTCAGTTGGAACTCAGGAGGTCTTGGTTCCAGGCTCTGCCACATATATGCTATATAATCTTTGGCTGAATAACTTATTTTTTTCTCTTCTATTAAATAGGAATACTAATCTTTCTTCTAACTACCCAAGAGCATTGTAAGCACTGACTAATATGCTAATATACGTACAGTACTTTGAAGATTTATCTGAACTGCAGACAATGATAATACTGAAGAGGAGATTGCTGAGGGACTACATACAAGTGCTGTTGTTTCACCAGGATAGGTATTCTAAATTGAACACATACTCCTCAACTTTACCATGACTCTTAAGAAGTCATGTTACATAATTGGAATAACAGTAAATCAAAAGAATACATCTGATTTGTCCACATGAATTTGTGAATACCAACTACAAAGTTGATATGCTGCACATATTTTTAAGAGAGGACTAGCTGACTTTATTTTACTCCAACAAGTTGGACAGAGTTGTACTTGTTTACGTTAGGTCTTATTCTGAATTTGTATATCCAGTCATGGGCACATATTTTGGTTTATCTCCTACATGTGCTATGGTCAGTAGGTGAGGATAAGAAATGGGTGTGGGCTTAACTATGCCTTAGATCTTAAATGCTATGTAAGGAAAGAGGAGGTGGGAGAAGAACTTTAGTATACTGATGGTATAGACCAGCAGAAGATTAATTTCTGCCCTGGACTAAGGTGGGGAATGCAAGAAGGACCTGGCTTTTAGCACTACAGTGCTAAACTTTACTAAGGGCAGTTGTAAACTCGTCATCTGTTCTTTAAATCACATGGAGGTTCAAATTGGCTCTTCTTACTCTGGAATAACTTTGAAACTGACTTCAGTGTAATTGTTTTGCATTAATGCTAGTGTAATAGAAAGCAGAACTTGCTTTTACTACCTTGACCCAGAGAAAATTAATGGATTTGAAGCATGGAACCAGAGCAGTCTTTTAGTGTCAGCAGCTTTGTCTGAGTTTATGAATTGTTGTTGGATGCATGTTCGTAGCTATTGTTGTGCATCAGTAGCCACTGAATTTGGATCACCTAGGGATGCTGATTATGGAATTTACGTTGCATGCACACTGGAATTCATGTTGCACCAGCCATTAGGCATTTATGATGCACACATTGTGGAACTTAAGTTATGCATGGAATGTAGGATTTAAAATACAGTATTAGTTTTTCATACCTATACCAGCTCTGAGGATCCAAGTTTTAGTTATAAGAGAAAAAGCTGCACCAAAATTTATAAAATATATTGAACCTCTGCATATGTTTTTGTATCATGTATGTTTTAAATAGACTGTGGAATATATATTCTGCAGATATGTTATGAAAACTGTACTGTGTTGGGGAACATTAGGGGTACATGTGTCTAATGTTTTCAACAATGGCATTTGGTGCTTATTAACACCGTAGAACTAATATTTTGCATTCACTACTAAAACTGAACTGCATGTATACTATGGAATTTATTGTACTTCCCAGTTTTGCATGTGTTTCAGCACTTTTGTGTCAATGCACTCCCCTTGAGATGCCTATTCTGAGCAGTAATATAGCTGTAGCTAAATGTACACCACCCTCCATAGAGGGATTCTTCATGTATCACTGCACCTACAAAATGGGGAACCTGGTAACTTACTGTAGAAGTATTGAGGGAAGTCAAAATTCATTGAGTCTGGGTTTATACTATCTGTTTTTGTTCTACTATAAAGGACTTTATTAAGCACAAAGACTCCTTCCTTGTTTGCTTTCTGAATGGTTCCTTACATTGATCTTGACTTTTACCATTGTCACAAACCCTACAATCCTGTGCTGGAAGGAATTTGTTAGGAAACTCAGGGCGCATCTAAATGTGGTTATATGGTCTAAACGTGGCCATATGATGCCTTAGTTACTGCGCTGTCATTTAGTACTTCCTTTTGGAAGTACTAAAAGACAGTGCAGTAACAGCTTGTACTGCACCATGCTGGCTGTGCACAGTTTTTTTGGCTGCTACATTGCCATAGCAATACACTATAATGAAGGAGTGCATTGCTACATGTCATAGCTTTTGCCAACGGACATTAAGGTGCTGTAGCATGCCACTATGGCACCATAGCATCTTGTGTTGACATGTCCTCAGACTGGTGTCGGAGGGCATGTCAACCTATTTTTTTAATAGATTAAAATACTGAATGCCAATCCAGAATGATACATTGTACCAATAAGAAGAGTGTTGCTTATATGGAAAGAGTGTGGAAAGAAAAGAGTTGCTTATATGGAATGTGTAGACAGGTGGATAGGAAAGTTTCGGCAGGTTTAGGTCATCATGAAACCTCTATCTATTCCTATGCTGGTAAAAGTAGAGCTGTAGTTTTAAGACTGTTTCTATTCAGTTTAAAGTTACAGTGGTTTAGCTCCATGTTTATTGGCATAAATGTGAACAGATGAAATGGCTATATTGGTTCAGTTAACGTGTCCTCTCAAGTTTCCTCCACTTTTTATGTCTCTCCACTGCCTTTATATAACTCTAGATGATAGCAGCTCTTTACCACCACTGCTGATAGATGTGAAGAATGATTATCATTAGTGTTACTACAGATGCTTAATAGTTTCAGTGAAAATTTGGGAAAGGAAAGTGGCAAAGGTATAGAAAGCAGAGCCATCCAAAGACTTGCAGATTAAGGTAAACCATTTAAAATATATTTAGCCAATGATTATGTAGGCTATAAAAATATGTAGAGGGAAATGGCTATGAATCTAGTTGAGTCAGAGCCATACTATGTATGCTGTAACTTGATACAGGAATTTCCCTGGCTCCCCCATTCTCCTACAAATAAATCACTGGAGAGACTATCTTTTAACAGTAATTCATCTGTGAGAGACAGACACTTTCCGCTCCGAAAAGACGAATTAGTTCACTGCCTCTGGAAAGCTGATACTCTAAGGCTTTAGTCTAAGTTTTCTTAATGGGTTTTATACCTCTAGATAGCAGGCATTCTGCTCTATGACAACTCTACTTTTGAAACTCACTGAACACACCTAATAGAAACAGAGGTAAAGTGTAGTAATCATTAAATTGCAAAGCCAAAAGACAGCACCCTTGAGGTAAAATTCTCCAAATGAACTGAAACTGTAGAACAGTTTGCAGGCTAAGGAAATTTGTCACATAACCACTAGGATTCTAGATTACTTTTGACTGACAGAAGACAAGATAAGAACAGTCTCTATCTATCAAATACAAGTGAAAGAAGAGGAATATCTGAACAGAGGAATGGCATCTGTATATGATTTTATCAATGGTATTAGAACTAATTGCTAATCGTTATAGTTTGAGCATTTCTGAGATGTATTAGATTCATCTATGTAAATATTTTCTGTTGTTGAACTACAAAAAAGCCAATTAAAGTATCAGAAGCAGTTTTTGTGAATCGGAAAAAGTATGACTTATTGAAAGCTTTTTAAAATCTGGTATAATAGAACAACAAAGTTTTCTGTTGACTTGTCTGCTTGGCAAGTATATTTGAGTTACTGGGAGATGACTACAGATTCCTCTCAACTTGTGACAAGTGTAGCTGTTTTACTATCTCTTATTCTGAGAGAGTCATTAAAAAGGTTTTTGGGCATAAGATCTGAGTTCTTTACAGGGGAATCCTAGGAAGAGCCAAACAGAGAAAGAGAGAGAGCTTCCACTGAGGTTAATGTTTTTATTGTAGCCAAGTTACTGCTTTACTTAGGTTTTACTTTCAAGTCTTGCTTGGAGGGAGGTGGGGACTCTCTCTATACACATAGTAATTTGTCAGTTGGTGCATTATCTTCTAATGTTTCTCCTTGATACAGCATTAAGAGCCTTATTCTGCTCCCATAGAAATTGACATCAAAATGACCACAGATCCTGATGTGAATGGACTTTTCTTAGGTAGCTACTCCTTTAGAGACTTGAGTATTTTACAACATTAAACTTTTATTTAACAAGTACGTTTAGATTTTTAAATTATTATGTGGTGTTGGAAAGCAATAAAAGAAAGATGGCTGGAAAGCTTTGCTGTTAAAATAATCCCTCATGGAAGATTTTCTTTGACCATGACCAGATGCATCATAGATCATTCTGACTGCAGACAAAAACTTTGTCCCTGAGATACCAAGGTTGACAAATGGATGAATTGGTAAATGCTATGTTTTCTTTGTTTAGTCAGTAATGTCGTGTTGAGTATGATTATTGTACAAAATAGTGATCCAAGTCCTTAGCTGGCAGACATTAGCTCCATGACTTCAGTGAATTTAAACCAATTTATATCTGTTGACAACCAGACCCTGTGTTTCCAGAAAGCTGTCTATTGAAGACCACTGCAGCATCTTTCCAGTAACCCTGAAGAACAACGTATCTAGTTCAAGGAATCAGGTGTCTTCCAGATTGCCATTATAGAAAAACCTTATATTTTGGTATGTGCTTTCTCTGTTTGAGACAACCCTTTAGAAAATGGGCCCTTTATCTCAAATTGAAGCTATCTGAGATGAAATCTCAGTACTTTACTTTTATATGCTCTACATGCTTTAATATGTTTCTGACTGAAATGGAATGAATCTTCTCACCAAAATAGCTTCTTTTTACTGCTGTTTCACTTCAAAAAGTCTTTTTCTGCAATATGTTTAATTTCCCAGTAGCAATTCTGCATTGGTTAATATACTATAAGCATAGAACTTGTATTAAATCTGTGAAATGACTGCTCACTCAAAAGTAATCTTGCTATAGAAACTCTCCTAAAATCTGTTAACATATTCTAATAAAAGAATGTAATGGATTTAGAAAAGTTTTTAAGAAATGCTATGGTACTGTAAAACACTTCACAGAATATATTTTATTACACATCCTTAGGTGATCATGCTATAAAAACAGTTCCTGCTTTACTTTAGTGATTATCAGAAACGAATCACCTAGACTGAGGATCATGCTTTCCAAAAGTTGTATGTGAAGCATGTGTATATTTGATTACCCATCTGAACTGTCCACTGCGTGAGGAGGAATAATTCTGTCCCTCCTATATATAGTAATTCTATTCCTACAGTATGCATTGTAGACCTGATGTACTACCATTGTATAAAGGAGAAAAGAGGAGGATTTTGGTATACAGAAGAAAGCCTATGTACCAGAAAGATGGGTTTCATTTGAGGTTACTGTTCTCAGTGGTCAAGAAGGAAGATATGTGGGACAAGAGAAAAAGGGAAGGGGAAAAATCAGTTTGATCCATAGCTATGTACATCTAATCACTATTGTCTTCTGCTTCTGATGTCAAATATAAACTTCTTTCAGAGCATTTTCAAAAAGTAATATTTAAGCATTGACTTCAACTAAGTGCTGAAAATGCATAAGCTGCCCCTGAATTTGATTTTTGTGTTTGATTGTTATATTTGGCCATGTCTGCTTTTATTGCTTGTTCATAGCTGACTCTGCAATTTTGCATATGCAGGATGAAGAGGGATGAACTTAATATAGAAACCAAACCTAATATAATGATTATAATTACTAATATAATGTAAACAATTAATAGCAGAATTATTACAACACATCAGTTATTGAAAAAAAAGTTTGTATTTTACAATCCAAGTAAATATATAAAATGTTTATGCACAACCATGTTTTCCATAATTGGATAGGGAAAAGGCAGCCTGCAAATAGTGTTTGAGGTTAAAAGGTGCTGAATACCTTCCAAAGATCAAGTATGTTTTGATTTTATGTTAGCACATACCTGATTCTTGGACCCTTCCAAACAGAGAAGACCACTCCTTTACTGATAAGCTCACAGTGTAAGAACACAAGAGCAAAGGAAGAGTAAAAGTAAGGCATGCAATGCTAAGATAATTACCTCTCCACCAAGGTAGTGTGCGTGAATATGACTTCCCACTTCACTACTTATAATATTCTTCCATGGCGGTGTCCTACTGGGGCCGAATAAATGGAAAACCATTCTGCAGAACTTCCTACCCAAGACTTGGACCATTTCTTGATTAAAAATCAGACTACATCTGAAGGCTTATTTTATCAAGTTCTGTAAGCTCAGGCATTAGCTTGTCCTGAGTAGTCTCTTCCTGTTCACTCACAAAACTACCGCTTGTGGGTGTAATCTACAAATCCATTTACAATGAAATATTCTGCTGGAGGGACTTAAGAGCACCAATTAGTTGCATAAAGAAAGGGACATGGTGGAAGTAGGTGTGATGGCAGTTTGGCCATTGGTTTAAAGGGTACGTGTGAAGTTTCAACTGATATACTTGTAGTCCAGGTGTACTCGGGTATATACTCCCCTTCTCCAACTGAAGGGAATTGTTAGCTGGCAGGCGTGCTGTGGGGGAACTGCAGAGTACTCAGTTTCCCTCTGTCCCTGTAGAACCAGGCCCAGATAGATGGTCGGGACTTAACTATATACAAATTTATTTAGATTAACTTATCACAAGGAAAAGAAACATGGATATAAATATATGTGCAATATATATATATGATATCCAAACAAATAACACAGCATTTACCCAGAGGGTATTGTATCTATAACCTTATACCAGTGCTCCAGATACAGGTAAGTAACAGGTAAGTATCTGATCTAAAACCAGATAAACCCAAAATAAATATAGATAACCCACAGATAAACCATA
>NW_017729022.1:143578066-143585762 GCF_001723915.1 Gavialis gangeticus
AAGAGTTCACAAAATATAAGGCATGACATCACACCACTTATGGTGCAAGAACCTCAAAGATAAACTTAATCCCAAGGGGAAACCCCGATGCCCTTGGGCCTTTTCCCAAAACTTTCAAGGAAGCCAGGAACCTCAGTGGAACCCTCCCAGTGGGATCTCCACTTCCAGGAGCCTGGAAGGTCCCAGGCCTGGAGGGTGGCCCTTGTCCTCTGCGCCAAGCTTCTCTCTCACCTGTGGTGGCCTTCAGGGGTTCCTGTTCCCTGGAATGGGGCTCTGCTATGCAGGGCTTCTGGGGCTTCTGGCTTGGCCCTATCCACTGGCTCAGTAGCCTGATCCCTGTCTGGTTCCCTGGACTCAACCTTTTGCTTTGGGTTGGAGGCCTGGGCCACCTCGTAGCACCAGGCTCAGTCCACTCCTGGACCCTCCGTGCAGCGCCTCCTGCACCAGGCTCCCAGCCTCGTGCTGGGGGTTGGGAACCTGAGCTGCCCAAGTGCTCCAAAGATTCTGTTCTGTGCATCAGCCTGTGTACCACATTTCTGGCTGCATGCCCGAGTTTGCAGACCCAAGCCACCTCATGTAGCTCCCAAGGGTCTGTACACCATGCACCATGCTGCACGCTAAGGACCTAGCTGCTGGAGCCATCCACCATTCCCCGGTGATGGAAGTCTTCAGGGGCACTTCTGGGCCACTGCTTCACCCTGCTGAGCAGCTCTCCCAAGCCCCACTCTTCTGTTTTGTCCATCCTGGACACGTCTCCCTCGTGCTTGGCACACAGCTCCTTTTATACTCTTCAGGGCTCTGCCTACAGTCAGGTCCAGGGGGAGCTCTTCTCCCTCTCCCCTCAGGAAAGGGGTGAGACTTCACTCCTCTTGTTGCTTCCTGATTGGTGGATGGGCTCCACCAATCAAAACAGCAGAATCTCAAGCCTGGGACTCAACGCAAGCTCTGAAAGGCAAGCATGCTACATAGTAAAATTTACATTTATTGTCATTTGAATCTAGAGGTTTTTTATTGATTTGCTTTCTGCTGGTTTAGAAAACATTTTGATCTCCAGATATAGTTCAATTAAAAGTAGAAAAAAATTTGCTACCAGAAATTGCAACCAGCCCTTTCTAAATACACAAAACCAGAAATGAACAAATTAAGGAAGCAAATAGAAATTCTATTGTAGAGTAATATAGAATGTTGTAAATCATTCCAGACAACAACATTATAATGGAAAAAGCTTATCCTTATCCGATCAACTAATGCATACTTATTCATATAACAAATAATGTTTGGAGAGACTCAAATTTGATTTATAGCTTGCAGTTCAAGTGAATATGAAAAGGCTGGCAAATTTGCTTATATAAAAATATTTTGATTTCATAGATTTTCATCATAGGCATGAAAAACAGAAAGAGATTTTTATCTTATTGATATGTTAAACAAACAATGAGGCATTTTTAAAATCCATTTTACATTGTTCATGTTAAGTCTCTGAGAAGAATAGGTATTTCAGAAATACAGCAATCTGTATTCACAGGATAAGTTAACATTGAAGTTTGTCTGTGTTGCTAGGAATTTTGAGGAAAACATATTTTAGGGGAAATTTCACTATGGTTTTGGTCTATAATTAGTTTAATGATTATTAGTATTTGGGGGAGAGGGGACTTTTTGAATTTTGCATGAGCATGCGCTCAATTTTCTGGAAAGATTTTAAGAAAGGAGGCTGGCAAGAAACTGAAATTAGAAGCCACAATCCCAACTTTGTTTTTTAGAAAAACATTTTGATAAAAATATATCATTTGGAAAAAAAAATCTGAGAGTAATGGATGCTTACAATGATTTTCAATGTTTTCTTCCTCTTTCATGCCTAAATGAAAATTTACCTAAAAAAACCCAAAATAGTGCCACTATTTTAGAGTTTCTGATACTGAATTTTTGGTTTAATTACTAGTATTTGCCATTAAAATTGGTTACTAAGAAAATGTATGACCCCACTGACTCTGGTTTTCCTATTTTTATTTCTTAGTAAGTAAAAAACAAAAAACAAAACAAAAATCCCCCCCCAGATTTAATTGTCAAATATTTACGAAGATAGTGCCCAAAGTACATTGTGCTGGTAGTTGATTATATGCTGAAGAAACCCAAAAATGATTGCATAGCCTTGTCAAAAGAAAAAACAAACATTTATTCCATCTCCATGCTTTTTGAGTTTTTGTGTTGGAATTTCCTTTACTTTCCAATTGTCACAGAGTTAAATGACTTTCATAAGTAATACTTGCATTCTTTTACTGTCCCTTGTCTTAGTTTAATTAATCTTCATGTCAATACTTTCTGCTTTCAAAATTTTTAATGAAATCTAAATTATACAAGTCATATGGTGTTAGAGTGATATTGCAGCCATGATAGTCTAGGAATTATGCAAGAGGCAAGGATTTTTTGAGCGATAACTTTTATTGTACCAGTTGCACAATTCAGCTGAAGTTAGACAAGCTTTCAAAAGCAAAGCATTCTTCATCAGGTCTGAGTAAAGAAGCAAGCATAGCAATTATTAAGAACAGTGGGTAGAGATGTGAAATTGGAGCGGGGAGAAATCCCCAGGGGGTTGATTGCTACCGTGCCACACCTTCCTATTTGGACTTGAAATGTAAAGAAATAACTAAATAAATAAAAGAAAAAAGCAAAAAACTCCAACAAACTTCAGATCAATGGTGGACACCACAGGCAGCGCTGTTAGTATAGGAAGGTCTCATCTTGCAAATACATTCCCAATGGGATTATTGACAGTTGTGTGATGACAGGCAAGATTGCCAGAAGAAGGTGGTCAGACGTTTTCAGACAATACAGATAGGGCATCCAAGATTGATAAGGCAGTTTTGAAAATTTTGGTCATGATCTGTTAATGAGCATGTATGAGGATCAGCATGTGTTTGGGATATGTAAAAATAACTTGACTATTTCAGGTAGAATAAGGAATCAAGGAATTACCAAACATGAGGAAAAAGGTGTTTTTGCAGTTGATTAATATTCAGTATGAAAATATACATATTAGCATCCATACTTTTTTCCTCTTTGCTATACCTTTGTGACTCTTGTGAAAAATAAGTCTTGCCACTGTTTTTTTCTGCTCTCCACTTTCCCTTGGCAATAAAATTTACAAAGTTATGGAACATGGGTGAGGACTGGAAAAAGGCTAATATACTTTCCCTTTTTCAAAAAGGCAAAAGGGAGATGGTAATACTCACTTGATTGGTGCAGCTGGTCTTGGAGCTCCCCTACACCCCGGCCCACTCACCAACTGTATGGGCTGCCATGCCACTGTTCCCAATTACTGGCTCTGGCCCCCTTATGGCCTCCTGCTGGGCATTGACTCCACAAGTCTCAGTGGGGAGCACAGGCTTGTGGTTTCAGCCTGGCCCTTACCACTAATTCTCGCTCCTGCTCTGTTCCTCCCCTAGGGCTGGTATGGCCATGCCCTCGGTAGGGCCAAGGATGGCTGCAACAATTTGCAGCTCACACTGCTGAGACAGAGCCTAAACCTTTCTCCGGGAGCTCAGTGTGGGGAAGCCCATTTTGCCTTCCCTACGCTGATCCTGCTCAACTTTGGCGGGTCCGTGTCTTGGAGAACCGGTGCTGGGATGTGTCCTGGTGAGCTTCGTGTCTGACACATGCGTTGTTTGGTGTGTGTGTGCGGGGGATGCTCAAAGCCTGCCTGCACTGACTGAGGCCAGCAGATTGGGGGTGTTCTTGTATGCCTCCCAGCATGCCATGTGGACTCTTCAGGCTGTGGGAGACTCCTGAATGCTCCCCCTCTCCTCCTAGTGATGCTCTGTCAGCAACAGAAATCAGAAAATCACACAGAAGCAGGGCTGGAAGGGACCTCTGGGTTGGTTTGGGCTGCCTGGAGGCTGAGATCCAGGTGAAGGAACCCGTCTGAGTACTGGCAGGGGCAGGCTGTGCCTAGGCATGTCTGTGGAGCCATGATGGGGGCTGGGGGGCTACTGGTCCCACCTGCATCCACTATGGATTGGGGGTGTGAAGGAGAGGGGTTCAGGGCAGAATTGCTTGGGGCCAAGATGGACATGGATGTGGCCTGGCTCCCCACAGAAAGCCAGCACCAGCAGTGGCACCCTGCTATGGCCCTGCCAAGCCTTGTACACATGCAGTTGCTGCTTGCTTGACAGAGACCCCTTCCTTCCCCAGCCCCCCCAAACAGCCTGTGGCATGCCCTGGTGCTGGGGATGCTGCAGTGACAGAGACTCCTTCCTCTGCCCCTCTTCCCCTTCCCAGGCTCCCCAGCCAGGCTGTGGCATGGCTCAGTGCTAGGACTGCTGCAGAGACCTGATCCCTTCCCCCCAGCACTCCCAGCCAGGCTGTGGCATCCTGCAGAACTCTGGCTGTTGCAGCAAGCGAGACCTCATCTCCCCCCGCCCCTGCCAGGCTGCAGATCACAGCTAACAAGAGGGATGAAGCAGGGCTGGGGTCAGTGACAGCTCAGGGGCAGGGCCAGCCTTGTACTCAGGCAGAGCGTAGAAGCTCTGTCTGAGGCTAGAGTACAGCCCTGCGCAAAGCCACCTGTGATGTTAGCGGACTGGGACCTACCTTAATGCATGATAAGATTTGGTACAGATGTTCAAAAGAGTGCTCTAACCTAAAGCACTTTAGTCTGATACCATATCTATCAGGTTAATTTAGGACATGAGCTGCCATTTTTAAAGTGCTCTGTAAGCCATGACTGTCTGTTAATTTATGGCTTTAGAGTGCTTTTTGTGCACTTAATGCACGATAAGTAAAACTTTTGTACAGGCCCCAGTGTATGTGTGTGAGTAACCAAATCCGCAGGTGGTGGAATTTGCATATTTGATGTATAAAACTAAGAAACATTTGGCGTTGGTCTCTGTTTTGCTTTTATGAATAGCAAACATGGTATAGCCACAATGGAGTGTTATGTTGTTGTGTTGCAAGGATAGTCACACAATTACTGGCATGCTTTTTACTCATGGCTGATAAGCAGTGATTTTCTCATATGCAGCTTGATGTAGTTAAGCTTACTTTTCAGAACTAATTTATCTATTAGTGGCAAATTGAATTCTTCCTGCTTTGACTTGGTTCATAATATATTTTTCTCACACACCCACATAGCTAAAGATAAGATGCCCAAGGAAAGTGTACTGGGATGGCATGCATTTACCTTCTTTCTCAATGTCAATGTCTGTAAGATATGATCATGCAGCAACTGTCTCATCGTAAGAACATTTGTTTTCCTTTGAGGTTTCTTTTGACCTTGGCTGCAGGTTTGTTTATAAAGGGGGAAACAAGCTTTTAGCTCAGGGGTTGGTTTCACCATATAGAACAGACACTACAACAATGGAAGACAGCATAGGTTTCAGTTCTTAGCAGGAATATATTAATGCACACTGCCAGCCACCAGAGATGAGACTGGATAATCTGTGCTTTGGAGGAATCTTATTTTCTAATTTGGTGCCTACCATCACTGTTTCTGCTTCCACCCCCACTCCCTCTCCCCTGACATTTTTCCTTTTTATTTTTCAATTCTTTCATGAGGACCAGACAACTGCTGTCAGACATTTCCTCGTCTTCAGGTGATTTAAATTCTGAGAAACATAGTTCACCAAGTGCAGGCCTGCCTTATACGGTCTCGTAGTAGTAAATAGACATACTGACAATGGTAGTTCTGATTCTGGTTCTTTAGTCTGGAATAATGCAAGGACTAATATTATAAGTCCTAATCCTCACTCTAAGCAGTTCCATTAACTTGACTGTTTTTTACTTTGTAGCAGGTGTTGGTTCACCCTTGAGGCAAAATATGCAAACTTTACAGCAAGATGTTTTCATGTATGTACAGAAGTAAATAACTTAGATTTCAGTGGTACCTGTAGCTGTCACATATTCCAGTGAGGACTGTGGATATGAGACATGTTGAAAATCAAGTCATTTAAGGAAGTGGCATGGGTCCTATTCAACTCATCTCAAGAGTTGAGAAGATTGTGCAAGTCAAATTGAAGCTGTAAGTCAAAAGTTATTGACAGCTTTATAGGCAGCCAGAGCTGGAGCCAAAACTGTGCTGGGCAGAAGCTACAGGGCTAAATCTTCCACTCATGCTGTCTGTGGGCGGTAGCTCTGACTGCCCTTCCCCACCCCTGCTTGCAGAGCAGTGGCCCTGCTGAGGAGAGACTTCCATTCCTAGGACACCATGAGAAGGGCTGCTGTCCCCATCATGGTCCCTGCCCACTTGCCACTCCAGCAGCAGGAGTGGGGGCACAGCCAGAGGCTGCCCAGCATGGCTCCCTTAGGCAAGGGTGCAGGGAGGGCGTTATTTCCCCCCTCCTTTCAGCATCTGGTGGAGGGGGCAGGGATTGGACTTATCCCACTACTCGCCCCACGCAGGGAGTGATTGGTGGAGGCAGTAGTCGAGGTGGGCAGACCCCGGCTGTGGCCCTCCCAGAGGGGGAATAAACCCCTTCCCTGCCCCCTCTGCCTCAGGAGGCCATGTCTCCACCCCTGCCACTGCAGCAGCGAGAGGAGAGCACCAGTTGAACCCCAGCCTGGGTCTGTGATGGTGGAACAGAGAGGGGGGAATTAAACCCTGTCCCTGGCCAGTTCACTTGAGGCTACTGTCGGGTCTGGCCATGCCTCCCCACCCAGCACAGCTTCCCTACAGCCAAGGGCTGCTGTAGTGCCCGTCGGCTTCTGGCCTGAGCCACTGCAGGCATGTGCCTGCATTTCCCGAATGTTTATTCACTTTCAAATTGGCTCAATCTGGGCAAGTTAGAGTAACCTGCAAAGATTGAATCAATTCAGGCTCTGGCTTTTTGAATGTCTGTCCCTAGCCTAAATGCTGGAGGCTGCAAGTGATAGAGGAACACTGGAAAAAAAACCCTGGTCATACCCTATTCATGCTCCCTTTCAGCATCTACTCTCTGCCACTGTGAGACACAGGATACTAAGATGAACCTATGGTCTGACCCAGTAAATGGCACTTCTTATGCTCTAAACTGCATTAGAACAGTAACCTATAGCATATTGCCATTTATTGCCTCCCATCAGGCATTTGGGTTTAGAAATAGGTAGGGTTTTTCAAATGTCCTGCAGGATCTCATTGACAACCATTGGAGATTCTTTCACTTGAATGCAGAACAGTCTAGAAAAGTACATGATATGACACGCTAGGAAATTTGGTCATCACACCAGATGACAAAGCTAACCTATTTAACAACTTCTTTGCCTCCATTTTCCTGAGCAGGGGCTGGATCAGCCCCCCACTGGGCCCCCCTCAGGCCCCAGGGGAGGTGCACCTAGGCCAAGAGTCAGTGAGGATCTAGTCAGGGAACTTCTGGAGGGACTGGATGTATTTAAATCAGCTGGTCCGGACGATCTCCACCCCAGAGTGGTGAGGGAATTAGCTGAGGTCATTGCAGGACCCCTGGCACGGTTTTACGAGCACTTGTGGTGCTCTGGTGTGGTGCTAGAGGACTGGAAGAGGGCCAATGTGGTTCCCATCTTCAGAAAAGGGAGGAAGGAGGATCCGGGGAACTATAGGCAAGTTAGTTTTACCTTGATCCTGGATAAGCTTTTTGAGAGAATTATCCTGGCACATGTCCACAAGGGGCCAGTGGGGGAGGTTATGCTTAGGGTCAACCAACACGGGTTCATTAGAGGCAGGTCCTGTCAGACCAACCTGGTGGCCTTC
>NW_017729022.1:143586597-143593008 GCF_001723915.1 Gavialis gangeticus
TTTGACCTCAGTACTCTTTCCTGCCATGGCAGGGAGTCAGACTTGATGATCTGTTCAGGTCCTTTCCAACCCTACTAACTATGAAACTATGACAGTTTTCAGTAACTCCACTGTGGCCTCCCTAATGAAGAAAGAGAAGTTTGGCCATGCTGTTTTCACCATACATATCTGTGGTGTGAGTGTACTTCAGTGTTTATTCAGTGATCCTGCCTACCCATTGCTATTGTGGCTTGTGAAGATTTACAATGGACATTCTGATCAGGAGAAGTAAACTGTTTAATTATTTAAGCAGATGAAGAATAATGGTTAAATGTGCCTTGGAGGAGCTGAAGGCTAGATGGCCTGAGCTTGGTATTCAGGTGGAGGCAGCCAAGGAAGACCTGCCCAGAATTCCAATTGCTTGCAGCTTGCTGTATCTTTAGGAGTAAGGTTGAAGGCCTGGGTAATGATTACAAAACAGCAGCAGAGGGATTGGTACAGAGATTAGAGTAGTCAGTGCCCAGATGAGCTGCAGTGAGAATGCCAGAGACGCCTTATTTAGGAGGTATTGGCTGAGTACTTTGATGGAAGTCTGTAAGTGTGACAGTATGTTACTGAGGAGACTGGAGCTGGGGGTGAGGAGTTTCCCCAGTGCAGGCATGAATTTTGAAAGCAAGTAAATTGCTTGCTTGCTTTCTGTTGTACGGGTAATTGGGGTTGGGGCTTCTATGCAGTCTCTCTTCAACATGCTGTGAGGGGGGGAAGAAGTGTTTATGTTGAGGTCTACTTGCACAGAAGGGCTCTGCAGACTCTGTTTGAATGCCTTTACTTTTTCTACTGCACTGTATAGACATGATGTGTTTTAATTGATTTCCTTCCCCTCCCTTCCCCTATCTCATGAAATGTGTGTTTGCTGTGTGGGCGTGCCCTTAAATTATCAGCAGTGCAGATTCATACAGCCTGCTTGCTTCCTTGGCTACTGCATAAGGATCTCATTCATCAATTGACTTACGGATTTGCTGAATGAAATTAATAATACAGCTCTTGTACTATAAACAAATCTTTTACTTATGCATAAGTATTCAAATGGTGCAAACTTGAGTAGGACTGAAGAATTTGGATTTAAGCATGTGCAAAACACCAGGGTTATGTAATTAGCCATGTTAGACTGAAGGGGTCAACATCAGGGTGTAAAAAGGATGGGATTCAGTAAAAATCAAGGAAATCTTTTAGTGATGGGCCTTGGGCCTTAAATCTGTGTGCTGGGCTGAGCTCAGAGACCTGAAGGGGAGAACTGATTCCCTATGCAAGGCTAGGTTTTCTGGGAGTTGGTGTGGTGGAAATCAAGGAGTTTCAAGTATGGAAGCAACTAAGTAGAGCAGAACATTCTGGGAAACTTTCAGCTGTGCCAAGGGTCTTGCTGCTCACTTACCATGGTTTCCAGCATAAGGTGCTGAATGCTTGTAATATGAGAGCTGAATGAAACCATACTGAGGCCAGGGGGTCTTAACGGGGAAGAACATTAGGGTATAGTTACTATAATTAGCATCTGTTGACTCTGAGGAATGTTAGTCAGTGTTAAAGTTAGCACATGCTGTGAGCACTTGCACATTAAGGGTGAATACCCTCTTTAACGTGCACAGCTCTGATCTGCTGCTAGAGGGCTGGAGAGCAGAAGCATGGCTGGCAGCTGCCAAGTCTTCTTCATGACTGCCCAGCTTGCTGGTTCCCAGCGGCAATATAAGTTCTTCAGCCCTAAGTACCCTCTGAGCCTCTCGGTTACTCCTGTTCATGTGAGGATTATCTTTAGCTGGTGTTAAGCAGCTCATGTTGCAGTGATGTCAGGGCCTTGTTACACCTTACTCTGAGCTGCACAAATATTGACCAGTGTTAGTGCTAGCTTGAGTTTGGAGCAGTTGCATGTTCAGGCTAGCAGGGCCTGGAGGACTGATAGGTAAGAAGCCCCTGCCTCCCCTGCCCCCAATCTGGGCTTCTCCCCATCCCAATTCTCTTGGGGCCCCACTCAACCCCCAGTGCTAACTTGTGGCTGTCCATGCTGTCTGTCCCAGGAGAGCAGGCAAGGACAGGTTAACCTGCTTGCCCAACCACCACCAGGCTGCTGCTGTTCTCTGGGCTGAGCCCACCCAGAGAACAGTGGCAGTGGCATAACCTTGAACTGCTTGAGTGCTTAAAAATAGTTTCAGGTGTTAATGTGTGAGCAATTTAGGTATTAAGAGCTTTAGGAGCAGCCCAAAAAATTACCTTGTAACAACGCCTTCAGTGTGACCCACAAGGCTAATACAAGCATTTTGCAGTCCTCTAGGATCCCAAGATACACTGCTCCAAGCCACTGTGACCCTCCCCCCATGGATTAGTTATCCTCCTGGACTAATGCCCTGGACTGACAGCTGGGACAACCAGGCAGCTGGGGGTGGATCGGGAGGGGAAAGTGAATGAATAACGGTAGTTGTGATGAGCACACTGGAAGCTAGTCAAGGAAGCTAGGCAGGGAAAACCTGGCCATGAACACAGTAAGGCTGTCCCTATTGTTAAGGAGACTCTTAGCCTGATATTGGGTCACATACAATTTAAGCAGTAGATGCAGCATAAACATGCTGGGTATTACACTCAAACAATCTGAATTACTGGAGTCCATGCACAGTGCCCAGTGCTTGGCCTCCATCAGAAGCACTAAAAGTATAGTTACACATTGCCTTTCAAACATGTTAAATAATCTTAATACAGAATATCCACATATTAAGGAAGGAATAGATGAGCTAAGTACACCTCCAAACAGTGTTCCTGGTACCACTCTATGTTCTCCCTCCAGATGTCTCTAGTCCTGGCCCACTCAGCACAGGAATTGAATAGATCCAATATCACTTCTGTAGTGACACAAATTAAAATTAAGAGACACTTCCTAAATTAGAAGAGTTGGGAATTGGGAGATGGTTACATAGAGCCAGCTAGTTACTGTGCAAGAGACAAAGTCTGTGAAGGTTGCTTACTGCTCCCCAGTTCAAGTTTGTTGTTCTTATTCATGTATGCCTGTATTTATTGAACCTGGTGCCCACTACAGCCTCCTTGTTCTCATGCTTTCAAGCCCTCAAGTTATCAAGACATTCCATAGTTGTCATTATCTGAGTCTTTAAGAGTCTGGAAGTTGCAAATGCTAACCCTCGAAGGTGAGAAATGGAAAAGGAAGTCACTTCTTTGTTGGGTTTCCATAGTCTCAGAGATAAAGCCTTGACTTCTTCAAAATTTCTTGGATGCTATAGTCCAAAGCATAGTCACCTTCTGGCTGGCATCCTAGCAATGAGGCATGGAAACTACTCTGCAAACATGGTTAAAAAGCTAGGCTGTGGCAGCAGGGTTACTTGCTAGCACAATCACTGAACTTGGTACTCAGTTTTTTGATAACCTTGTTACTTGCCCTTGATGTGGGGACTGCTTGTTTGTGACTGGTGCGAGCAATGGTACTCAATATTCCAGGGTCTGGAATGCATGTTACTCCATGAATAGTGCTAGCATGTGAGTGGTGGTTAGGTGCTATTGGGGAATACAGCAACATGTTGGCAATCAGCTTTGAGCTTCTACAGGCAGCCCAAAATCCATGCCATGAAAAATAAGGAAAAAATGGGAAAGGTAGATCATAGACCTTCCTACTGTTCCCCAGGATGGTCCTGTGGAATGGAAGGGGAGAGCTACCTATTTGGGAACTGGGGATATGTCAACAAAACTTTAGAGAGAGTCTACAGCATTTCCTTTATTTCGAGTTTCAATTTACCTTCTGGGCAGACATAGTGTGCTGATCTATAAATGATTGTCTACAGCAACTGTGGTAACCCTTCCCTTTACAGGTATCTTTAAAAGATTGAATGAGGGAGGTATGTGTGAGGGAGGTATGAATGTCATACATAGAAATTGCAGGCCATTTGTAGTGGTTCATCTGTGGTACTTACTATGGTGGAGTTATACGCAGTTTCTAGCTCTTTTGCTTCAACTAATAACCCTAGAAACACACTTTTATAATAAATGGTTAGCTGCAGTATGAAACTGTCTTGAAACTAGCATGCCTGTGTGGATGGGGGAGCACATGAAGTATAGATAATCACAGAAGTGACAGGGATGCTGAACATGAGGTCAGGGCTGCTGGAGAGTCCCTGCAGTTATAGTTAATGTTTTTTTGTCTGCATGACATCTTTGGCTTTGGACTGTCCCTGTAAGATGTCACACTGGTGGTCCATCACTGCCATCTGGAATGAAATGGCTTTACAGACCTCTATGTTCATCTTCCTGAGTGATTGCTGGACCTCTGCCTCTCTACAAAGTGCAAGTAGGTCCAACTGTGGGGGCCCAGTTACTGGGATGGTGAGCAACAGAGGGTGTTGAGGTTTTAAAGAGGAAGGTGGAATATGTAAGCAGGGCCCCTTGAGTATCTGACCAACAAAAAGAATCTGGCTAGTTACAGCTCATGGCCACATTACATCCAGTCACTCTGATGCCAGAACAGGGGATGTCTCAAAGATAAGCAGTGTGTCGTGGTCTGAAATGGTGCAAAGCAGTGTGAAAAGCAGTTGGTGGACCAAATGGCTTGTTTGGGAGGGATCATACACAAGCCAAAGAGAACCACTGATGTTTGAAGGTGTGCAAAAATTGCTCCAGTTCATTAAAGAGTAAATTTATCTTTGTTGGGACAGAGTTGCATCACTTTTAGGCATGCATTGTATGTTCACAGCTTTGTTTTAATTGCAACAGCTTAATTTACCACAGGTTAAAGTGTTCATGTGTTTACAGCCTGAGGAGCTATGGTTTTGAGTGTGATCATTGTCCTGGCAATGATGTGTATCACAAACCCATCCACAGGATACACTGAGAGCCCTGAGTTTCTCCCTGTTGTCTCACTGCTTGTCCCAAAGAATGGACTGAGGTTGTCCTGGGATAATTCCTTATTCCTGCAAGCTTTAGGTCCACTGCCATTATACTAGACCCCATATCTGCAGCAAAAAAATCTTGGACAGCTTTAGGTGGCCTTCCCTTTGAGTTGTGAAAAAAATTAGGTCCCCCTTTCAATAGAATGGGCTAGCCTAGGATATCGCTCTCCCCAATATGTCTCTCTACCAAAGGCAATCAATAAGGAGACAAAACGACAAAAGGATTTATTAAGTAGGAATAAAGAATTATAAAAGTGAAACTGACTTTAAGTTTGAAGACCCTCTCATCTGGCTACACCCAGCCCTCCTGAAAGACATGTCAGTATCACCAGCAATCAGCCTTCTTGCTGAATCTGTCAGCTCTGGCTACCTTCTTCAGCTTGGGAAAAATCTTTAAGAAATCCAGATTTTATCATAGCTGGACTCCAACCCTGCTTCCCCCCCGCCCCACCAAAAAACAAAAACAACACACCCTTCCAAGCCAGCTTCTCCCATCAGCATTATTCTAATTCTTCAGGAGTCACTAGAATCCTTAAAAAAATTCTAGCCTTCCTGAGGCACACAGAATTCCTTTGGCTGATGGGCCTTTTCTCTAAGATGCCTTTTAAAGAGTGTTTTTCCCTATTAAAGGCAGACAGTGCCTTGTGTGTCCAACTCAGACTCCTGCTTGTGTCTGGGAATGGTAGTTGTCTTTAAGTACGTATGTCTTGCACTAAATCATGTCCAAAATTATAAAGATATGTATAGAGAACACAATATAATCTATAGAATGATGAAGGCAACAAAAATGGACACATAATAACATGGACTTTCCAGTAAGACCACACATGTCTTTACAACCCTTCCCATGTCAGCAGGCAGACACAGCTGAAAATTCATTTTAATTTAATCTAAGAATGAATTTTATTGTCAAAAAACCAAAGCAGAACAGAAAATGCCCACTCCCCTGATGTGCTAAAGAAGGATCAGCAAATCACTAACAGCTAAAAACCCATTGCCTGTCATTGGCTCTTCTTTCCCCGCCTCCCTCCACCCCATCCTCCATACACCCTCTTTTTAGCCCCCCATCCATCTCAAAAAGGGCAGTGGAGCTTCCTAGGAGCTAAAATCCCATCACTCATCATTGGCTTTTCCCACCCCTATGCTCCCTCTGTCTCACCCTCCCCTTGGTCCTTAAATTGTCGTGGTGCTTTCCGTGTTCAGCTAGGGGAGGGGTGCTTCTCGCTTGCAGACATAGTGCCTGTTGCTGAGGTTGTCACTATTTCATAGATTTCATAGACATTTGGGCTGGAAGGGACCTCGGAAGATCTTCGAGTCCACCCCCCCGCCCAAAGGACAGGAAGTCAGCTGGGGTCATAGGATCATAGCAGCAAGATAAGCATCCAATTTGCTTTTGAAGGTGTTCAATGTAGGTGCTTGAACCACCTCCGATGGCAGGCTGTTCCAGACCTTGGGGGCTTGGACAGTAAAGAAATTCTTCCTTATGTCCAGCCTGAAA
>NW_017729022.1:143593026-143597864 GCF_001723915.1 Gavialis gangeticus
CCCATCTGGTTCAGCAGGGGTCCAATGTTGCCCTTGCTTTTCCTCCGGCTCCCCACATATCTGAAAAAGGACTTTTTATTGTCCTTGATGCTTGAAGCTTGGAGTTCAGTTGCAACCTTGGCTTTCCTGGTTTGCTCCCTGCAGGACCAGACCAGTGCAGAATCATCCTCCTTGGAGGTGATCCCGTCCTCCATCCTTTGTAGGCTTTTCTTTTTAACCTTAGGAGGTCTGCTAGATCCCTGGAGAGCCAGGGGGGCTGCTGTGCCCTCTTGCTGCCTTTCCTCCGAGATGGAATAGACTTAGCTTGTGCACTGAGGATCGCTCCCTTGAGGAGCAACCACTCTTCTTGAACTCCCCTCTTCCTGGGGTCGTGGTCCCTTAGGGCCTCACTGACAAGCCTCCTGAGCTTTTCTGAAGTCAAGGACTTCTGTGTTGTTGATTGATTTGCTAGCTTTACAGCAGATGGTGAAGGTGATCAGCTCATGGTCACTGTCACCCAACTTCCCATCGATCACTAGGTTGCCAACTAGGTGATCCCCTGTAGCCAGTACCAGGTCGAGCAGCTCTTTGCCTCTCGTTGGCCCATAGACTTCTTGAATCAGGTAGAGGTCATCCACACACGAGAGGAAGCTATACCCGAGGTCCAGCCATGGGTGGAGTCCCACTAAGTCTCTGTTGTCCCTATGACATCATAATTATTTGCATTGAGCAGGAGGAAAAGCTCCTCCTGCTTATTCCCCAAGCTCCTGGCATTTGTGTACAGGCAGGCAAGTGTCCCCTTAGGGGCTCTTGCCTTGTCCACAGATTGTACCAGGGCTGGGGCAAGGGTGGGCTCCCTTAAGTGCTTTGGCCTGCTGGCTTTGCAAGGGATTGCTTAGCAGGCCAGCAGTGGTGGTAGTCCCCACCCCGTCCCCCAATGAGCTTAGTTTAAAGCCCGGTGGAGCAGGTCAGCCAGTCTGGCTGAGAAGAGCCTCCTCCCCAGGGGAGAGAGGTGGAGGTCATCTCTTCCCAGCAGCTCGCTGCCTCTCTCACCAAAGAGCGGGCTGTGGTCATGGAAGCCAAAGCCTTCCCGATGACACCAGCGCTGCAGTCTTTGGTTGACTATGTGGATCCACCTCTCCCTCCTCAGCCCATACCCCAAGACTGGGAGGATCAATGAGAACACCACCTGTGCTCCCAGACCCTTTAGCCCCGCTCCCAAATCCCTGTAACACCTCATGACCTGGCTGGGAGCACTCTGAGCTGTGTCTTTGGTGCCCACATGAATAAGGATAGTGGTCTGTGGGCTGTAGGAGCTTTGGGATCTTCTCTGCAATGTCCCGGATGCAGGCCTCCGGGAAGCAGCAGACTTCCCAGACTAAGGGGTCAGGGCGGCAGATTGCACCCTCAGTCCCCCTCAGGATGGAGTCTCCCAGAACAAACACCTTACATTTTGTCTTGGGGAGAGTGGGGACGGTAGCTGCAGTTGAGCCTGTGTTGCTTGTGGGAGCTGGCAACTCAGCAGGCTCTGCTGGAGCAGCAAGAGGTGTAAACCTGTTGCTAAGCTTCAGCGGGGCAGGGGCCTTGGTGCGGTGGGCCTTAGAGCCCTTAACCACCTTGGTCTATGCCCCTGACTGGACAGAGTGGGTGGTCCCAGAGTCCTCCTTTGTCCTGGAGGGAGACTATGTGGGGCTGATCATGGATAGGGGCCTCTGTGGAGCTCCCAGGGAGAGGGCTGCTAAAGGGGGCTGGGGTCAGTTTAAGGAGCTCCTGTCTAAACTTTCCCTCCTGCTGCTGGGTCCACCTGGCATTCTGAGAGAACTTATCAGCCTGGGCAAGGAATTTTATTCTGCTGGTCCTGATGTTACAGTGAGCTGCTGTCTTGCTCTTCAGTCTTGTGGAACACCTCACGGATTTTGTGACCTAAATCATCTGGTTCTGTAGTCATGATGCAGAGGCTGCAACCAAAGCCTGCATCATGCCTTCTCTTGGCCATCACTGCCCGCAGAGGTGCTCATGCATTCACTCCGCTCTAGTTCATGCTGGTATCCACACTTCAGGTGTAAAATTCCAGTGGATGCAATAGCTGGTAACAGAAATAGCGGGGGTGGGGGGGAGCGGGAGGGGATAAGGTTGTAATGGTCAAAGATCTCATCTCCACCCCTACCACCAGCAACTTTTAAGCAACAACCCAGCATGTCCACTCCCATGCATGTGAAACATTGCTAGAGTGCAAGCAGCAGACGTATTTCTGTTTCCAACATTAACCCCCTCCCTCTCTCCTGCCTCACCGCAGTTGGCCCAGCTGCAAAAGCAGGTGTACATCCATTTCACCCTACTCACCCAAACTGATATTATGTCCCTTCCCCATAACTTACAAGTCCCCGGACACAGATCCTTGGGTGTCTGGCACTGACAGCAATCTTTGGGTCTTGGGAATTTCTGGCATACAGAACAAATCCGGGGTTAGTATGGTCATGGAGTCTGATGTATCCTCCTCCTCCTCTGGGATATTCAGGAAAGAGCCTAGGGAGAATGGGTTCATGATCAAGACAACTTCTTCATTTTGGTTCTCCGTGTCCTGTAGCTGCTGCGAACACTTGCCCCCTGCCTCTCACTGGTGGCCTGAAGCCTGCATAGTGCCCATTGCACTGCCTGCTCTGGTGGCATGATGTTACGGCTAGGTTACGCTGTGGCCTTGGTTATGCTTGCTGGCTAGGTTACGATGTGGCCTTGTGTACCCTCAGTGTGCTGAAGGATTGTAGGCAAGCATCTCCTGTGTCCTTTGTGACAGTGCTTAACAGCTTATCACTGAATGGGGCTACTGAGCGTCCAGCCCCAGAATGAAAATTCTGGTCCTTGACCTGATGGAAAGCACATTTTAGACTTCATCTTGTTGCGGCACTGGATCCAGTCATGATTGCAGCCATGTTCCTTCATTTGCTTGGCAAGGGACACATAGACCAGCTTATTTAATTTATTTTCCAGCTGGTCAAGAACATTTCATTCTCCCCAAATATCAATTAAAGCCTCCAGTTCATTGTGGCCCCAGTTGGAGCCATGGCTTTGAGAACTATCTGGCTGCCCCTCCATGACTGGTAGACACTGCTGCTTATTTTGTGCCTCTGTCGCATATATTTTTGAGGGCAAATGAGTCACTGAAAGAGGGCTTGCTGTGCTCTGACCAGTCACCAGATGCTTTCTGCCCACAGCTAAGAGAAGGTATTTATTTGTATGGAAACTTTTCATGAAGGTTTGACTTGCAACTTGTGCATATCAATAAAAGTGTGAACCGTGCCTTAGTACCAACACCCATGCGGATCTTCTCAAGTGCACCAAATTGTGCCCCAGATATACCCATTGTCTAGAATGATAGGTGTTAATGACTTACTGCCAATAACACCTGAAAATCACTACCTGTGATGAAGCTTGATTGAAAGCAATTGTTGCTGGCCCTTCAAGCACCCTCTCCCTCACCACAGCATCAATGTCCGATTGCTGAACTGTGCTCCTGGAGGTGTAATAGATCATGGATGTGGAGGGGGGAAATCGGGGTTCTTTCAGTTACTATTCTGCTCTGCATCTGCCTCTTTACCGCTAAGCACTTGATGGATTTCAGGAGTAATCCCCAAAAAATCAACCGACCCCCTCCCCCCCAGTTTTTACAAGACAGGCAATGCTACTGGTACCTTTTCAAAAGGTGGGTGTAGAGGCCTCACATCCACCTTTCTTCCTTGGCTTCTGCTGGATTGGGGGTGCTTGCTTGGCTGACTCTTCATTGTGGGTCTAGTAATAGTTCTGCTAAGTGCTATTATCTGCACCCCTGCATGAATCACAGGTTTCTGTGGTCACTGGGCACTCCACGTTTTTGCAGGAGGGGCAGGTACAGGGATCTATACAAATTGAAATGTAAAAGATCAGGGCTGGTAATGCTGTTAAGGCTGATATCTTGCTATTTGCCAAACAAGCCTTTATTCGGGGTTCAGCCATTTCTGTGTTCTTCTCAGTGCACCCCCTTTTTCAGCTGAATGTGTGTCATGAGAAAATGGGGAGTTTGGAGACTTGTGACAATTAGGAGTGTGATTTTATTTGCTGCTTCTAGCACCTTGATGCCTGGCATGGTTCTTAATGTGCTAGTGGAACCTATTCTAAAGATGGGCATGGGGACCTCACACCTACCTTTCTTCCCCAGCTTCTGCCGGATTGGAGGTGCTTGCTTGGCTGATACTTCATGGTGGCTTTATTAATTGTTATGGTAAATGGGACATTATCTGCAGTTCTGGGTAAATCATGAGTTTTGGGGTCATCTGACGGGGCTGCTGGTCAGGAGTGAAGGGCACCAGAATGGTCTGGGGGCTGTGGGTCAGGAGTGAGGGGCACCAGTAGGGCCAGGGATCAGGGGGTGAGAAATGAGGGTCATCATCAGGGATGGGGGGGATGCAGATTGGGACTGAGGGGCAACAATGAGGCCGGGGTCTGTGGGTTGGGAGTGAGGGGCAGCAGCAAGGACACCCTGCACCTTTCCCCACCTCTCTCTTAGACTGGCTGTCCCAAGCACAGCCCAGGGCTTCCATCTGGCCGCTGTACAGAGAGGCTTTTTCAACTTGGACCCCCAGTCCCTTGTACAGGTTTTGGGACCCCCTGTGAGATAATGCAGGGAGTGCACCACAACACTCTAATGTACTCAGAAAGCCTCCCAGTAGGTATGAAGTCCCAACCAATGTGCACAGGAAGATATATATATATAAAAGAAATCCATGGGTTGCTAGATTTTTGTGGGCATGCATATTGGAAGATAGCCAATGTGGTCCCCATCTTTAATTGGAAGATAGCCAATGTGGTCCCCATCTTTAAAAAAG
>NW_017729022.1:143599070-143605675 GCF_001723915.1 Gavialis gangeticus
TTTAAGAAGAGGCTTGATGCCTACCTGGATGGAGTCATTGGAGCCCAGTTTTCCTCCTGCCCAGGAAGGGGGTTGACTTGAAGATCTACAAAGTCCCTTCCGACCCTACTACTATGATTCTATGATATTATAATGTTGTGCACTGTTTGAGTGAAATAAAAAACAAACGAGGGGATTTACACATGAAATATTTATTTGATGACATAGTAAACTAAAAAATAAAGTGAGAATAAAGATAGGAATGAAAAGAATAACAAATTGTAATATTGATCAAAAAGTAAAAAGAAATGTGTTAAAATATTTAAAAAACAAAACAAAACCGAGTTAAATTAATGAAAGTAAAGAAACAGCACAACTTTCAGTGATCTGCACATCAGTGTGTGGTGAGCTATAGGAGCCCCCTCCTCTAATTTGGTGTGAAAAGATCAGTGGGGTGGTGTAGCAGGGCACTACGGTGCCTGCTACTGAAACACAGTAAAAGGAGCTCAGCTGCCAGTCACCAGGGCAGCACAGGTGTGGGTTGCTGGGGCAACCAGTCTGGTCAGCTGACCGGAAGGGGGCAGGGCCTGGCCTTTATAAACAGCCAGGTTGAGGCTGGAAGGCAGTTCCCCTCTGGCAGTGAGGAAGGTGGAGCTCTGTTGGAGCAAGCAGGGCAAGGCAGAGCAAAGAAGCCTGATGGTCTGAGCAGCTGCATGAGGATAGTGGGTGGAGGAAACCCTAGCAGGTATACATATGAAGGTTAGCCAGGTGGCTTGGGAATTTACATTATAGCCAGGGGCTTTGTATTTTCTGTTTGTTGTTGTGTAACAGCAGAGGACCGGGTGAGGCTATAAGGGGTTGGAGGAGACCTCATAGGAGCTCCACGATAGCGTGGGGTCTCCTGCACCGTAGAGGGCGCAGCTTGGTTTGGGGGTGCATTGGCCCAGCCCCAGAGTTAGGGGGCAGTGAAGAGCCCCAACTAAAGGGGGGAAAGCAGGGAGCCCTGGAGTGAGAGACCAGAGGACCGGGTGAGGCTGTAGGGGTTGGAGGAGGCCTCATAGGAGCTCCCCAGTAGTGTGGGGGTTCCTGGTGCTGGAGAGGGTGCTGCATTTTGGGGTGTCCTGACCCCGGCCCCAGAGGGGGCAGTATCGGGAGGAGCCCAGTGTGGTTGCAGGCAAGAAGCCCCAGTGGGGTGCGAGACCCAGAAAAGGGGTCTTGGGGGCTAGGTAAGGCCAAGGCTGCCTGAGCCCCAATTGTGGGAAGTCCTGGTGGGGCATAGGACCCAGAAAGAGGGTCTGGGGGCCAGGTGAGGCCGCCTGAGCCCTATTGAGCAAAGGCCCTGGTGCGGGTGACGGGAGCACGAGCAAAGGCCCCGGTGCGGGCACACAGATTGGAAGCCCAGAAAGGGCGCAGAGACAAGAAAGGCCCCGGAGAGGGGGCGAGTACACTGGGCGAAGAGGGAGATAAGCCCAGAGGCTCAGAGCAAGGCCCCAGTGCGGGTGAGGGCGTGGGAGACAGGCCCCAGCGCAGGCAGGAGATCACGCGTGGCCCAGAGGTTCAGGTGCTCTGTGTCACTGGAGGCAGGGCCCAGACTAGGACATCTTAAGGTACTGTGCCAGGGAGGGATAGAAAGGCAGCCTCCCTTCAATATTAACATCAAAGACGTGGTGGGCGAGATATCGAGGGTGCATTAGTCCCGAAATGGCACGGTCGGTAGGGGGTGCTAGGGGAGGTCACGGCACCCCAGGCCCTGTCCTGCCACAGGTGGATTGTTATGTGACGCCACCTACAGTAATATACTATAAATAGTGCACCAAGCATTTTCTGTGCAGTCACGTGTATACAGTGATTGGAAAAAATTAAAACCCACCACTTCAACTTAAGGGGCGTAGAGTGAAATCCTGAGGAATAAGCCCATCATGTGTCCAAGTGACCAAGCACATGCATAATACCTGTGCTACTATGATAAGATATTGATAAAGTAGCCAATTCTTTTCTTTATTTTCTAGAATTTTCCTTTATCTTACTATAACCTACTTTTATGTCATGTCCTAAGAAATGCTGAGTATTTTATGGAGGCCAATGTAGCACTTCAAATCTGGCATTACCTCTTCATCACTAAAATATGATTTTTTTTTTTTTTTTAAATGTCCGTGAATATTCTACCAAGCTAAGTGGGATATGCAACTCAGTGTTTGTATTTGGTTTAATTTAACTACTGTAGAGTGAACAGCCACAGAGAAAGATAAATTTGCAGTTTAATAATTTAAGACAAGAAAACTGAACCTGATTTCCATCCAGGTTCAAGACAAGAAAACTGAACCTGAACCTGGGCACCTCAGACTGTCTACCCCACACCCAGTGTTGGAGGCAGCGGGTGGAGTGTGTGTGTGGGGGGGTGGTCCCCATGGACACCAGCTTGGGATCCACCGAAGATATGCTTGCCCGCAAAATGGGTTGGGGCTATGGGCTGGTGGAGAGCAGTGTCTGGGAGTGGGATGGGGAGGGGTGGGGGGCAAGGGCCAGTGTTGGGGCCAGGATCAGGGGGTGGGATTGCTGGGCAGTTACATCAAGGGGCTGGGGCCTAAGGCAGAGCCGCAATTTGCTACCCACACATCCCTGCCAAAGGCATCAGTTCTGTGGTCAGGGGCATGCTGGGAATGGACTGTAGCTCTGCCCTGGGCCCGGCTCTGCTGCTGTCACCCTCTGATCCCATGCTGTGATCCTGGCCCCAGCCTCACCAGCCCGTCCCACTGTTGGATGCCACTCCCTTCCCACCTGCAACCCTATCCAATCTGCCCAGCTGAGCATAGCCTGCCCATGTGGGTCCTGGGCTGGGCTTCATGGAGACTCCCAGGATCACCAGGCAGTGATAGTGTGGGCCTGAGACAGCCACTTCAGGAGTTTTGGTGAGCTGTTGCAGGCCAGATCAGCACCCCCTCCCCTGCCCTACAATAGCTCACCAAAACTTCCTAAGTGGCCCTCCAGCCCAAACAATTGCCTTCCCTTGTCTTAACGATTTGCAGTTATGAGGCTTAATGTACATTATGGCTGTTGTTTGAAGATTTTTTATTTGAAGATTCAGGTTTTGACAGCTTTTAGTTTGCACGTTATTTTAGTGTAAGACTTGTTTCTAATCCCTATTGTAAGGAAATGAAAAATCTGTTGTATTTTTAAAAAGCCCAGTGGCAGAATTTAAAATAGGTTAGGAGATCACTGAAGCTTTCATTTTTTCCTGGAGAAGTTGGAATAACCTTTAACCTAACTGAAGAAAGTAATAAATTAAAAGTAGAACTGTAGAAAAGGGAAAGGGAGGAGAGAATCTCTGCAGACTCTAATTTGTTTTTGAAAGTGGCAGCTATTTGAGAAAACTGACTTCCACTGAAATTTTATTTCAAGAATACATTTTTGCTTCACATTAATATACCCCCTTAAATGTCAAAATGGCATTTGAGAGGTATTAACATGACACTGCTAACATTAACGTTGCATAGTATATGGTGAGTGATGCATTGGGTTCACCCCTACTATAATTTTTGATTGACATAATGCTTTTGCATAGTATTTCAACCTGAAATAAAAGCCGGCTTTAAAACTATGGGGAGTAATTCATTATTGATGCAAGCTTATTGAGAAATTAGGGGTCTAAGCCTTCAACTTGTATTGATAAGAGAAATCTTGATCTGTGCAAGTAGTTTCATGACCTTCAACACTACCACTACCATGACTGTTTTCCTTGCAGAAAGAGATGCTAGACCCCATTATGAACACACATAGAATGTTAACGTAAAATCTAGACTTTATTTTCAGCAGGCTTTTTCAATTCAGTGCTGAGACATAGTCTCTTAAATTCCATTTTCTGAAGTTGCTGGGTTTTGGTTGTAGCCATGTTGGTCTAGGGATATAGGCAGGCAAGGTTGTTTGAGGTAGATGTGATATCTTTTATTAGCCATCACATCTACTCAAACAACCTTGCCTGCCTATTTTCTGAAGCAGTAGTAAAAGAAGTACATTCTTCTCTCTAACTAAAGCAGCTAAAAACCTAATTCTGTGAACACTAGAAATTCATATGTGAGTAAAGCCTGCAAATTCAGGCCCTAAGTGAGCATCACTTCATCCACAAGTAGAATTGTATGAATTGTTAATAACTAAAAATAAATAAATCCAACCGTAGTAAACATTCATTGTTGAGAAGGCTTTATTATATTTGGTATTTCTTCACTGTAATAGTGGAATTGCTGGAAGCTTTTAAGAGAGCCCATTTTTCAGCTTTCCAGACTAAGCTTTCAGACACCAACATTTCAGATACTTTGGAGAAGCTAACCTGGACCTGAATTCCGGTTTCTAATGGAATATCCATTCCTGCCAAAGGATATAGACAGTGTGGTTACAGCAGCAGTTTCTGAAATCAGATACTTCAACTTATAGGAATGGGTTCTTTTTGTTAGCCCACATATCTGAACTTTAAAAAGCAGTTTTGATTAAACTTAAGCACTGTCATATATAACCTACAATCAGATTGCCATAATATTTTTGTAAATCCTATGTCCTTGGGTGGGGGAGTTAGGCCTCTGTATTGCATAGGCAGTCGAACTGGCAGGGGGAAATAGGCCACCTGCAGAGGAAAGAGATCTAGGATTTTAGAAAGGGGTGGGGGGTGCAGATCAGTGACCAGCACTGCAGGAGTGGCTGCACCCCACTGCTCCTAGGTTCCTCACTCTCGCTTTCCCCTCTCTCCCCCCTAGACCTTGCACTGGGTTATGTAAACCATAAAATGGAAACAGCAGTCAAGAACTTTAAGTCCCTGAATCGGGTTAGAAAATTCTACCTCACCTCTCTCAGCACCCCTTCCTTTCCTCTGCATGCTCACTGGCACCTCTCCACCCTCCCGTTCACTCCTTGCAATCTCTACCTATGCATTTGGGTCCATGGAATAGGGAATGCAGCCACCACTGCTGCTGTTTCAGCCACTGCTGCCCCACTCTGGTAGGAGTTTCAGGAGCAGCTGCATGGGGAGCTAAGCTTGTCCGGAGACAAAGGCAGTGGTGGATGGGTTGCCTTTCCTTGTGCTTGTTCCCAGGCTGGCAGGGTGCACCCAGAAGAATGGGGAGCCTGCTCTTCCCTTGCTACTGCCACTGTCCCCATTGGAGCCCAGCTCCCTGCATAGCCCTTCATCACAGCCTCCACTGAAGGAGAGCAGGAGTGGCTCTGGGACTTCCTTCACCCCAGGTCAGCCGGAGCCAGTGACACTGGTGGGCAGATTTCCATTTCCTGCACTCAGAGGCACAAGTTGAGAAGATGAGTGGGAGAATGGGAAGAGAAGGGGAGGTGCTGCTGAACACAGAGTGGAAGGGAAGTAATGCTGAGAGTGGAAGGGTAGGATTCTTACCTGCTTTGGGCATGATCTGGACTCCATAAGGGACTCAGGAATCCAGGGCTGCAGGGAACAAAAGCCATGGAGCTACTCTGTGGAAAGGGGAATGGAATTGTGTTCCCTTTGGATCCACCCCTGCATTATGGGACTTCATGATATCTAGGATCTGTGGAGGCAAGCAGAGTTCAGGAATAAAGTGTTGCCAGCAAGTCTATAAATTACATGAAACCATGGGTTAAATCCCCAGGCAGAGGCTGCAGTATTGTTCAGATTCACTTCTGGTTTAATTTGTGCCCTGGCTCCAGGCTGTAGGGGAAGATTTCATATCTCTTGGCCCTCACTAAGACTATATCCATTGCATTTATGAAAGGATAAACCATTTTATCCTGGACAAAGCACAGTTGTTCAGGTGTCCATATTTCTTGTCCCAGGATAAATCCTAAAAAGATTCATGGGATAAGCAATATTAACCATTTATCCCAAAACACTGCAAAGTGCATCTGAATGGTTATCCTAAATTGGCAGTGCATTCAGCCTCTCACTAAACCTTGACTAGAATGGTGATGTGTGTACGCTCCAATCTTAAGACATTTCTGTTCTGGGACAAACGTGGGTAAAAATTGTCGGGGTACAAATGAAATGTTGTTCCTATCCTAAATTCCTCTGCCCAACAGCCTTTTGTTTGTTCTCTACACAGGGAATGAGGATTTGCTTTTTAAGTAATTGTCCACCACAGCATCTGAAGAGCTGTAATTCATTTTTAGAAAGTGAGTTTCCCATACAAATGGAAGAAAACTGAAAGTTAGCAATGTTGAACAGTTTTCCAATGTGCTAGAAAGTGTATCTGTGTACACCCATGTCACTTCTTTATCTCTTATGCTTAATAGTTGCAACATCTGTCAGGGTGTAGGGAAAAAGTTATATGTGTGGATCACAGGTGACTTGTAGGGGGAGTACAGGCAGGGGCATGTGCCCCCCGCCCCCAACAGGGCTGCTGCTGCTGCTGTCTGTCGGTGCTCTCGAGCTCCACCTCCATTGCTGACGGCATCTGAGGGTGCTCGCCAGCTCCACTCCTGCCGCTGATAGAGTCTGCGGATGCCCCCTCCAGACTCAGGAGGCACCAGTCGTCCATGGTGTGGATGTATGTAGGGCAGGAATTATCAGAACTTCTACCCCTTCTTCCCAAATATTAGATGGAAAAAGCTGAGCTAAAATGTTTATTTTGCACTAATGGCACCCCCCCCCCCCCCCC
>NW_017729022.1:143605799-143607682 GCF_001723915.1 Gavialis gangeticus
CTAATGGCCCCCCCCCCCCCCCGCCTTTGAAACTTCATGAAATGGAACCAACCACATCATTTTGTGTGACGGGTATTTATGATCATTGTCAGACTATTGAGGCATTTACTCTACAGAAGTAGTTGAATGCATATTCTGCTTCCTGTGGCTCTAATTAGTCTTACACAGACCAACCTTCTGGGTAAAATATTACAATGGGTATATCTACATGAGATCCTTACTGTTCAGATTTACTCTGTGGCCACCATCTACACATGTGCACATTTACTGCACAGTAAATTAGTCTACTGTGCAGTTAGCTACTATCTGTAAATACACATAGTAAATTAACTGTGCAATAGATACTGCACAATAGTGCATGTGTAGACTCTGACCATAAGCAAATTTGCTCCCAGGCAGCCCCCACATCAGGGGGCCACAGGGGATGGGGAAACTCTCCTGGTCCTGGCACCGCTCAGTTTTCTGCCCCCTGTCTGAACACTGCTTATCTTGTGGCTCCCCACAGGAGCTGGAACCTGAGCAGTGCTGGGACTGGGGATCTTTCTGCTTTCCTGTGCACCTGGGAGTTGGCTGGGAGTTGTCTGGCTTCTGGGACAGCTCCTAGTCAGCCCTGGCTAGGTGGAGATTTCCTCACCTAGCTGGGGGTTGGCTTGGAGATGCCCCAGAGTAGGACAGCTCCTGGCCAGTGGTGTACTGATGGGAGTAGGGGTGGAAGGGGGTCATGGGCCCTGGACATTGGCCTATGGGGGGTGTCAGCCAGGCCAAGAGGCTGTGGCACCTCCAGCATTTGGTGTGTGGCCCACACACCTGCCTGGTGCATTGTATTTTTCTTTACCAGTTATGGCTGGAAATTTCAGCTGTCGCCCCTACCCCAGCAGGGTGTGCCGCAATGTCAATTTCCCCATGGTAGTACCATGGGATGGGACAAGAGGCTTCGTACCTTACTCAGATCATTCCCGGGGGGGCACAAATGCAAGCATTGGCCCCCAGGTGCTGGAGATGCATGGTACACCACTGCTTCTGCCAAGCACTGGGCTGCTCAGGGAAATCTCCAGCCAGCCCTGTGCTGGGCAAAAGCTGCCCTGGAAGCAGGACACCTCGCTTCCAGCCCTTGGCTGCTTGGAGATTTCCTCACCCATCCAGGGACTGGCTGGGAACTGCCCCAGAAGCCAGGCACCTCCCAGTCAGTCCCCAGCTGTGTGGAGAAGCCCCACTGGGCCTTGGACTTGTCCCCATGTACATGGGGGTGCTGGAAGAATTCTGCAGTGTCAGCTGTCTCCCAGCATTGTGCACATTAAAACCCCTCCCGATATGCATAGGGCCAGGAGACAGCTTCCGTTACAGCTGGAAAAGCTCTCCTGGCCCCATGCACATTGGAACCAGTCTCCATGCTCCCTGCTAGCACCCCAAGGGAGCTGGGAGTTCCCTCTAGCTGCTGCAGGGAGGTGGGGCAGAGCAGGGTAGGAGCAGCTGGGTACTGGGCTGTTTCCATTGGGAACAGATTTCTGTGAAACAAGGAGCACATATAGATGTGCTCCCAGGGTAGGCTTACTGTGCAGTATTTTACAACAGATTACACCTGTACTCTGGTCAGCTAAATCAAGGCAAATGATACATAACAGCCACTTAGGGTGTGAACAAGTATTCAAAAGACCTGTCTCAAGTTAGGCAGCTTATTTTGAGTTGTCTAAACACAAGTAAGCATGTACATGAGCAATCAGAGGTAAGTCCAGTGAGGTGGGGAGGGGCTGGTGGGTCTAGGGAGAGCTAGCACATCTGGGGTAGGACTAGCACATACATTGGGGAGCCTGCCTGATCTGGTAGTGTTCTGGTGGGGAGAATAAGGATGGTGAGGGTTGTGCGGGGGGGGGGGGGGGAAAAAA
>NW_017729022.1:143607838-143619444 GCF_001723915.1 Gavialis gangeticus
GGGGGGGGGGGGGAGTAAAAATAATCTCAGCCCCAGGGGTGGAGAGAGTGGTTGGGCTTTCCCAGTCCTAGGACTGTGCGAGAATTCACTAGGCCAAGATAAACTATTTTAGGTCAGATTAACCTATATCAATCAGGCACACCATATTTAGGATGTACTAAACCCTGTGAATGTTTGCACACCCAGTTACATAGTTGCCCTAAGGTCAGTTAGGGTGATCTAAATGTAATACTTGTATGCATCCCAAGACACTACCCCAGAGCTTTTACTTAGGAGCACCAGAATTGTCTCAGTTTTCTTTGTGTGCTGCAGAACAGAAAACTGTGGCTTACAGCAGTAGGAGACAGAAATAGGAACAGGTATAGATCTAATGCAAATATCTGTTGTGGTCCTGCAAGCCCAGTAATTCTACATTACTGAAGCGGTATGTAGTGACTACTGAAGCAAGGACACAAATTAGGTTAGCTCTCAAAGCTGCCATACCTTGTCCCAGAATACAAACTCACCCCCCGCTGAGCTTCTGAATTGGTTGATAGTTTGTGTGTCCATACCCATAGTTTGTGGGTATGAGATGCTTACTGTGGAGTTGCCTAATTAGCTCCATAGTAAAACATCACTAGTCTACACATGCAGTGCTATTAGACTGGAGTAAACTAATTAACTGCTGTAGGATAGTACTGACCAACACAAGTACTACTCTACGATGGAGTTATTTCCTCTGCTGCAATACTGTGTAGCCAGTGACTGGGGCTGGCTGGGGCATGAGGGTGCTACTGTACAAGGATGCCTGCTCTCTAGCCCCATGCTGTAGCCCCCCACCTTGCCCCAGCCATCCCTTCCACAGCATAGTGAGCTGGGCAGGAGCAGCCCTGGGCTGACAAACTGACCTCCTTGGTCTTCTGCCAGTTGGGGCTGTCCAGAATGTATTGCATCACATTAATATTTAAGTGTAGATGTGCCTTGTGCCTCCCTCTTTGACCTTGGCCCTTGTCTCAGTGAAAGAATAAAACTGGCTCATGAGCACTGACTGTGGCACAGACCCTTAGCCTGTTTATCCACAGCAATACATTTCCACATGTGAACAGTGTGTCATATCAATATGTAAAGTTAGTCATATGTAGAAGTATCTACAGCATCTGGACCCCTGTAAACATTCACCCTGACTGTATGGTTTACTCTGCAAAAACTTTTAGTTATGCAAAGGATGAAAGCTTACTGATAAAAGGCCAAAGGTTAAGTCCCAACTTGTAGGAAAAATGTCTTTTTACCCATAGTCATTAAAAATGATAAGATTAAGATGATGTCCATTTTTTAGAAATGGAAGATTTAAATTATTTTTAAAATCTCCCTTTCTTTGTTTCCATGCACTGTTAATGGTCTCCGAATGCTAAATGTAAATGTTTTGGTTTTCCCATCCTTTTAAAAAATGTTTTGAAAAACAAGAATTTGGGTAACCATCCCAATTGAAAGGGTAGAGGCGTTTATCTTCCATTTATTTTATTTTTAATGGGACTGTGCTGGTAAGAGGAAAGTAAGATTTCTACTTATATTCTCTGTTCACTAAATCACTACTCAACGTTCTATTATAATATTTGTTGGCAAGCAAAACTTACCATAGCTATTTCATGAGAGCTAGGGTGACAAAGATAAACCTCGGGCTAATTAACTGAATAAAATCAGTCAGCTTGAGCAAGTCTTCTTGTTTAAAAATTGGATAATGACGATCCGAGTTCTAATGTTTTAAATTATGCATCACAAAAAAAGCTGGATGCTTCCTCACTTAGTTAGCTCTTAATTGTCATCTCCAATGGCAGTGACAGGATATGCCAACATTTGTGATGGATAGAGAAGCTGTTTTAAAATTTCTCTGGGCGACAGTCTGGAAAATCTACACTCTCTTATATCACAGAGAATAACATCTGGTTGTCTCCTTTTTTCTCTGTCTTTCTTGACAATGGGCACCAAATATATTTTATCATGACATAAATTTCCTAGGGAGACAGTTGGTATTGTTCCATAAATTCTGAACCTTCCTTCCTCTTGAAATAAGTGATTTTTCTACAAGGTACAGCTATGCCTGGAACAAGACCACCACCACCAAATCTGGTAAACTTATCACAGCCAGAGGTGAGGCAACAGAGTGAGTGGGCAGTGGTGTAACAACGCAATAACTTCCAGTTGCAGCTGCTGTTATGCTCATGATCACACAGCTGCAGCAAAAACTGTCTTTTTTTTCATCCTCCACTCCCTTCAGTGCCCAGGACTGTCACCTCACCCAAGTTACACCACTGTAGGTGGGCACAAGAGGGTGTGAGGATATTCATTGTAGCAATGGGCAGGTATCAACATGTAGCGTGTTTTAAATTAGACAGAAAGACGGGCCTAGTGCATATTCTGTATAGCACTGGGGGATATCACAGGTGGCTTAATATGTGTAAGCACCCACCTTTGTATGCTCCTCAGCCAAAGCCTCTGTACTCATGGTTTTGCTCCTAGGTGTATCTAAAAGACTTCTTTCTCTTACATGCCGGAGAACTGGGCCATATAAAAACAATGCAACAGAAAAATATCTCTGTGACTAAGTCTCTTGGGGGGTTGCAACAGGATTTTAAGAGAAATCCTTGATACTTAAAGTGAATGAATGGCATATTCCACCACATCTTTTGATGAATATATCAATGTTTTTCAAGTACGTGCTCATGTGGGTCTTTCTGGGTGCATCTACATATGCACTTTACTGTGGAGTTGACTAATTAGCTCTGCAGTAAAGCGTCACTGTCTACACATGTCAGTATTAGGGTGCAGTAAATTAATTATCTCCCTCATAAAATAGTAGAGTTAACTGCAATCAAATGCTCATGTAAACAGTGACCATGGGTGGAAATTGCACCCAGTAAGCCCAGGTAGCAGGGGGCCAGACCCCTGCCTGCTGGTTAACCACATGGCTCCACTCATTTGGCACTCTCATGCCCCAGCCAGCCCCTCCACTGCTCAATGCTGCCGTCTGGAGCCTGGGGCTGACCCCCTCAAGCTGCTGCCAGCCCAGGGCTGCTTTGCCCCAGCTCAAAGTGCTGCTGACCCAGATGCACATATAGATGCTGAGCCCAGGAGCTGTATACTTTAGCTCAAAGTTCTCCAGGGTTTATTGTGTCACATTAATTGCACGTGTAGATGCACCCACTGTGTGTATAGTCAGGTCTGTGCTTATTCAAATAAAGATGAGCTTTCCCTCCCTTCCTTCTTCCCACCCACTCACTTTCTCTTTCTTTTCTCCCATATTCTCACTTTTTTTCTGTATGGGAAAAGCAAAGGCGCTAAGAACTCAATACCTGAGTCAGAAAAAGAAATCAGTGCATCCGGGATCTTACTGCCATTAATTCCTTATTATTGTTCTAAGAGGGTGATTTTCTTATTGCAGTTCCTAAGAAGGGGAAACAATTTAATATTTGTTTCTGTTGCAATACACCTTTATTCAATAAATTCCCTTGTCTGGCAAATCTTATTTACTGGTCAAATTAATCTGACCATTTTGAGAATATGCAGGAGGTCTATAATTATTATCTCCTTTCTGAAAAAAGGACTTTGGCTATATGTTTTTTGTGTTTATATGTTTGCCAGGGATGCAGTTGTATATGAATTCATATTCATGGGATTATTATTATTTGAGTTTACTATAGCACTTGCAAGCTCTGGTTATTGACTAGGGATCTCATAGCAATATGTATTGTATAAACATAGAATAAAAAATGGCCCCTGCCTCAAAGAGCTTATAGTCTAAGAGGCAACAAGTGTTTTCAGCCAGATAGCCTGCAAGCAATGGATGGCATGATAGACAGCCACCTTCATATAACTTGCCTACCCACTGCCAAGTTCTTTTTAGGCATCATAGGAAAGGATGATTTTTAAGGAAAGATTTAAAGGAAGATAATGAAGCAGCTTTGAAAAAAATCATTTATGGAAAACTTCAAGTTTGAATAACAGGGGCGAAAACAGAATTTATGTGAAAATTTAGGAATTGGTTTACAGGTTGCCATCATGAAATGATCAGAGCTTGGCATCAACTTTCTTAATACTGAATAAGGAATAAGGCATTGAAAGTGAAGACAAGTAGCTTATATCTGATGCATTAGAATTGATACTTGTTTTAATCATGGTGTCTGGTTCAAGATCAATGAAAAGGGAAGGTGAGCTTTGGCAACAATCGTATACTTGCTGACGCAGTGTTAACAAAAAACTAAATAATACCTACATGTAGAAAATTTGAGCTAAATCCTTTGGTCCAGTCCAGCTGCATTGGCTGTTGGAGAATGGAGGCGTTTACTTTTTAAATTATCTTTGCTGTTAATATTGAGGTGCTAAAACCATTAACTTATTACAGCCAGAGGGGAGGGTTACCTAGGGTTCCAGGTAACATTAGAAGAATGTTTTTTATGTTGTTGCATCTGTTGGATTTTTCTGCTGCTGTTCTAATTGAATCCAGAGGCCATCAACACATGAAGGGATGTAAGTATTATCAGTTGCTGATATAATAAATGATATTTGTTGTATATAAAGGGCCATGTTCTTTAGAAGATCTTGGCACCCACAGCTCTCATTTAGGCACTTAAATGAACCAGTTTTGTTTCCGGTTCATATTTAGCACCCAATTGCTCCTTGTTATTGTGCTAGACAACCATGCATGTGCATTTCCCTGGAGACAAATAGCAGTGGCACATAGCTGTGCCACTGCTACTTGCTCCTGGGAAACACCCCTGCATGTGCACTCTGGCACATGGCAAATTGCCCCAAGTGGGGTAGGGGAGGCTGGGGCCGGCACCTGTGCTGGCCCCAGCAGCCTTACCCGGTGTTCTAGGGGCCTCCCGGGGTGGCAGAGACAGCGATCTGGGCACATGCAGCCTGGCTGGCAGCTGGAGCATGGCTCTGGCCAGCCAGACTCTGGTTTTGGGCAGCGCACGCTGCAGCCAAGTGTGCATCCCCACTTTTTTCCCCCTTGGATTTTTAGATACTGGGATTTCCCAGGATATACTTTTGCCACTGCATTGCAAATAAGCACAGCGAATGGATCCAAATGGGCCGCGTGTGTTTTGTGGCACCTCAAAAGGCTTTGAGGCACTGCAAACTGCATGTTCCTGCTCATGTGGACACAGACTCTGAGAGCAATCGGAGTGTCTTGGACAAAAAAGTGCTTGTAGGGAAAGCAGAAATATATTTTGTAGGATTATGTCAACTCTCTGTCCTTCCCCCCTCCCCCCCACCCCACCCCCCCAAAAAAGGCTGCAGACTTCAGCTATAATTGTGTGGCTATGCTAGATTGCAAGCTGTCATAACTAGGACATTTTGCAACATAATTTGGTCAGGAAATAGAGTTTGCAGCAAATAAACTCCAAACTTTTGGGCCTAATATATGTGATTTAATCCTATTAAATTTGTTTTCCTCATTTACAGCAACACCACCAGCAAGCAAAACAGTGATTCTGTGTCATTAAAGTTTCCCAGATGCAATCTGTGCTAGATACTTCACAGACATTGCTATTAAGGCTCCCTGAGAGACTGCTCTGAGAAGCAGAAAATGTGCAACATTTTCTGGATGTCCTCATAAGGCTGAATATGAAATTAGACTTGTTTGAAACCAAAGCATGCATATAATGAGCCAATAAATAATAGATATTAACTGTGAGACTGAATTTGGCTATATAAGTATATATATATATATAATATCTTTTATTTCAACTTCCATATTTAGTACCATAGACTATGTTATTCTCTCTTGTACTATTTAAAGATGATCACAAATTAGTTGTTAAACTGGGCTAAGAGCATGCTAATTTAATTCATGCGATCTAGAAAAAAATGTCCTGAGAAACCTTGATTTTTCACTCCAGGAAATGTTTCTCCATGGCCTATATTGTACACTATATTTTAACCTGAAATAAATTGGGTTTTGCCTAAAATATATATATTTTCCATCATCTTTTTCCCAAGCCAATCTGACAATTTTGTTTTGGAAGGAAGTCAAGGCAGACTTTGAGTTTATCTAAAACCATGTTAAAGCATTCAATGTGTTATTCCATCCCGAAGCTGCTTCTTTCTGTTTCTGTTATTTCTGTTTTGGGCTCTGATTTTTATTTTTATTCTTTTTTTTTTTTTAATTTGGGGATAATTTAAACTTGTAATCAACCTGAAATATTTTGAAATGGCCCATTTGTAGTCCACATTGAATCAGATAACATTCTAGTGGCTAGAGGGGAAGGGTTTATACTTCATTTTGGGTGGCTGTTTAGTCCAGTACCATTTTCTCTATGGGAACATGTAAGAATCAGTCCCCTTCATCTCCCTTCTCAAAGGCCTATCCTCGCCCCTCTCCTGCATCCACTTTTCCCTGTCTTCCAGTTTTGCCTTCCCTGCTGTCCTCGGGCAGGAGAAACTTCAAAATCACTTTTGACCACTCCAGCCAGGCTGCTTGGGAGATCGGTTCAGTTGGGAACAGTAATAGTGGCAGTGATGGGTTGCTGGGGGGGGAGGGGCGGGGAATCCCCATCCTTTCTATTTTCCCCGGGAGCAAGTGATAGGTGGGAAGACCCTTCCTCTCCCTCTTTCCCCCCCACACCACTCATCACCACTTCTGTTGTACCCAGCTGAGCCCAGCCCCCATGCAGCCTCACTGGAGTGGCACCAGCAGGTCAGGGAGGGGTAATGGAGGGGCACGGTGGGCTTCTTGGATGCTTTGGAGACTTAAAAAAAACAACTCTAGAGACTCCTGGTGAGCCATGTGCCTACACAAATGGGTGGGTGGCGGAGGAGGTTAGGAGCTGGGTGAATCCACCCCTCCAATGTGTATGTCTGCTCCTAAACCCCCTTTTCTGGGTAGTGCATCTACCCCTGCCTCTGCTGTTCCACAGTGGGATTTTTTATTTGGAGAGTAGGAAGGGACCTTTGGGGGCTGCTCCTGTCTCCTTCTGGACTGGTCTCAGGAGGAAGTGGAGCAGCTAATCTTTGCTCCCTGTCTGTTCCCCAGACTGGGATTTCCAGTCTGACAGTTTGGAGGACCCCAGTCTGAGGAGGAAGTGGTAGAAATGAACCCCTTTTTCTGGCCATGAACTGCTGCTTTAATACGTGAAAGCGGTTTCTTGGAAGAGTTAAACATCCAAGAGAAACAAAGAGGAATTATAAATGAGGATGCAAAGAATTGGAACCATCCCTAATGGGGAAATCTCTTAGACCATGAGAGAATCTCACAAAGACTGGAAATCATCAGGAAACATATTGTAGGGAACTTGCACTGGCTTCCAGAAAATGGCTGAGAAAACCAGTTACATTTTTTCAGCTCTGACTTCTGTGAATTTATAACTGTTTTAATGAGTATAGCAAGGCAGTCCAACTAGTTACACTGTGGCCCACAGGGCTTGGCAGAGCTCTTGCCTAAGCATGGCTTCAAAACCCAGGGAGTGATGCCACTGACACGTATCTGCTACCTTCTTGCCTGCTGCTGAATTCGGGGTCTTTTGTCACTATTAGTGTTACCTGCCATCAGTGTGAATAACTTCATCCAAGTGTTGGTACACAGAGGACATTTACTGCACAGTAGACTAATTAGCTACATAATAAACATTCCAGTGTCTACATATGTGCCCCTATTCGGTGGAAGTAAGCTAATTTACTCCTCAACAGGATGGTACTGGTAAATACAAGTACTATCCTACTGTGGAGTAAAAAACTCAGCAGCACCACATGTGTAGACATTGCCCTGGCTGGCTGGGGCAGGAGGGTGCTTCAGTGCAGGGGCTCAAGCCAGCCCCACCACAGCACATTAAGTCCAGGGGAGCAGTCCTTGGCTGTTAGGTTGACCCCTGGGGGCCTCCCAGCCTTGTGCACATTAAGACCCCTCCTCATGGGGGCCTCCCCAGCTCGATGTGCTGTGCTCTCAGGTGCTCAAATAGCGATACACTGTGTAGCTTATTGTTCTGGAGTTTATTACTCCCAGGCACATGTTCAAATGGCATGCCCAGGAGCAATAAACTCGGGGGCAATAAACTCTGGAGTTTATTTCTTTGTATTAATTTCACTTACAGACATGTCCAGCATCAGAGAATATGATTCTGGTCTTTGTTTGGACCATCCTCCAACCCCATCAGTGCTACACACAGACTGACAGAGATCATGAGATGTCGCACCAACATCTTCTGTGTAAACTCAGACAGTTAAAGGGAGATTAGTAGATTATATTTTGCATGATAGTTAGCAAGACTTTGTGTCAAGTGATTTCTTTTTCATCTAAAACAATCGCTGAATAATTTAGTAGCATAAACAATTTCATTAAAATTGGTTATTGGATAATTCACAACCGAAAAGGGGTCTAAATGCACTGGAAAATATGTTTACTGTGAATGGTTTTCCAGCTCTAAAAATTACCATTAAGCAATTTATTATTGTATTGTCTTGGTTTACAAATTATGCCTTCAGAGTTCTTTGAGACTCGCTATTTGTTTGGACACAGTTCACTTATTATACAGGGTTGTGTCTGAAGCTCTATATAAAGAATATATAAGAATTTAGAGTTTGCATAGTCATACAAGACAGTTTTCTGCATCTTCTACTGTGTGAATAGGAACTTTGAATAATAAAAATGCTATGGAAAGAGTTCTGCTTTGACGTGAGAATATTTTGGAAATATTGCATTTGTTTTAATAGAAAAAGGCACTCATCCACATTGTTGGAATAGCAGTCTGAAAGATTTAAATCGATGTCAACACTTCTCATACTTTTTAAATCAAACCATTAAACTGAAAACTATTTTAGAAAAATGAGTGCAACAAAGCATGAAAACTACGGAGGTTCTCTTTTCTCACTTAGAAAATTTAAATAAATCTATACTGGTACATAGACAAAGGGTTAGAACCTTAGTTGCTGAATATCAAGATAACTCTATTAACTTCTATTGAACTTTACTGATTGCCAATAGCCAAAGATCTGTCCTTGAATGGTTTAAAGAAACAATTAATGGAAATGAATTCATGTCCATGTCACAGATTACATTATTTGTTTCCAAACTGGTGTCCGTGAAAGAGATTTCCTAAATCCAGAAAAATAAAAATGTTTTTAGATGGAAAAATTTCCCAGTAGCATCATGCATGATGTCACTTTGTATTGTTAGATTTTGTGTTCTAGTAACTGGAATACTCTTTTTATATCAATTTTATGAAGGAAAGTTTATTAGAAAAATCTTATCAATCAGTGGCAAATACAAAAAAGACAGAGAAGGCAACATAAAAGCATATGCTATATAAGTGGTTACTCTAAATAGTTTAGTTCTTTTTTAAATATTGTAAACTTTTTCAAGTAATTATGAAAAATAACCTGAAGTAAAAAATGATATGCAACTAGAAATGGGAAAATCTCACCAGAGTTTGATCAAGTTTTTCATGTATGAATTGCCATGTGCCCGTTTTGGGTTTTCTACTTCTGATCATTTGTAACATTGAGTTTTACTAGCAAGAAAATTAATGGCAAGATTTTAAAGTCTTGAGAAGAAGTGTTGGTAAAAAGATAATCTAGGTTGATGCCAGCTTATTTGTTTGGGAATATTTGCAGAGAGATGCAGTCTTGGAACAAAAATAATATTGAGTGACTTATATGAGCATTCACAATTAACCAGCACAACTTGAATTGTGTATGTTGAGGGCTTGATCCTCAACTAATAAAACACTGTCCAGACTTGAATAACAGTTGCATTTTGATATACTTTCATGTTTGAAACAGAAGCTAGATCAAATAAATTGGTTATTCCAGCTGCTGAAGATTTTAAGGCACATATTTGGTACCCAAATAAAGTTCTAAAGTTCCTATAGATTAAGAGTATTTTTCATTAACGGACTGTGGACCTTTGTACGCATTCATTAAATGACCACAGATGCATGTCAGGAGATGCGATTTTAGGATCGGGGATCAGATCCCACTCACACTATTACTATTCACCATAACCCCAGGCACCTCCTGCACCAGCAAGTTAAAAGCTAGGTGACAGCCTTGCAGATAAGGCTGACAGTCAGCTGGTTGTCAGCCCTAGCCTGGGCAGCCCTAATTCCAGTTCCAGACCTGGAGCTGTCTGGGCTGGGGCTATCAATCATTTGATTGTTGACCCAGCCCTGACAGCCCCAGGTCTAGTTCACCCAGGGCTGTCTGGGCAGGCAATAAGCTGGCTGCTGAAGCTCCACACCAAGCAGCTGTGTTTGGGTTGCCTGGGAAGTGGGTAGGAGGGGAGCTAAAGTGATTCCCCTGCTGAAGACTTTAAACCCATGGGGGAGCTGGGTGTGGGGTTTAACGTCTATGTCAAGGAAGCTGTTCCCTCCCCCACCTCCAGCCTTGGGCTAGGGCTGACAATCATCTGGCTGTTGTTTCCAGAGCCAGTTCTAGACCCTGATGTGATCTGGGCCCTGGGACCAGCAATCAGCTAATTGTCATACTAAGCTGTACATTAAATTTAAGGAGTCATGCATACCAGTCATAAAAATGGTCTGTGTTATATGTGGAACATTTTTATGGCTTGTTTGCCATTTCACGATGCCTTAAAATTGGGTGCATGTGTAGCACCCTTACCATTTATTACCTGTAGTATAAATGTTACATTTACTAGAGGCCTGTAGAACATATTTATACATCAGTGTAATTTTATACAAGAAAACGTGAAAACATACTAGTTGTCTCTTCTCTGCTCTTTATGTTTTACTTAATTTCATAACAAAAACTATTTAAAAAGTCATCTCTGTATCCTTTTAAATAATGCAGCTTCTTTGTACAGTAGTTTAAAATATGGAAATGAATGGAGTTTAATATCTTTCTGAATTTATCAAAGTATTGCTTGTACCAGTCTGTAAGCTTCAAGTAGATGAAGGAAAAAAAAAGCGTTTTACTTAAATATTTAATTTAAAAGTTAATAGGCTCAAATATTGCTGATGGAAAGTTCTTGTGGTAAGAGATGCTCAAAAACAGAAAAGGTAAGAACTTTCAAAATACTCTCTTATGCAGGATTTTCAGAACAATTTTTCACTTGTTGACATCAATGATGGTTTTACTGCCATGTCAGTGGGACTAAAATGCTAAGCACTTCTAAAAAAATCCTATCCTAAAATCTTTTGAACAACTGAGGATGTATTCTAGGTAGCAGTTTAGTCTGTGATTTTTTTTTTTTTAAAACTGCGCCAGGATTTAGCTGAACCTGTAGTAATGCTGTATTCAACTCTCTGAAAGAATTCAGAAGCTATGTTTATGAGTCCAGAAGACTAATTAAAGAGTTCCCCCCTTGATTGCCATATTTAAGTTAACTATCATAGAATCATAGAAGTAGGGTCGGAAGGGACCTTGTAGATCTTCAAGTCCGACCCCTTGCCTGGGCGGGAGAAAAGACTGGACTCAAATGAGTCCAGCCAGGTAGTCATCAAGCCTCTTCTTAAAGATCCCCAGGGTAGGAGCCAGCACCACTTCCCTAGGAAGTTGGTTCCAGCTCCTAGCCGCCCTAACTGTGAAGTAGTTCTTGCGGATGTCTAATCTAAATCTACTCTCTAATAATTTGTGTCCATTGTTCCTTGTCATGCCAGGGGGCGCTAGGGGAA
>NW_017729022.1:143619899-143624043 GCF_001723915.1 Gavialis gangeticus
GCTTTCTCCTCTGGCGCAACCACCAGATTACCCAGTGTACTTTGCAGGGGCCCCACATTACCCGGTGCCTTCTTCATCCTCCCTATGTATTTGAAAAAGGACTTTTTATTATCCTTGATCTTGGACGCTAGTCCTAGCTCTATGTCCACCTTAGCTTTTCTGACAGCCCCCTACAGGCCTGAGCAGAGGAGGTATACTCCTCTTTGGAGATAGCACCCCCCCTTCCACTGGGTGTACGCCACCTTTTTGGCAAGCAGGCATTCCCGGACACCCTTGGTGAGCCAGGGGGGCTTTCGGGCACTCTTGCCCCCCTTGCTTCTTGTTGGGATGGACTCCCCTCGGGCCCTAAGTATCGTTTCCTTAAGGAACGACCACTCGTCCTGGACACTGAGTTCCCGTGCCCTCAAGGACCCCAGCGCCTCACCCACTAGTCTCCTCAACTTGTTAAAGTTGGCCCTTCTAAAGTCTAGGGCTACTGTCTTGCTTCAGGCCCTTGACACCCTGCACTGGATGGTGAATTCCAGCAAGCGATGATCGCCATTGCCCAGGTGGTCAAGAACCTGGAGGCCCCTTACCAGGTCTAGGAGAAAAGGACACCAGAGAAAAATGAAGAATTACTGCAACTGGGGTAATTTCTGCAATAAGTTATTAGTATTTTGATTGCCTTGTTAGATGAGGATATTTCTTTCCAGAAAGGCATACAAAAGGTGCTGGAACACAATTAGAATTTTATCAGTATCATTACATAATTGTCATCTCTCTCTCTCTCATTTTCCAAATGGGGAAAAAAGTGAAACAAATAACCAAACTATTTTGTCCTGGGTAATCTATGTTTTTGTCAGGACTCCCAAACTAGATTCATGTATTTATAGCAGTTAAATAGACTTATGTTTTGGAAGCAATGAAGCCTCAATGTATCAAAATGTAAAGGTGTTGTGATTAGGTAGAAATTTAGGACAAATCGCACACTATTCTGTAAATGTTTTGTCACGTCTTATATTGTGGACTATTGCCACTGCATTCTGTGATCTCATCAGCCATTTCCTACACAGTCTCCCTTGTTGTATGCTGCTGTCTACCAGGAAAAAGAGCTGAGTCTTTAGCAGGTGATCTATTTTTCATGTGGCAGAGGTGTCAAAACTGATGGACCTTCTTTATATATCAGCAAGTACTTCATCCTTTTTCTGATCCTTTTTCTGATCATTTCATTATTTCTCCTTTGATTTCACAAGGTATGGATAAGTTGAAAATTCCCTTGTTTTCACATCAGCTCCAGATTACTGAGAGACATGTGTGCCAGCTGTGTTCTGTTATCTTCATAGTACTTATTGTCCCATGTGATGAAGTGGCTGTGTTATCCATCTTGCTGCCACCTACTTTAATATTTGCATAGTTCTTTCTTCCTGCAGGTAGCCATCATCCTTCTCCACATTGGGATTCACTTTGAATTTTTCACTGGTCTTTTAAAGGGTGTTAAGGGTGCCAATATTATTGAAAGTCTATTCAATCTTTGTCCAGCAAATCAACATCATTGGTGAACTTTAGCGTATACACCTGATTGCTATGTACCTTTATTCTGAGACCTTTGGCCTTCATAACTTGGTTCAGCAGTGATTTATAACAGATCAAGAAGATGTTATTAGGCCTGTGTGAATAGGGAACTATTAGATTTGGATTTGGATTTAACCTTTTCGGGTGCCAAAGATCCGAATCATTTCTCTGATTCGATTCAGTCGAATAGATTCGGAAGATTCAGAGGTGATTTGGAGATTTGGCCATAGAATATAATGGGGAATCAATGAAATAGCTATAACTTTGTTGTCTTTTGGCTGATTCAGATGATGAGGTAGTAGCCTCTGCTACATGCATGTAGTCTGCCAGGTTTCAAGGTGATAGGTGCATGGGGTTCTGGAAAACTTCACCTCAAAGTCCTGAAAGCAAAACTCAGGTCATGTGTGCATGTTAAGCCACAGTGGGGTGAAAACTGCAGGGATGGTAGCTCTTGTGGAGGTTATAAAGTCTGCCAAGTTTCAAGAAGATAGATGCAGGGGTTTCTGGGAAACTGCACCTCAAACTGCTGACAAGAAAAACTTATGACATAGGCTACTGTGTGTGTGTGTGTGTGTGTGTGTGTGTGTGTGTGTGTGTTAAGGCACAACAGAGGTTCCCATGAGCCACAAGGTTTAAGCTGATCTGCACTGCTGCCCAAACACGAGGTGGCAATCCTTTGCTATGTCTGTCCTTCAATATCCAACCTTGTTCGGATGCAAATGATGGATCTTCAATCAAGCACACATTTACTTAGGTTTGCTGTGAGGAGGGGGGTGGTTTGGTTGGCGGGGGTTTACAGAAGGCTCCATTTCTTTACATACTTTATGGGCAGATGTTTTCAACTTTTTTTTTTAATTGACTGCAAATTTACAGACAGTTGGCACCCTAGTCACTCTGTCTATTGCTGACCATCACCCTGTACCAGTTGCTTAGCTCACTATTAACTAGGACTGGTGTTTCTATGCCTTTATGTCTAGCATCTTCATGCCCAGTGTGTGTACCTCAGAACAATCTGTAACAAATCAAATACCATCTTTAAACTTCAGTTGAAACACAAGATGAATTTCCCATTGGTTTCTCTGTACTGGTCTGTAAACAGCTTCAGGCACATGTAGGGTTGTCAACTCTGTTTGAATGTATTCTGGGAGGTTTCATCACATGACATAATGACATTAATGACTGATCTACTCTAAAACTCAATCACTACAGAGTTATCATTTTGCCTTCAGTGGAAATAAGAAGTGTTGTATGAATCACAATTTAACATTTTAAGCATATTGCATAAATAAACAATATTGAAAATCTCAAGTCTCACTAGTTATTATTGTAAGTAAAAGAGTACTTTCTCTTTTTTACAGTCCCTTCAGAGCTGCTTTGTTTTGAAGGGCCCTCACCATCCGTCATTTCCTTAGTGTAGTTAATAGACTAAAGAGAAAATGCCAACATGCCTGCAACACACAATGCCAACATGCCCATGAGAGACAACACCAATATTCCCATGTGCTTGCATATGTTAATTATGGATTACAGTGCATAGATTTTATGTCAGGAAGGCAAATGCATGTTACTATTACATTTTAAAAACCCACTGGACTACTGTATAAATTGGATTCAATATTTATTTTAATGAATGCCCTATCATTTATCTCCTGCATGACTCTCAGCAGTGTCCTGGAGATTTGTATCTAATTCCTGGATACTCCAGGGCAATCCTAAGGGGTTGGGAACCCTGGGCATAAGTGGAAAGTTTCTTTGAATACTGTTTGTCTTTCTTTGTAGAAACTAACATGCTGGTTAGACAGGTATTCTTTTCTCTGGGTTTTGAATCGCTGAAATAACTGGCAGGGATTTTCATAGAATCTTTGAAGGGTTTTGATCAGAATTATAATTGCTTAGCCAAGTCAGGTTATCATCCCTTTCTGTGATCAGTTTCACTCATTCCTAGACTCTTGTTTTTCTTCTTTCTCTTGACCACTCTTGCTTTTTTTTTAAGAAAGATGTCATCTTTGCCTGAGCAGGACAATGGTAGGTCTACAGCAAGACCCATTGGGCAAAATGGTGGATCTGGCTGGTGGCTGGACTTCATTTCTCAGCAGCGCCAGCCCATGTAGCTGGGGCCAGTTTCCATGGAGACCCCAGCAGCAGCTGCCACATTGTGATAGTGTAAGGCCAGGGTTTCCATGGAGACCAGTGCTAGCAGTGCTGGCAGGGCACAAGGCAGGGTACAGAGCTGCTGTGGAGCCCAGCTGGGATCTTTCAGCAGTGACAATGTGGTCTGGAGCTGGGACAGAGCCATGATCTGCCCTGGCTCTGGACCATGCTGTCACTGCCACAAGATCTGAGATGGGCTTAGGAGCAGCTCTGTGCCCTGCCACATGCCCTACCAGCAGGGGAAGCACTAGGGGAGGTTTGGGGGAGATAGTCACCCCAAAATTCTCCATAACTCCTCGTAGCCACCCCTCCCAGTGGCACCACTGCCCACCCCACACGGGTGGTGGCAGCTGAGCCCCCCACCCCAACTCCTGCCCACAGAACAGTCCCCCCTCAGCCCCTCACCAGAAAGACACTGGTGCTGCTGCTGCCTGCCAGTGTT
>NW_017729022.1:143629043-143678080 GCF_001723915.1 Gavialis gangeticus
GTTCTCAACCTTTTTGTACCAGGACCCATTTGTAAACATCGATGGCCAATCCCCACCCAGTGCCCCTCACTCCCAACCTGCTGCCCACAGAACAGTCCCCCCTCAGCCCCTCACCAGAAAGACACTGGTGCTGCTGCTGCCTGCCAGTGTTGCTGGGACTGGTCTCCATGGAAACCTCAGCCCTGTGTTATCACAGCATGGCTGATGCTGGGGTCTCCATGCAAATTGGCCCCAGCCATGTGGGCAAAGGCTCCTGGGAAATAGAATCCACTTCTGGCCACTTCTTGCCCATCTGTGGTCTATAGCTTCTAGGCCTTTGCCTTTTTTGTCATTTAGTGGCTTTGCCATAGGTGCCAAGAACATGGAGGCTTCAGGGCCCTGCCCCCCTTCATGAAGAGGCAGTCCCAAAATGGGAAGATCAAGTCCCAGGCTGCATGACTCCAGGATAACATTTGTCCCAGATTCCCAGTTTCCTGGGTTTTCTGTTCACTGTGGAAAAACGTGGGAGACAGTAGGCTTCCCCTTCCAGGCTGGCAGAGTTCCAGCCTGCAACAGGCAGTGGGGAGTGGGATGCAGGGGGTATCGCATGTGTGTGTACCACATGCATGTGGCCAGGAAAGTAGTTTCAGGCAGTGCTGGAGAGCAGTTCCCCCAGATGCCTGTAAGTTAGTCAATGTGGGGAGGGGGGGGAGGGGGTTGTGCAGATTGAGGCCCCTATGGTGAGGGAAAGAGTTGGGCAGGGGTTGGGCCTGAGTGCCCCCTAGTGCTGCTGGGTGGACAGGGGGTGCCTTGCCATGGTGGCATGGCTGGTGCAGGGCTCCTGGGGTGATGGCAGCAGGGCAGTGAGCCCTGAGCCTGCAATGGGAAGCCTACCCTGCCCTGCACTCCACTCAGCTCTGCTCTGGCCATGCTGCAAGAGGGGGTGGGGAGCATGTACATCTTAGGCCCTCCCAGCAAAAATAAGTCAGTGTATATAGGCTTCACAGTATTTGACAGATTTCTTTATGATGATGTAGTCCTTGATGACTAGTAGTCTAGTCTGCTATTTTTCCCTGATCATCCTTTTTATCTTGATTGCACTCTCAACTTGGCCTCTTCCAGGGTCTTTTCAATATGGCAGCAATATTATTTGTATTCTTTGTGCCAGTTTTCTTTGTCCATCTTAGCTGCCCTCTTGACTTTTCCCTGATGTTTTTGTATGTGGCTGCACAGTAGAGTCCTTGCCTTTGGATTTTCACCTTTACTAGCCAAGTGAAAGGTTTCTTCTAATATCCAGGGCTTCCTAGCAGTGTTACTCTTCCCTCATATATGTGAGGTAGCGGAATTCAGCTGTGAGTTAGCTTCTTCTAGCTGTTCTTCAGTACTCTGACATAGGATGAGCTCTCCCCTGACCCTCTTTTCATACTTCCTTTTTACCTTAGGCCTGTCCTGTTCTATCTGGGTGACCTGCACAGTTTTATGCTTTTTACAGAATGGCTTCAAGTGGAGCTTGACATTTTAGAGTAGGTTGCTGTCATCTCACAGGATACTTGACCTGGGGACTCTGGCACAGAGATATTATGCTTTCCCATCATTTATTTATCAGAACAAAGTCAGTCATGTTCTTGTCAGTGCCAATCAGATTTTCCACTGTTCATTTCCTACATGGTTTCTGTTTGAATGCCATGTTCAGCATGCAGTGGCTGTGGAACCTTGCAAAGTATAGCAATATGACATTTCATAAGGATCTGTTTTCTGGCTCTGTATCTGAACTTTCCCATGACAGCCTTCCATCTGGTGTTATCACTGATTCTGGAATTTTTCTTATTGGTGACAAGAGAAATAACTTTCCTTGTGATATTGCTTTTATAGTCCTCAGCCTGGTTGTAGAATCACTGTTTTCTCCTCCTCGGTGTCTATGCTGGAAGCTTGCACATGGATCAGCTAGGTTGAAGGTGCACCTCTGCCATGTGCTGTAATGATTACCTAGTTTTGTGGACTGCAGTGGATAAATGTTCTTCTGGTCCTACAGTTAAAGACCATGCAATGATCTTTTCATGTTTCATGTCATTGACTGAAAATATGATCCTGCCATCTGAAATAAATACCTTCATGGACTCTCCACCTGACTTCTGAAAAGCCTAGTGTCATGCTGATAAGTCTGTCTAACTTGTATATCAGCAGAGACATATTATCGTTCTTTTTTCTAGGTTCTGATTGTCAAAAGTTTCTTTTACAGTCTACAAAAGCTGTTTCATCTCTGGCAGATTTCCCCATGTCTTTATGCTTCCTTTCCATTTTCAGCTTTGTATCAACATTGACATGACTATCTCTCAGAGAGCTGAGTCAGCTTCATTTCCAGTCATTCTGACAGAAGACCCAGCCTTGAGGATTTCAGTTCATGCTTTCCCATTTGGTTCCACTGAGCTCTTTTTATGACTGGGCTCTTTCATTTTACTAGCAATCATAGCACTATCTTCCTCTCCTCTGTTTCCTCCTTTTACCCAGGCTTGGCACTGGCATTAAGCAAAGCTCAATCAGGAAGCTATAGCCACTAGTAATAATTGGAAACAAGTTTGCCTCAAACCTGGGAGATACCTCAGTGATTTGGGAAAGTTCAGATCTAAGATTGGGTTCAAAGTTTGCAGCTTTTCCTGTCTACATAATGGCCTTATTCAAAACTTGAGATGCTCAATATCTTTAAAAGAAGTAAAAGCATAAAGTATCATGGTAGCAAGCCTTTTAGGACCTGATAAATCTGACTGCATATCAATGATGTAGACTTTTGTTGTCATTAGAGTTGATTCATTTATGAACACTTGAGGAAATTATAACTGTTGCCTTATTCCTAGAAGGAAAATGATGTTGACCTATGAGTTTAAGCATTTTGCTGGGGTCCAGAAGAACACTACAGAAAGAGTCAAACCCAAAACATCACATTAGGCCTACCAATTAGCCTATGGGTTAGCATTTGGCCTGCGGGCTCCTGTCCAGCCACCACTACCCTCTCCCCTAATGCTTGTGCTTAGCAGCTAGGTTCTTTGCCCCCCCCCCCCGGCTTCCACAGGTTACCGTGTTCCTGGGGGCATGGCAACACAGCAGGAGGGGGGTGGAGTGCCTGTACTGCATGCAGAGCGGGGGGTGGGGGCAGTTTGTTCATGCAAAAAAAAAACAAAACTTGCTGCCCATGTTGCAGCATGTTTTTGGGATGAGAGGGGTCAAGGGTGGTCAGCAGGTTGCCCTGCATGTGTCTGGGAGCAGATGGAGACTGGTTGTCTATGTGGTGTGCACATCAGGGGTGTGGGTTCTGGGCTGCCCTCACAGCCAGTGGCCCCCAGGTCTGTGGCCTTCTTGCCCTGTGAACCATGGCTGCCCAGAAGCTGGTGCTAGGATATTTTACCATAAAGAAAATAAATGAATTTCATAAAACAGGGTGTGGGTTTTTTTCCAAAGAAATTTAACATTGAAAATGTTTAAAGAACTCTGGAACACTATTGGACGTCGGCAGTAGCAGGATATGGATTTTACTGAATGGACGTTCTACCTTCAGGCATAAAGATAATATTGGAGAAGAAGGATATTGAATGTGCAATGATATATATTTTGGCTGACACAGCAAAGACAGTATGGAGACAATAACTGGAGGGGATTTTCAGTGTTTGCAATACTGCTGTATAGCTGTTAGAGAAGATAGATCAGGAAATCATTTTATGGATAAGGCCTGTGAGAAAGCCACAGCTTGAATCATGTAGGGGTTTTAAATACTCAGCTATGGACTGAGACAATTTTGTAAAACTTTAGGAAAGGAACCTTTCTAACAGAAGAATAATATAGTTTCTTAGGCAGTTCACTAGAAAGCAACAGAATATACTTTAACCCTAACTTTAGTAAATGCTCCAGTTCTGATAGACAAAACTAAAATTGTGGGGCTTCAGAATTTTATGTTCCAAATGTTACTCTATTTGACATTTTCATGAGGGTAGGTACTTGAGGAACAACATGGGAGAGATTTTTTGCCTTGAGGAAAGCTGACTGAGTAAATATGAAATGCCCCAGGGAAGTTGCCATTGAAATTCTATAGTGTGTAGGAAGTAACTGCTGAAAAAAGAAAGTTTTAAAACAAACAAAAGAATAGGCTTTATATAAACTTTATTCAAGTTAATTTTCAACAAGAAAAGGCAACAAAACCTAATGGGCCACTTCCTCAGCTGGTATAAATCAGCCCAGCTCCAGTGACTTCATTGCAACTATGTCAGATTACACCAGCTGAAGATCTGATTCAATATGATTAAAAATAAAAAGCATAAAGAATAGGACACTTTTAACAATATAAACAATCTGATAGGCAAGTACATATGCCAATATCCAGGATTAATAGGTAATAAAAGGACCATAAAGAAACTGTGCATGTTAGACAGACCCTCTGAGAATCTAGCCTTGTGTTTATTGATGATATCCTAACATGAATAAAAAGATATTTTTACGGTTAGACTAAAATGAAAAAGTATATCTCAGCAGACTAAAATGAAAAGTGGTCCAATAAAATATGAGAATTTGGAATTGAAGGCATTTGGTTTAGAAATGGTAGATTTATTTTAAGCAGCTATATTTCTCCTATCTTTATGAAGAAGAAGGAGAAATGAAAGCTGCCTTAGGGTATAGAACATACTTTCTGGTTTAGCATGGTAAAATATAATGGGAGGTAGTTGTTATTGAAGGTGCTGGATTTTTGTAACAGTGTCAAGTTCAGACACCATGGATCCATGAATTTTAAAGGAAATTAGCATAAGAAAGAAGTCATATCTTACTCTGAATGAATTAATTCTCAAAGTTCTCAAACAGTAAATTGAAGAGCGGAAGTGTCAAAGTATAAAGTAAAATACTTTTCTTTTCCCTTTACAAGTGCATGCAATTTAGCAAGCAATTTTATACTTTTTAGGTTAAGCCTTAGTAGATTATAGTTTTTATGTGGATGACATGGAAATGGATATAGTTTTTTGAGTTTGCAGTAGTTGGTGGTAAGCTGCATGTACCAACTGGATGGAAATTCCAGAACAGTGGCAAGTTATGGCAGGTTGCAGGTAACTTCACCCAAATTTCCCTTGTTGGAATTTGAGACCATTGCTCCTTGTTCTATCATTTGCCACCACTGAAAACAGTCTAGTTCTATCTTTTTTGTAACCACCCTTCAGGTAGTTAAAGACTGCTATCAAGTCCCTGCTCCCTAGTCTTGTCTTCTGAAGACTAAATAAGCCTAGTTCCCTCAGCATCTCCTCACAAGTCATGTGCCCCAGTACCGTAACCATTTTCACTACCCTCCACTGGACTCTCTTCAACTTGTATACGTTCCTCCTGTAGTAGGGTGCCCAAACAGGACACAGAGCTACAGATGTGGCCTCACCAGTGCAGAGTAAAGGGAAATAATTACTTCCCTTGATCTGCTGGCAGTGCTTCTACTAATGCAGCCCAGTATGCTGTTAGCCTTCTTGGCAACAAGGGTACACTGTTGACTCATATCTAGCTTATTGTCCACTGTAACTCCTGGGTCCTTTTTTGCAGAGCTGTTGTTTAACCAGTTGGTCCCATACCTGTCTGAGATTCTTTTGTCCTAAGTGCAGGATTTGCATTTGTCTTTGTTGAACCTTATGAGATTTCCTTTGGCTCAACAGTCCAATTTGTTCAGGACACTGAATCTTAGCCCTACACTCCAGCATATCTACTATTCCTTTCAACTTTGTGTTATCTGCCAGCTTTCTGAAGGTGCACTTCACCTTGTCTTTGGGATCGTTAATGAAGATATTGAAAAAAATGGCCCCAGGACTGACCCCTGGGGCACTCCAGTAGAGACTGGCATTGAGCCTTTTGATCACTACCTGTTGAGCCTCACAATCTAACCAACTTTCTATCCACCTTACAGTCCATTCATCCAACCCATACTTCCTTATCTTGCTTGTAAGAATGCTGTGAGAGACCATATCAAAAGCCTCACTAAAGCAAAGGTATCTTTGCTTTCCCCACATCCACAGAGTCAGTTATCTCATTGTACAAGGTAATCAGGTTGGTCAGGCATGACTTGCTCTTGGTGAATCCAGGCTGATTGTTCTGGATGACTTTCTTCTCCTCCCAGTGCTTAGAAATGGATTTCTTGAGGACCTGCTCCATCATTTTTCCAGGGACTGAGGTAAGACTGGTCTGCAGTTCCCTGGATCCTCCTCCTTCCCATTCTTAAAAATGAATACTATATTTGTCCTTTTCCAGTTGTCCAGGATCTCCCACAGTCACCATAAATTTTCAAAGGTAATGGCCAGTAGGGCAGTACAAATAGGGAAGTATTTGATTTGGATTCAGATTCAGCTGATTCAGAGGACAGTGATTCGATTTGGAGATTTCAGAACACTGGTTGGTGGACAGGACCACTGTTCCTGGGCAACTGGCCAGATCTGGCCACATCTGGCTGTGGCTGGCCTGGTAGGCCAAGGGGTTGCAGTCCAGCAGCTCCATGTCCTCAGTGAGATAGCCACTAAAGCCTTGGCACTACCTGCCCAAGGCTGTGGTCTGGTGTGTCTGGACCCCAACATTGAAGCCATGGCCTTGGCCCACATTGGTAGCAGCTGGTGTGGAGGAGACTGACTGACTGGTGCTGGTGCTGGGAGTGCTGGCACGGGAAAGTGAATCCCCCTCTTCCACGTCCCCTCGCCTCTGCCCTTCTGCCTCCCTGACACTGTTGACCAGCACCTGTGGCCATTGGTCGAGGGTTTTGGTGCTGCCAGTGCACATGCTCCCCTTCGCCCTCGGGTCTCACATGCCCGCCAGCATGTGGACTGTCCTGGACTGCAAGAGATCCAGCCATCTCCTGATGTCCTCCTTCAGCTACCTCACCAGTGCCTGCACATCTGGTGACAGCGGTTGCCCCAGCCAGGAACAATGATCCCCTGGAAATTCTCCATTTGGTTCTCCAGTGCCCTCACTATGGGGATTACCTGCCTGCGGCGGGCATCACCAGCGCTGAAGATCTCAGTGGCCTCAAGAAAGGGCTTGAGGACCACCATGATGTGGAAGATGGTATCCCACTCAGCTCTTTTAAGGGGACTGCTGATCTGAATCTCTCTGAACAAGGCCATCTCATGGATGGCCTTCCATTGCTCCACCAGCTGCATCAGGTATGTGGAGTTTCACTGAGTCTCCACATCTTGCATGATTTTGTGCTGTGGGATGCTCAGCTCTACCTGTTTCTCCCACAGAATCTTGCTCCCCTTGATGCTGTGATGGAAGTAGCATGCAAACTTTCTGCAATTTGAAATCAGCTGGGTGGCAGTGACTGTGCCATCATCAAGTCCTGCCCCCTTCCAAAGCATCCCTGACTATGAGGTGCTGCTTGTGCACCACACAGCAGATGCCAACAAAGTTGGCATTACAGATGGCTTTGACCATGTTGGCCCATTGTCTGTGACCATGAACCCAGTGGCGACATGTAGGCAGTGCATGGGGATGCATGTGCTCCCCCTGAGAGCACTGGTGCACCCCCTGACCAGCCATGATCACCACTTAGGTGATGGGCAGGGTGGGCAGGTGGGAGCACTGGTGCCCCTGCCTGCAAGTGCCGAGTGATTGCTGCAGCTGCTCCCAGAAGCGGCCACAGCCATTCCCAGAAGTGGCTGCAGTGATCAGCCATCATGGGATCAGCCGTGGTTCCCCCCACTGCCCATTCAGCAGCATTGGCCATGGGAGACCCCCCTCCCCGATCAGCAGGACTGGTCGCAGGGGGAGCATGTGCCCCCCCTGACTAAAGTGGCACCAGTTGCCCATGCATGAACCCATGGGTGAGCTTGCCCTTCCCAATGAGCCACCCCTGTACCATGTGGTTCATGGCCACCATGATCTCCCTTGCCCTGTGGCCCTGCCTTCCACAGCTTTTCCATCAAGTACTCCCTGCATGCATCCTACAGGGAGGGCACCATCATTCTGCTAAAGGTGATGCATGCAGGCATTTGGTAGGATGGGGCCATGAGCACCATAAGCCATCTGAACCTTCACTGCTCAACTAAGGAGAAGGGCTGGCCATCCAGAGCAAGCATCTCCCTAATGCTCTGGGTGATCTTGCTCACTCTTGCAATGCACCCATCCTTTGTCTTTGGCTTTCCCCCAGTGATCCAGGGTGGCCTGCCTTTGCTTTGGGGGGGTGGGGACTTTGGAGCAAGTGGGGGACTTCCCTTTGGGCATGTTCCCAAAGGTGCCAGGCTGAAAAGGAAGAAGGGCAAGGGGGTGATGCTTCCTCAGATGCAGGAGCATCACTGTGGTGGTGAAGTGTTTTGTCTCCTTGCTTCAGTTGATCTGCCTTCAGCAGTGTTGGCAGATAACATACTCGGGATCATCTGCCACCTCAAAATGATTGCACACTACACTACTCCCCTGTTTCGGGTGAGGGTGGGGATCCTGTCTTATCTCCCTCCTCAGCAGGCAGAGGCATAAGAAGAGGAGGAGCTGACTCAGGTGAGCCACTTGCCTCCACAATGTCCTCTGAGGTGCCTTCCTGACAAGGAGACTTGGATCTAGTGGAACTTTGAGGGGTGTGGAGCACAAAATAAGATTCCCCCTCAGTCCCCAGAATTGTGTGAGTCAGGGTGTTCAAGCCCCCTGGTTCCAGAGCCAGCTCCTCCTCTGGCAGTGGGAGGCTCATGCTGGGAGATGACACTGGGGTAGAGGAGACAGTGATTCTAGTTCTGATGCCTATTTCTGGAGTTAGGGGATGTGGTACAGGTGCAGGGACAGGTACTGCTTGCACCTCCTTGCTTCCAGTGGCAGCAGAAGACTCATGGCTTCCAGGAAAGAGGATGCATCTATGTGGAGTCGAGTGGGGGCGGGGACTTGCAGCTCTAGCTCTCCCCCTTCCCCCTCTAGCCTCTCTCCCTCCCTTGCCCAAAGACCTGGCACCTGCCTTTCCAGCATCCTTCATATTAATCTTTCCTGTGCTGGAAAATGTGTCTCTGTGTGTAACTACTTAATAATATATGTCGTCGTGGTCTTCTCTGATGTATGACTGTCTGACTTCTTCTGTGTTATGTTTATTGTTGTGTGTATACCTAAAATAATATCTCTTCTTCTTCTTCTATGACTCTCTGGCTTCTGTGTTTTGTGTTAATCTGGATCTCTATCTGATTTCTTCTGTGTTGTCTTTAATCTGTATGTAACTAACTATAAGTAATAATATCAAGAACTATATATAATCTCTTCTTCTTTTATGAATGCCTGACTTGTTCTGTGTTGTAATAATATCTGACTTCTTCTATGATGTATGTGGTGAATGTGTGTAATGTATGTGCTTCCCTGCACAGTGATGGATCACACTGTTAGGGAAAATGCAGCTTTCTTTTTAAAAAGTGTTGGGGGAAAAAAGAAGAAGAAAGAAATGGATTGGATAGGGATAAGTAGAGGGATTCTAGTTAGTAAGCTGTATCGAATCTTTTCCAAGAATAGAAAGTAGCAAGAGACTAACTAGGTAGGAAGCCAAGTCAGTCCAGTACCTTTCAGATGCTGTTGCAGAGGAAGAAACAGCCCAAAAAGGCACAGAATTCCTGAGACAGAGGCTTATATGCTGTTTCTACATCCCTCCCCGAGAGCACTGTGATTGGAAGGGAACTCGGGGGGGGGGGGGGGGCGGGAATCAGTCATTGGCCAGCTAGAGATGTCAATCTTTTCCCCCTGCTCCCGCTCTCTCTTCTCAGTTTCTGTTCCCCTAAAAGACTGCCATCCAAATCTCTAAATCTTTTCTGAATCTTTTCCAAATCAATTTTTGTCTTCTCCTGATCCTATTTGGCTTCAGTGATTTTTGCCTCTGAATCAGGCCAAATCTTCTCCAAATCGAATCTCAAACCAAAGCTTTGCACATCCCTAATGGCCAGCAGCTCTGCAATGACCCTATGGATTTATACGTATCCAGCTTTTCTAAATAATCCTTAACTTGTTCTTTCACCACTGAAGGCTGCTCACTGTCTCCCCAAACTGTGCTGCATGGTGCAGTAATCTGGGAGTTGACCTTGTCTTTGAAGACTGAGGTTAAAAAAGGCATTGAGTACTTCAGCCTTTTCATCCTCCTCTGTCACTAGGTTGCCTCTCCCATTCAGTAAGGGACCCACACTTTCCCTGACCTTCCTCTTGTTGCTAACATACTTGTAGAAACCCTTCTTGTTACCCTTAAAGTGTCTTGCTAGCTGAAGCTTCAACTGAACTTTGCCTTTCTGATTTCATCCCTTCATGCCCGAGCAATATTCTTATATTCCTTCTTTGCCATCTGTCCAAGTTGCCTCATTTTTGTAAGCTTCCTTTTTGTGTTTAAACTCACTGAAGAGTTCTATGCTAAACTCATTTGGCCGCCGGCCATATTTGCTAGTCTTCCTGCACATCAGGATGGTTTGTTCCTACACCTCAGTAAGGCTTCTTAAAAATACAATCATCTCAATTAATGTCAGCAAATCATCTCAATTAATGTCAGCAACTGAATTCTCCAGGACTTCACTTCTTTTTCTTAGAGTGGTAATTATTTAAACAAACAAAAAGAAATCCTCGAGGATTATCAAAATATTTGCAGTGTTCATGACCTTTCAGCTATTCTGTTTCAGTCTAAATATGTGCATACATGAAGAATTCAGTACTGTTATTTTTGAAAGTAAGTGGTAATTCTTGGCAACCATTGATCCTCTGGATCATGGTGTATGCACAAGAGGTCCATGTGACCATCACACCAAGACCTTCAGCTCATATATTTAGGCAAGAGCATGGAGGAGTAGAGGCTGCCCTACACCTACCATCCCCCCTTTAGATCATCTATACAGACCCAAAGGTGAGACTGAATCCAGAGGTTCAGTGCTTTCATGGTTGTAGTTTCTGCTAGAGAGCAACAGATAGCTAGAGAGAAAGATTAGAGCTGCTTCTGACTGCCTAATGCCTCAGCAAAGGCATGTTTTTGTTAGGGTGATGTCCCTTAGTCTTTCTCCAACCATGGAGTACCCACAAGGCAGTGAGGGCTAGGGTTTTGAGGCACACCATACTTGCCAATCTCTGGAGGTTGCAACATTGTGGTATTTTATAGGAGCTGGCCCACCACATTATCACCAGGCCCTCCAGTTGGATGCAGTTTACAGTCATACCTAGGACCCAAATGGTACTTATTAAATTGTTAATAGGGACTTCTCTATATATGCACAATCTAAACAGGAATTTCAGGGATATTGGTTGATAGTAACAAAACATATAATAGCTATTGAAGAACAGTGTAATCAGATTCAGAAGAATATGGATTCTTCAAGTGAATGGAAGAAAAAGTTTCATGTGCAATCACATTTAAAAGAGTATGTCTTGGGGTAACAAATACTGAGTATATTAAAGTGGAATAATCATAAAGTCTGTTAACTGAAAAATGGATTTCTAAGTTATAGTAACAGGAAAATCTTTGTATCAGTTAGAATGGACAGATCCTCATACCACCTGAGGATCTGTCCATTCTAATTGATACAAATCAATATTCTTCTTTTTACTTTAACCATATAGTAGACCAGTCTGGTTCTCCTGTAACTTCAGTGTGGTTGGGTTAATTTACATTAGTTCGGGATCTAACCTCGGAATATTGAATCGTATCTAAGGTTTCAGTAATATACTTTCCACTCAGTCTTTTTGCATTCCTTTTATATATCCACTGGACCTAACGCTTACATGATGACAAATTTGGTTTAAGGAAAATATCTTATTTGCTGTAATTGTATTAAAATGTCTAATGATAGACAACACCTTCGTTGTTATCTAAATGCTGGAGAACCAGAACCATTTAAATCCAACTAACCTGAATAATTAAATCCCTGAAACTAGGTTGATATTCAATTTTGTGAAAAAAATATGTTGTTGGGCTACTTTGTACATAGCACATTTCATGATTCTATAGCAAGCTGTAACAGATCTCAGGTTTATCTGCTGCTCTGTAGGTTAATCAAATGATTTGTGTGTCAGGAGGTTGGCCATTAGATGATTTGAAGTTATAAATCCTTGGGAGTAGAAGGAAAACAAGAGATGGACAACAAGCTTATTGTAGGTTCTTGTGGTCTTCAGGCAGGCTTTTGAACAGAAATTTTGAATTATGCAAATAGTCTCTGCTTTTCTTAAGTTTGCACTTTTCAAAAACTGCAAGACAGGTGGATAGAGGTTCACTAATGTGACCCATCTTGAATAATTTTTGTAAATATTCTCAGCTATTCATAGCTCAAATAGTGAATCAGGCTGATCTATATCTCATGCACTACCGCTACTTATTTCTCTATTTTTAGTATTCAGTTAAGTGTTTTTGTTATATGCTGATTAAACTAATGGAAAGAAGGATTATTTCTATCATAGCATCAAACAAATCTGGCCTTTATATAATAAACATCATGAAAAAGGCATTTTAATAATTGCTGCTCAGTTTCCTGGATTATTACTTGTAATGCCAGTGCTTGATAATCATATCATTGTTTTTATGACATTCTTGGTGCAGAAGCTGGAGAAGGGGAAATTTTTCTACATTTCTGTGTGCTCTATATTTTTTCTACATTGAAGTATGATGATAGATCTTTTTTCCTTGCACAGTAATCTGCCCTCTGTATCTTTAAATAAATATTAAATGACTATGCTTGTGATTGCTTTGCCCTCCTTTCCCCCACTTTTCTCTTCTGAACCAATTTCCCTCACCTCTTTAATAAAGTACTCAAGCAATGAGAAAAGCCTTGTTCATACATCTTTTTCAAGTGAAAAGTATTTAACTAATGACACTTTTGATTAAGAAATAAGGGCCAAACAGAGTCAGAAATTAAGATCTGATTGGAAATCTTGGAGTCTGCAAAACCAGGTTAAATGAAAGTTGAAAAGGTTCTGATCTTATATTGTTTTATTAATGGCTTAGACTCATTTTCTCAAACCAGCAGTTTTAATTAGAGATATGCACAGCAAGGATTACCCACTTTTACCCATGCAGGTAATTGCTAATCTAGCTAGCCAATTACCTGCAAACTTTTGGAATGGTGAACTACTGAATACAGAAATGTGAGGAGACTCTGTTCTTATAAATTACTTAGGGACAGCTTTTCTTTCCCCAAACTGTAGACACTGAAAGTGTGTTTGCAAAGATTTCAAGATATTCCATTGAGGTAGTATGACACTGCACTATATCAGTCATGGATTTATGGAAAATTGATTGTGTCAAACTAATATCTTTTCTGATGAGATTACAAATGTGGTTGATATTAGGGCTGTGTGAAGCTTTGGTCATTGATTTGATTCAGAGGAGATTCTCCAAATCCAAATCAAATCAGGAGACCCATTAATCTCTCTGAATTGAATCGGAAGCCTTGATTCAGAGAGATTTGATGATTCGGCCATAGACACAGCTTTATATGTCTTTTCTACATACCTCAAGGTACCAGGCACAGCTTTTGAATGCTGAGATGGTGGGGCAGATAGAGCATCCCACAGGAGCGTGGTGGGTCCCCCATGTTATTGGCAGTGGGCCTGGAAGTAGACCAGAAGCACTTCCAGGTCTGCGGTGGAGTGTGCAGGGGGGCACCTGGGGTCCCCTCGCAGCCAATCACTGAGGGCAAGGGGGGGTTCCCCATGCACTTGGCAATGGACCAGAAGTGGAATGGAAGTACTTTTGGTCCACTTCTGGGGCCACCGCCAGGATGTGGGGGACCCCCCCCATCATGCTCCTGTGGGCTGTTCCATCTGCCCCACCATCTCAGCATTCACAAGCCACACCTGGTACCTTGAGGCACATAGAAAAACAATATAAAGCTGTGTCTATGGCCAAATCGGTGATTCTCTAAATCAGAATTGAATCTTCAGATTCAGATTTGGCTGAATCGAATCAGGACAGTGATCTGAATCAGTGAATCGAATTACTGTTCCCCGAATTGGGCTGAATCCGAATCCAAATTGAATGCAGCCTGCTTCACACACCCCTAGTTGAGATCAATGATAATAGTGATGTTATAGGTTTCTGTGAAGCATTTGACTTTGTACCACATAATATTTTGATTAACATCAAAATTAGCATAGCACACACGATTAGTCCATTCCCTAACATCTATGAAACTATTCATTAAATACATAAAAAGCTGGTTAAACAATAAGTTTAGAATTGTAACTGCAAGTACAGACTGATCATCCAGTGGCTATGTTTCTAGAGACCTTCTTTAGGGATTGATTTTTGCTCCTATATTTGATTTTTAAAAAATTCAGTTACTGGCAGAAAAGCATAAAATCATTACTTAATATGTTTCAGAGGATGCAAGAGTTTTGGAATGGTAAATAAGGAAGATGATAGGTCAGTCATGCAGAATGAGCTAACTGTGTGGTAAATTGGGTACCAGAAAACAACATATGTTTCAGCATGGCCCAGTGTGAAGGCATACACCTAAAAGCAAAAACTGCAGATTAAAAACAGAGGATAGGCAACTGTATCCTGGAAAGCAATGACTCCAAAAAAAGGGCTCATGGTGGAATTCAGCTGACCTTGAGGTACCAGTCCAGCTAACTTGAGGGGGTGGCTTGATCACAGGTCTACAAGGGTATGCACTTTCTTGGCATATCCTAGGAAGAATACTTCTGCTTGTACCTGTAAAACCCAGAAATATGGTGATGTTGCCTGTCTTGGGCAACATCATACTTTGTGGGCACTTTAAAGGCTTTAGTCTCCAGGATGCTTGAGATCACCTGCTGGCCACACCCCTAGTACAGTTTCACTGCCATATTTCCAGGTTCAGCTTGTGCAAATTTGAGGGGGTGGGAGAAGCAGGGCATCCCTAGAGGCATGTTTAGGACATGTTATAGACATACAGTAATTATTTCCATGGTGTAAGAGAATGCCGTAATATAGGACTCTTCAATATGGGAGATAAAGGATAGAAAATGAAGCTAGGCAAATTCAGATGTGAAATAATGTGCATGTTTTTAACATGGATTTAATTAGCCATTAAAACAATTTGGCAAATGTTAAAATTCCATTGCTGGAAACCTTTAAATTGAGAATGAATGCTTTTCTGAAAGATAATTTTCTACCTATGGACCACAGGGCTGTGTTATCTGGCCTGTGGGGCTCCTGCTGGTCCAGAAATTTAGCAGCAGTGCAACAGTGGCAGCATCTACTATGTTGACTTGGGTATCAATATTTTTGGTAACATTTTTTGTAAAGTGACCTGTGGATGTGTAGTCTGCTGCATGATTATCACTTAGGTTGGTCTAAAAAGGTGCATATGGAATCTCTAGTGTTTCTCTGAGAGCTGGTTATACAAATCAAGAGCTAGATCTCCTTGAATGAGAATGCATTCCTTTTGGACAACGGATACCACAAAGCAATGATTTTCACAGTCCACAGATGGAAATGCAATTTCTAATGTAATTGAGACTTGATATAATATAATTGAGACTTACAATAGCTTTGTAAAATGGCATTAAGGTTTTTGGTGGAATCTTTCAAAGAACCTGGCTGAAGAGGATAGATTCCATTAAAAGCTGATGAGACATTTGCACTTCAGTCACTTAATTCCTTTGATTCCCACCCCTTAGATCACTAGAAGAAGCTGGCTAGGAGCTATTAGAAGAACCAGACCATAGGGATGATGTTCTCACAACACCTGCAACTAAAGGATGGGCCACCTTAATATCCATTTTATCCACAGAGTCAGCTTGAGCTCCCCTATGAATTGTTTTGGTCACAGCCCAACTTGTATTTTAACTGTTTTTTTCCAGAGAAGTGTTCTATTGGCAATGACCACTAATTCATTTTCATTATCATTAGTGATTGGATGCACTAACTAGACAAAGATGAAGAACAAAAAGAAATGGAAAAACTGAATATCCTATGGGTTAGGGATGTTATCTAAGAAAGAAAAATAACGGGGGCATGGGAGATTTAATTGATGAAGGAAATATATATGAAACGAGGTCACACTAGCAATGTGGCTTGTTGTTCCCTACTAGTGCCTCTGTCTAGAGGTGTATACATCTGCTATTGCTTCAAATTAATAAGTATGCTCATTTAGCACAGGCAGCAATGACTGGTACATTTAGAGCCTTGATCTTGTGTTTGGTCCTTGCAAACCAGCACCCTTCTCGAGATGTTTTGCATATGTATTTGATATTATTGATCTTGGAATTTTTCTTGAAACTTCTCCATTTTTTTGTTTGTCAGGCTGAACATGAAGATTTTTTTTACTGTGTCTAATGATGATCTGTCAAAGCAGTCCCTGCAACTTCTGGGTTTCAAGCCTGAATTCATTTTTTTTGCTTGGCTCTTATGTTTCCCCATTGTTTTTTTAAGCAATGTAGGATAGCTTTGAGAACTGAAAAAAGTAGGAGCAAAAAGAAGAACAAAAACCATCTTGGCTAGGTTTTTAGTTAAGTTTTCTCACTCCACATTAATGCAATATGATAGCACATGCTGTGTTCAAGCCAGCCTTTTTTCTTAGGGAGCTCCCAGGATGGAAATATAATTGGCTCTAAATGTACAGATGCTTTATGTACAAAAGTATAATATCATATTTTTCCTTGCAATAAAGGAGGGTTTTGTAATAAAGAAAAGAACTGTTTCTGGCAAGTTGCAGAAGGTTTATGAATGATGGATAAAGTATTTGCTCTTTCTCCTTATGCACTTGCAGCGGCCTCTGGCTCAGAACAATATTCCCATGCTTTATTTAATTCCTGTTTGAGCCTGAACAATTGAAACTGAAAACCCCCAATCAGCAATATTGCACTTCTAATGTTGTCAGGATTTCCTACAGGCAACTCTAGTAAATTGCCAGGGCATGCTAGGGTATGGGATGCTAATTTAGGAAGTTGAAAATTATCTTAATAAAAAATGAATAGTGCTGCGAATAGCAGCAGTTTGTTTACTTGAGAATAAACCTCTCAAGAGTGAGCCCCTTCAGATCTGTGCAGCTGAGAGTCCTGGCCCCAGGTCCTGTTGAAATCAGCAGGGTTTGTCATATATAATGAGGAGAATGTCTGGGGCACCAAAGTGCATGTGCCCTTTGTGATCTGGTCCTTCTGCCGTCATGCATACAGCAACTTGGCTTCAGGGGGTGACAGTTTAGAATATGGTTTCACAGACTTTCTTGTATTCTTTTCTTCTCACGGAGTGAGAATCTGATGCAACTGATGTTGAATTTCCTGGGAGAGATGTAATTCTTTATTCAGTCCTAAAACAACAAAGTAGTTAAGCACATGATTTGCTGGACAGATTAACAACAACATAACCGTTGATAAAACTTGTAACACTTTCTGTTAAATTTGATAAGGATATTGTTTAAAGGAAGTCATACAAAAATATATAATTAATACAAAAATAACTTGTGTTGTTTTAATAAGAACTATTATGGATGTTGAGAATCCATAGGAGAGCGTAAGAAATAGATTTTGAGTTTAAAATAGAGCAATATGGAATTCTTTAGCTTGTGTAAAACTTTTAGGAAAAAGATGAATTCTTTCCTGTGTTTATGCAGCATCTGGTACAATTGGGCCTCATCCAGATTGGGGCCAATGGGAGCTACCATATTATAAATATTTAATAACACCACCACAAGGAATGTCCCCTTCTAAAGAGGTGTTATGTGCCAGGTATGCCTGATGGTTCATGGGTATATATTTCTAAGCATGTAGTCTAGTATTAGTGAATGGGTCCTGTGGGGCTGCTTGAAGGAGCAAAGAACAACAAATAAATCAATTGGCAGCTGAATGTGAGATACCACTTTGCAGTGTGGAGATGAGAACAGAAGACTAGTCCTCTTCAACCTTTTGCTCTAAAAACCTGCTTTTTGTGCTTCATCTCTGCATCAGAGTAGGAGCAGAATATTTTAAAGTCCAGTGAACGAAGCTTCTCTGAGGCCCAAATGCTTCTGTCCTTCAAGGTGCCTTGGAGCTTGTGAGGTTACTACTAGAAAGCTTATTCTTTAGGAGCTTGAAAAAGCAATGGAGATTTGTCAGTGTGTGACTCTAAGTTCCTAAAGCCAGTGGAAATACTGGAAGATAAGTCACTGTGCTCAGAATATGAACACAGCACAGTGAGCTGTCTAGGAATCTTTTTTTTTTTTTTTTAAGTTGTAGCTGTAATCCACTGGAGACTTTATAGACTGGGGGAATGAGGAGAAAGCAACTTTTAGGTGATTATGGTGGTATCAGAATTGGTTAGGTATTATACAAACCCATTAGGAAAAATGTCTTCTCTCTAAAGGGCATGATACTTTTCTCATTGTTGCTATTGTGAATCAGGACTAACTGTATTGAAGTCAATGGGTCACACTGCAGTAGTAACACTGTGAAAGCTGAATTGGGTCTTAATTCCGGGTTCAAATGTAAGTCAGCATGCAGGGTCATTTATACTCCTTTTATCCCTTGCACTGGTTATACATATTTTGACATAAAGTTTAGATAGGGAGACAGATCGCAGTAGGTGGCTACTCCCCCTTTTTTGTATGTAGGCAAAAAGGGATTAGACTGTGGATGGTGAACTGGTCCATGTGGTTGAGTTGGAGCATAAACTTCTCTTGAAAAAAATCAGTGTAACTTATTTCCCCATGAAATCAGGGAAAGCCAGGGACAGAATTGACTGACAAAAAAAAATTAAGTTCACCCCATATATGTGACTTCATATATTGTATAACCTAGCTAGGACCAACCAGCTACATATTATTTAAATTAACTTTACAGATCTCCTGAGAGATCCACTGATATGGGAAGATCTGGGTTTGGTAGGTGACTGTAAATCACCTACAGTCACCTACCAAACTGGTAGCCTTCTGGGTCTCGGGGGGGGGGGGCACACAGGGTCCTCTTTGGCTGATAGCTGAGGTGGGGTGGCATGCCTTCCCTCCCCCCTCCCCCCTGCACACTCCCCAGCAGAACTGGAAATGGACCAGAACTACTTTTGGTCCACTTCTGGGTTTGCTGCCAAGCATCTGGAGGCCTCCCCCCGCAACCCTTTGCACTCCTGTGGGATGTTCCACGTGCCCCAGCATCACAGCCTTGACAAGCCACATCTGGTACCTTGAGGTATGCAGAAAAAACATTTAAAAGCTGTTTCTATGTCCGAATCACTGATTCTCTGGATCAGCATTGGATCTTCAGATTCAGCCAAATCAAATCAGGGACAGTGATCCGAATCAATTAATTGAATCACTGTCCCTGATTTGGGCCAAATCCGACTTGAATAGGGCCCGCTTTGCACACCCCTACTGCGCACTAGTGTCAGTGAACGTCTTTTTAGGTGACAGTACGGCATAGTAACCTAATAATACTATGCAGTAATGTATTAACACTGTCTGTGCTGTGATATGCTACTGCATGGTGTTATTTAGCTACTGCGCAGTCAGTGTTTCACATAGATCTGCAAACTAAGTATGACTGTTTTGCTCCTGAGGCACTGTAAGTAGGTACTGCCCTTTGCTTAGTGCAGGTTGCAAGGTGCCAATCCAGCCTTCATGGATTGTGTTTGTACTTGGTGACTTAGACACACCTTAGGAACATCGCATTGAGGAGCTCTTTCCATATGCTATAAATGGGTTCAGTCTGCTTTTTCAAGTTACAGGGATTAATCTCACCAGTTACTGAAGTAAGGGAAATATGTCCTTCAAATTTTCCATTTAGGGCTTAATTAGCAATCCCACATCCTGCATAGTAACAGTTCTGCTCAGAATGCAACAACAAGCTTCTTGCATCACTGTTCGAGTGTTTAATGGGGAGTGGAAATGACATATGACTTTATACCTTGGTAAACCTGCTGATTTGCTGTGCTTAGTAGTAAGCACTATCATTCAGAATACAGGAAGCATAACAAGGGTTCCTTTGGGAGTGTATGATTTTATTTTATTTTTCTTCCTAAACTGATTGTGGGTACAGGAAGTCAAACGGTGGAAGGAAATGAGAGGTGGGAATGAGGAGAGTGAGAGAGGGGAGGGGGACTTCAAAAGGACAGAAAGGAAGTGAAAAGATAGGGAATAGTAAAAAGAGAAAGTGACTGAGAGAGAGGGAACCAATTTATGATTGAATGATCCTTTCTCTGTAAGTGGGAAGGTAGTGATTTCACGCACACGCACACATGGGGGGGGTGTATGTATGTATGTGCACATACACATGCAGAGAGAGTAGAACATAATAGCAAGTAAATGGAAGGGAAAAGTAAGGAGCTAATGAGAGGCAAAATTAGAAAAAGAAAAGAAAGTGTACTGAAGTGATAAAGGTTGATATGGAAAAAATGACACATTAAAATATTAAATATTATAAAACTTATTCTGAGGAAATATAGCCCCTGAAAATGACTTGAAAAGAGAGTTCAGCAGATATAAAAAGAAGAGGACAGTAAATGAATACAAAGGAAATGAAGAAGTAAAGATTAAACAATATATTAAATACATATTTTATAAAAAAGTTTATGACATTTTCTACAGGTATTGAGATTAAAATATAGTTAAATTGAATGAAGACATCAATTTTAAAGAAAAAAAATACAATTTTTCTATAGAATATCAACCTACAGCCCAGTAATTTATGTTAATTCTTGCTCAGAATGAATTATTTACTTTCCATCCTGTACCACCTCTCAGCTGTTCTTCAGTTTTCTGGAAACTGAATGCAGATCCTTCTCATCACCAACATGTAAGGTCACCTGTGTCTTTTTATTTTAGGCTTTCCCAATGTACAAGGGATCATAAATAAGATAATGAAGCAGATAACTTTAAATCTGGTATTCCCTAAGTGGCGTCTGATTTTTTTTTTTTCCAATCTAAATAATATATGGAGGTTTAAATGAATTTTCTATATGTTATCAGGAAAAAAAGTGAAAACAAATTCTATTCTCCTCCATCCGCAGCAGGTTTTACACTTTGAGCATTAAGAGTTAGAATAGTTCACTACCCTATGGAAGACCTGAGTTGGATTACCTGCACTGCCATTAATTTCTGGTATGACCTTGGGCCTAAGAGTTACTGTCTCTGTGCCTTGGTTACCATCTGCACAAAGGAGAATAATATATCTGTTTCTTATAAAGGTGTTGTGAGGACAAATGCAATAAAGAATGTGGGGATGGAAACCATGTAATTATCTTGTATGGAATATATAGTTTAGATAAAAATACAATTGAGACTTGTGCATAAAGATTTGTTTGTTTGCTGCTTTGTTTTGATAAAGATTGGAAAGTTCTTTCTCTCTGACCTCATTCCAGTTACCCTATCTAAAGGAAAGGAGAAAACCAAGTATACCCAGGGTTTCTTTTTCTCAAATGCAGTATTTCTGATTTGAGTGAATTGTTCTTGGAATTCTGGCTTGATCACTGATGTCAGAAAGAAAAAAAATCAATATTATGGATGTGGGTTGTTTTCCCTTCTTTCTTTATTATTCAGTCTCCCATGAATTTTTATTTCATTTTATTTTGGTTGTAGGAAGCAGTTTTACATTTGGCTTTCAAAATAAATGCCACTTTTTCCTTCTGATTTTCAGGGAATTCCAAATTTATGCTCCTGTATCTAGATGAAACATGGTTCTCCAAGTTCTTCAGATTCCCGTTTGTTCCCATATGTCCTTTTAAATTGTTTTTTTGGTGAGTGGTCCTATTCTGGATCAGCTTGCCATAGTGTGATCTTTGCTTTTAAGAGCTATAGTCTGCCCATTTCTTCTGGTGTATTATTTGCTATTTTTGTTTTTCTAACATGTAAGGAGAGATTAATTCAGGTCCTTTCATTTTTATTATGCTTTCAGTTTCTGTCTTCATTATAAGATGTCATTCTGTACCCGTTAAATTCTCTGGCAAAACTGATCTCTCAGATTCTGGAGAAATTTCCTAAAAAGTTCAGGCTCTGAATCTAAACTTCTAAGTCATCACTGAAGCTGTAAATATATGCCACATTTTACACAGCCCTAATATTCCCAGGTTTTGACCCAGATCAAAACAGGAGTGGCAGAGCCATTTATACAGGTAGCCTTTTCAAGTTACACTGTTTGTCCTCCACCAGCAGGTGGCCAGCCGGAACACATCCTAGCTGGCTTGTTAGGGAATAGCCCATGATAATCTTACTGATGCACACTGCAGTGTCCTGGGACAAAATGATAGTGCATTTTATTCCATGTACTTCAGTGGGACTTAAAATGAGACAGTTGACTTGAACATCTGTAGGGCTGCAAGATAAAACACGTTCCCCTGGGAAAAATGGTATAAGGTTGATCTATTGCTATGTCACCCGCAGATAAACTTGAATATTCTTATGGCCCTCAGAATTAACCATATTTTCAAAATGTATGTAGATAGATATTGACTGTTTAATGATTTGTACACCTTATAGATATTTGGAAGGATAATGCATCATTTTCTGCAGTAATGCTCAGCCACATCATTATATTGGGGAGTGTCACTTGCCATAATTACCAAAAATTTACATTTGCAGAAAAATAAGTCTCTGATTTTCACACCAGAAATTTGATCTATAGTCACCAAGTCAGGGACTGGAAAAAATTTTGTTCGTCTGTGACACATTTCAACTTGCAGCTATTTCATCTTTGAAGCAACATTGGATTCAGTAGATAGTATGTGTTGTAGATCATGGGTTGTCTTTTGCTTGGCATTTGTCCTGAGTGTAGCATGAAATCCTTTTCCATGACTGGAAGTCCTGAATGCTACTGTAGGACCAATGATTACTAATAAATACACACTCAGAAAACATTTGTATTTATCTAACAAGTAGTTTTGTGGAAACCATTAATGATGGGTTGTGGTTAGTAATCAATAGAGTGAATAGTTCTGTGGCTGCTATTCCTTTGCACGCCTCCTAGAAGAATCTGTGCATGTATTAATTCATTATAGAAAGTTCCTTTCAAAGTCTTCTTGTGGCAGCTAAGCAAATGAGTGGAGTCCTACCTCTGTGTAACTTGATCATACATGACTTGACACTAAAATGAAAATCATGAGTAAAAAGCCCCTTCCCTTGCAATCTTAAATTCAGATTGTTCATGTGGCCCATGATACCAACAGCAAATGCAAGATTAGAGAGCCAATCTGCATTGTTCAGATGCAGGAAATCCAAATCTTTTACTTTCATGTTCAAAAGTAAACTCATCTCTGCTCTCAGTTCCTATTTTTTTTTTTTTTTTTCAGAATTTTACCCAAACTTAGCCATCTTACATTGGTGTGATACAGGACATTTGTGTGTTCAGATTCAGATTCCTCAAGCAGAGTTACAAATTGCCTGTGGTTTAATCCTCTCACTTGAATGTAGCTTACCACTTTTGTAACTCTGTCCATGACAGCACTTTGTTTTAGAACACTTTTACAGAGAACCTCTTGATGAATAATGCAATGTAGAAAAGCAGTTTTCTGTTCTGGATTTTCTTTGACTTGGTCTTGAATTCTTTTCAGCAATCCAACATATCTGCCTGTCAGATTTGGGCTTCCATCAGTGGTCACACTTGCCAATTTTTTCTACTCCACTCCTAATTTTGACATGCATTGATTTACTGCCTCCAGTAAATCTTTTCCAATTGTTGTATCTTTCACTGACTACACTGATGCCAGTTCTTCTGCGAGCTCAAGATTTTCGATGATACCTTGAATGAAAAGCAACAACTCGGCTGTGTCTGACATCACAACTCTCATCGAGTGCCAATGCAAAATATGAGAAATTGCTTACCTTACTTTTAACTGCAGGTCCAGGTTCTCAGAGATAACCTTGACAGGTCTTGCAATAGTTTACCTTGACAAGCAAACATTCTCAAACTTTTTTTGTTGTTTGGGCACAAAATTGTGACAGTCAACAATACATTCTTTTATAAACTCTTCTTCTGAGAAAGGTTTGCTGTTCTTGGTGACGTGTGCTTTTGTTTTCATAATTCCATCCTGTGTCACTGATAGTTTTGTGAAAAAATGTTGCTGTTTCTTCATTCAAGCAAGAATCTCCTCCGCTTTCTTTGCTTTTTCTTCAGCAGACACGTTTTTATATTTGGATGCATGCTTGCTCTCAAAATGCTGATTCAAATTGTATTCTTTGAACACTGCCACACTTCCTTTGCAAATTAAGCCCACAGCTATTCCACCCACATTGGTGAAAATATATCTAGAAGTACATTCTTTGTTGAATATTCAGCGTCTACCTTCCTCTTCTTTGAGCTCATTTCCAAATTTTTATCCTCCTGTGCAGAGGTGATATTATATGTATTAGGGCTGTAAATATTGTTAAAAAAATTACCTGTTTAAATTATTCTAATTATATCAGATAACCATAACTGATATAATACATACCTACAAGTCAAACCCCTGTCAGCCTTCAGTCCCTGCCACTGTAGGACACAGGAGCCTGGGCAGAAGGGACAGTGGGGTCTGAGCTAGTCTTATGCTCTGAAGAGGCTGTGGAAGCCAGGTTCCCAAAGGGACAGCCACATCCTTGGAGGAAAGAGAGTGTCTGTGGCTATGAAGCCTGGGCTTAGGGGGCAAGCAGAGCTTCTTGGCCCCTCAGTGTTTGCATCCCTTCGAGACCATTCTTAATCCTGAAATCAGACCCTGGGGGCAGCAGCAACCACGGCTAAGTGGAGAAATCTCCTCCAGTGTTACTACCTAGGAGTCCTACAGAGAGCCCTCTGCCCCATGCTGTTACTGCCATTGCAGCCTGAAGACCAGGGCTGGGATGCATCTTCACTGGAAAAGACACTAGACCAGGGGCCAAAGGATCACTCCCCGCCCCTGGTGCCAATCGTAGCTGGCAGCCTGGAAGTTGTGGGCAGGGCAGATAGCATGCCACCAGTGGCTAACCCACCACATGCACTAGCAGGTAGAAGTGGCACTGAGAGGGCAGGTGTATATGGGCCAGCAGCTGCGACGGGGGGTGTGCAGATGGCCAGGTCAGACAGATAGGACAGGAACTGTGCCAGTGGAAGGCACTTTAGCTTTGTGCCCAGCTTACCCATGTGGTGCACGAAGTGGTGCACCTCCTATGGGGACATGGCGTGCCCCTACCAGGCCCCTTCCACAGCCCAGCCCACCTGCAGCTCCCTGCCCCCTTCCCAGACTCTCGCTGGGCAGAAGCATAGCCAGGAGCTTCCAGCTTCTTGTCCCCAGTGCCCCCAGTCTTTGAGCATACACACTCAGGCTGGGCTATGGAGAGCAGGGCTGGAGCTGCTGCTGCAGCCAGTGCCTATGACACTGGTGAGGGAGGAGTGTGAAGAGGTGCTAGCTTTCAGAGGGGCAGCTGCAGGCCAGGTGGAATCAACTGATAGACTGGATATGGTCCAGGGGCCATATTTTGCCCACCCCTCCTACAGAGCCATTCTTATGTTCAATGGAAGGAAAAGCATGTCACTAAGGAAGTATACAAATAAACAGCACAACAGTGTAGAGAACAAAAATTAGGAAGGTGAAAACAAAGTGATAATTAGCAAGAGATGTGAAAGGCAACAGGCAACAAGAAAGGGATGTATAAATATATCAGATGGAAAAGAAAGATTAAAATAACGTTCTGCTGCTCATGGAGAAGGTGAATTATTAGCAGGCAATACAAAGGCTCAATGCCTACTTTGCTTCAGTCTTCATTAAATCAAAATAAAACAAAACAACAAATTGAGCAGACAACTGGGAAAAGTAATATAAACAAAGAAGGGAAAACTAATACCAGTTGTATTCTTTCAGATTTCAGAGAATCTGTGATCATTCAAGTGAGTTTTAAACAGCAGGGCCTGATTAAATTAGCTCCAGGGTCCTGGCAGGACTAGTTTATAAAATGTTAGACACTGAAATTATGATGGCAGGTGTGGTATTAGAAGACTGGAGAAGGGTTAGCATAGTATCCTTCTTTAAAGGAGGACACAGGGAAATATAAACTGGTCAGCCAGACTTCATCATCTGAGAAGATGCTAGAACAAGTTATAAAATAGTTTATAAATATCTGGAGGAAGAAGGGATGATCACTAGGAGACTATGGATTTAAGAATAAACTCCAAACCGGTATAATTTCCTCCTTTGAAAGGTTAACTCATTTAGCTGATAGTGGGAATGCAGTGGAAAAAAAAACAACCTCTGCACTTGGTAAGGATTTTGAAGCAAGCTTACATGCCTTCCTCCTCAGAAGAGAATCACCATCAGGTAGATACATAATTGTTTAAATAACTGTTAGAAAAAAGTGACTGGTAAGAAATTGATGTTACAATGGCAGGAGGTTTAAAGTTGGGCTCAACAGCAACAGAGGTCTGATTTGACTCCACCAGCATTGTTTAACAATTGTAATAATTTGGGTGCAGAAGCAGGAGGTTTACTCATCAAATTACAGATATACAAAAATTGGAGCAGATTTGCACATTCTTTAGATAATGAGATTAAGTTCAAAGGAGTGTTGAAAAAATTGAAAAAATTGGTTCTATGGACAAAGGCAAGAAGATGACTGGCCATAGTTGTAAAATTATAATGTGCCATAAAGCTACTATCTACATTAAGACCAGGTTTCTTCCATTCCACTATAGTTCCTTTGAGGATTATATACTTTCAATGGTTGGGCTATCTCTTAACTCCTATCTAGAATATCACTGTTATACATAACTAGAGGTGGGTAGAGTTTGAGAGAACGAACTGAAAAAGGAGGCTTGTGGCTGGCTGTCTGCTGTTGGCGTGAATGAAGAAACCCCTTTGTTGAAGTGGTTCCTGCCTCAGTGAACTGAACCCACAACATGACAGTTATGAATTTTCAATCCCAGGGCTGTCTTCTAAAGGCACTTTGCAAATTCCCTTTGAGCATAAGGATTTTGAGGTCAGAGGGTTTGGTGATGTGAGGGGTGTTACTGTTGTGTTGACGAGTCCTGCATTTGTTGTTGAGGCAAGATTGAGTCCCATTTGTAGACTGTTGATTGGATGGAAGCTTGCTTCTGTTGATGAGTTGGGCCAAATTTGAGGGCTGACGGAAGGCCTAGAGTGGGGGAGTTGGGAATACTTCCTCAAGGTCTGGTCTTAAAAAGATTCAGCCTACACACACACACATCACAGAATGTGATATATCCTATCCAGTCTACCAAATGCCCCCATGGAAACTGTGGGTGAAAACAGACAAGAAATTACATACCAGAATGAACTCTTACAGAGAAAAGTATAAAGGACAGAGACACAAACACCACTGGAAGAATTTTTTTCAGAGGACAGCCACTCCTGTGACCCCACCATCCTTCTGCTCAAAGCAAAATCTTCAGAAGATGGGCCTGGGATCAGGAATTCATTACTATACTGGTTGTTAAAAAATGCGGTCTTTATATTAAGAGTGCCTTTGTGGTTCATCACAACTCTACAAATAGAGCTAATCATTTTTCTGTAGTTCACCAGAAATAACTACTCTATCCTTAATGGTCTTACTCTACCACTAACTAGATTGACTATACTACTGCACTTCTTTTGTCTTACAATGACCCTTGTTCCTACTTCTTTACACCTAGTTCACAGCACTTCTCCATCCGTCCAAGCAGACTGTTGATATTTGAACAGTTTTTTTTCTCTGATAATTAGTTCAACTGGTGTCTGCTGCTTCTGCACACCTAAAGAAGGACACTTGATGCCCAAAAGCTTGTCTAACAGGTCTCCCAACTATGCAGCCAATAAAGATATCACGAACAAGCCTTGCCTCCTTAGAGAAATTTTCACAACTCTAATCCTGAATGAAATAAGGTTAAATTTGGAACACTTTTGTTGCTACAGGAGAATACAGATGTAAATGAATCATAATAGCTTTTATCAGTATCATCTGATATCAAGACAGAGAGGTAGCTAGCCATTTTAGTCGTAAATCAAGCAGAAGGCAGGGCAGGGTAGCACCTGATAAACTAACTCATTCAGAAAGGCGTGAGCTTTCATAGGCTGCCATTTACTTTGTCATATGCAATAAATGAAGTATTCATAACATTCATATCATCTGATGAAATGGTTGCTCATGCCTCTCTGCATGAGTTAGTCTATCAGGTGCCACCCTGAGCTGCTTTCCTTTGATATCAAAACAATTGTTTTGTCCATCTGCACCCAGAATAATATTCATCAAAGACAAATATAAGGTGCTATGCATGGGGAGAAAGACACAAATATAGAATGAAGGATCACTGGTTTGGCAGTAGCACTCCAAGAAGAGATCTGGGGGTTCTGGCAAATCACAAACTCAGTATGAGTCAGCAATGAGATGTTGTTGCATTATTGAAACCATTATATACAAGGTGCAGGACATGTTAGTAGCATTCTATTTAGTGTTTGTTGGGCCTCAGTTGGAGTAATGTGTCCATCTAGGATTCCATAGATTTATGGTGAAGATAAACTTATTATCATTATTTTCTTATTTCTCAGTGAGGCTATGGTCCATGTATCCCAAGGGCAGACCTTCTACTGAATACAATTCCTACTTGAAGCAGGGAATATACAGGAAATTATTTGATCAAAAATAATCTTTCTACCTTTTTATTTCAGTGAGAAGTTAGTACTTGTAGAGTGTTGGGTATACAAAGGAGAATTTATGGTAATGCGCTGCAGTTCCAGTAAGTGAATCTGAGTATTGAAGTCATGCATCGGCATACATATTCATATCTGATGCAAGCTCCACATTTCCTTAAACACTCTCCTTTACGTACTCACCTTTCCAGTAGAATGCATGACTTCAGACTGAGTTCACTTATGACTGCAGATGCTTCCTCTGCCTGAACGAAGGGTGTTTGTACCCTACCCAAAAGCTTGCAAAGAATAATTTTTTTAGCTATTTGAGTTGGTCTAATAAGAGATACCAGATTTACCCAAAGAACCTTTTCCACCGATATCCTTAGACCAATACAGCTACAACCACCATCCCTGATTTCAGTTGTCATTCTGATATGCATGATGTCTAGTCTTCTGATATAGTTTGTACCTATTACTAGGGTAACTCCTTATAATTTCCATCAATATATTCTGCATATACTCTAGTAAGCAAATCTTGGAATGTTATCAATATTAATGATTATGCACAAGGGGTAGGCACCTGATGCCAGAATGTTAAAAAAGTTCAAAAAGTTACTTATTTAAATGGGAAACATATTACACATAAAGTTGTTATTTTTAACAGAAATCATTTGCATTTTATTTATTGTCAAAATTGTTGCAGTTCTGTTATTTAGGCACCTGTTCAAAATATCAAGAGAATACAACTGCAGTAAAATATGTTAATTTTTATCCCAATTCTGTACATTTTTCACAGCTGCTCATTTCACAACATCCTATTTCTGTCTTCCTGATAGCTACTGCCATGCTTCAAACTGTGAAAGGCTTACTCCTGTAGGCAACTCCAGATGATACTCAGCAGGGCTGTAGGTGGGGAACTAGTATTTCATTGAACAGCTCAGCAACCAAAGTGCCCTTCTACAAGAATTGCATGTACATTGGAGGGCTGTTACCTTGCCTCACAAAAATGTTATTTGAAAGTCATTGCTACATTAGATAGGTCTTAGAGCAGGGGTAACCAAAATATGGCTGGGGAGTGGTGGTAGCATTAATTACCACAGCATATCTACTGCCAAATTTCCAAACACATGGGGAGCCTTGCAGGTCAGATGACACGGCACTGTATTAGGCCTGTGGGTCTGAGTAAGTTGGGCACCACCATCCTAGACAGACAGTGTGGTCAAATGAACTAACTAGGGAGATGGGATATAGGATCTTCTCTAGACCCATTAGTAGGATTTTCAGAAGCTTTTGCTGCTAGTCTAAATTTTCACTCTGAGATCGATGGCAATGTTATCATTGATTTCAGTGAAAGCCCATAGAACCATGCTAAGCGTGTTAGAAAAATCACATTCTTAAACACTGTGTAAGTACTACATATTTATATTATGGACTCTTATTGTAGACTGCTATTGTTAATATTGGATATTATTTTATGGTTCATATTAATAGGTACTGATACAACATGATACAGGTGTTTCATTCTGGAAATACGGCTTTACTTTTGCTCTCATTGAGCGATTTTTTTTTTGCAGAAGTCATATTATTACCTGAAAAGAACTGTGTGCTCAAGGCTTTTTTTCTGATGTGTTGGGCTGAGGAATTATATTCAATTAAAAAAAAATTCTGTCTCCAGTGCATAATTACATTAATAGAAATGCTACACCCTGCTGCCATTTTGTATTCACCTGCAGTCTTCTACCTAGGAAAGACTTTGTATATCAGTCATTTTGTTCTCTCTTTCTTTTCAGCTGTGTAGTGAATATAAAATGACAAATTGTTCACACTATAATTATGGTCTTGCTTCTTTAGGATAGAAGAGTACATAGGAATATCAGTTTTTCTGAAGTATTACTCTTTTAGGAAAGTTTTCCTTGCAGCATGGTTAGTTTTTTCTATTTGCAATGTATATTGGGTTGGCTGCCACGAGAGGATAAATTTAGGCTGTCTGTAGCTAGACTTTTGCAATGCTAGCTCTGCTGAACTTAATAGTAATACCTCTATTAAAAGTTGTAGGCTAGAATTTCATCTAGAATATGCTATATAGTATTTTGTCTATTGTATATTGTGGCTACTGTACTTCTAAAATAAACCAGTAACTTCTACACATGAATCACCGTCTGGTATTGGGTACATGTGAAAAAATGTTTTTACTGCTTTACAAGTGACCTCTTTGTGTCCAATGGAGGCTGGCCAATTCTGAATGAAAGACTGGGATTATTTTGATGTCAGATGCATGTGGTATTTACTAGGAACACTATGGGTATTGCACAATTACCTTGAAACCAGTGATATGTGCAAAGTAGCCATCACACCATAAAAGCTCCAACTAGCTATAAAGTTAGACATAAAAATGTGCACTAACTTTATAATTGGTTGCTATCCATCTTTAATTTGGACATGTAGCAGGATCTCTCCTGTAGCTGGAACCTCCATCAGCTGATGGGGTTCTCATGTGCAGGGGTGCAGCATTCCCAAATGGGGCTGGGAGTCCTACAACTGAGGGAACTCAGCCATAGCAGCTGCTGTGACTCAGCTAGGTCCCCACAGCCAGGGGTTATGGCTGCCTTGGGGGGTATGTGAAACCCCCAGGGCTGGGGGATTGAGGCAGCTGAGATCCAGGAGTATGTGGGGTGCCCCTGGGGTTGGGGGCCTCTCAGCTGAGGAGGCTCCCAGCCACAGGAGGTTGCTTCTTGCCAGTGCAGGGGGAAGCTTCCAGGGGAGGGATCCAAAACACAAGTGGATCTAATGCACAATCCTACAATCATGCCTCCTGCCATGCATGTAGTTCCATAATATTTATGAACATCCCTAGAGATTTTTCTGTGTCTTTAACCATCACAGCTTTGAACTGGCATTCTTGGAAATACTGTATCTTCTGAACCCCTGCTACAATTCAGTGCAGTCCTAACTGCCATAATGGCCACCGGAGAATCACTCATGTGGCAGCCCCATCATTTTCTAACGAATCTGTGAATTCTGTAAATGCCTGTCATCAACAGTCTTAGACAGGACACAAGAAGTATTGGAGAAAAACTAAAAAACAAACAAACAAGAGAATGAGTCTCTTGATGCTGGTAGTTTCTATAAATTTCCATCACAAGGCACAAATTTTCTTGATTGAAATATTACGTTTTTTATAACTTTGTCCAGTTGGCAAGGTAAAAGAAAGCAAGCTACCATCCATTTGACCAGTGTGATTTACCATAGCTCTAGATTAACTGGGATTAAAGAAATTTGCAATTTGTCATCCAAGTTGGTCATTTATTTTTAAGAGCCAAGTTACCTGCCAGAAATGGTTTGGAAAGCTTTCAAAGTGAATGATGATCAGAACTGCCAAATTAAACCAGAATTGGTGAGGGAATCAGCACAAAAAGCATTAAGACATCCTCCTGTTTATGCCACAACATGTAGATTAAAACTGGTTGGAAAAACAAACAAACAAACGCAGATAAAAATCCCTAAGGCCTCCTCTTCTGTCGAGATACTTGTCACAGAATGGGATCCCCCAGGATGGCCATGATACCCCTAGGGCTCGTTGACCATGCCAATCTTGCCCCATGGGCACCCTCTCTCTCGCCTGCCACATCTTGATGTAACTATAATAGATGGGGAGGCTGCCCTCAAGTTTGTATTGCTGGACACAGTCCTGATGGACCCCACTGTACCCTGTGGGTTCTTGGACACCTTTTGTGTCCCACTCCGCAATGGATGCCTCTCAGGACGCCCTCAGCCTTATGGGCTAGATGCGTGGCTCCAAACCACCCCTTTACCAGGCCCCAAGCCTCGCAGATGGCATTCACATAGTGTCCCTATGAGGCCTTAATTTCACTTGGCCTCTGGTCATCACCGGGCTTTCCGCAGCCCTGTTTCTCTCGGCGCCTCTTGGTGCTGGGCTCTCCACAGCCCTGTCTCTCTCTCTCTCGGCACCCCTTGGCGCTGGGCTCTCCGCAGCCCTGTCTCTCTCTCTCTCAGCGCCCCTTGGTGCTGGGCTCTCCGCAGCCCTGTCTCTCTCTCTCGGCGCCCCTTGGTGCTGGGCTCTCCGCCGAGCCCAGGCTATAATATAATGCAAGCAGCTCAGGGTGTGCTCTGTCCCTTTAAATGAACCACCCTTCCCCCAGCATAACATGCCTTGTAGGCCAGGGTCTGGTGAGCTCCTGAAGTCCCTTAATCTTACCAGAAGCAGGAGATGGGCTGTCAAGTCTCTTCACTTAGCTTCCTCTAGGAGAGCTCCTTCCCCCTTGGCTGCTGGCAGAGAACTCCCTCTCCGGTCCCCGCCCTGGGGTTTATATATGCCCCAGGCTCTGCCTCTTCTGTTCAGCTGACCGCCTGCAGGTGCAGGCTAATTCCCTCATTCCTGCTGCCATGGTAAGTTGCAGCTGAGGGGCTCCTGAGTGACTGCTAGGTCTCACTCCCTAGGCAGTTTCAGCCCTTAAAGGAGCAGGCTCCTTAGTGCCCTGCGACAATACTGTAGCGCATTCTGAAAGTTTCTATCTGTGGTGCATCATGATAATTTTTGAATGGCTGTTATCTAGTCCCAGTTCTACAGGTTCTCTCCTCACCCTGGCTGCTTACCCCATTCTTCCAGGCATGGGTCCCAAGCTGGCTGCTCCCCAGTTCAAATTCCACCCTAGAATCTCAGGGCTGGGTCTGGAAATTCCTTCCCGAGTTACTATAATGCCTTCTTTGCTTTTTTCTCTTCTAGGTTTCCAGAATGGTTCACTGAAACCTCCAGGATCAGGCTCATCGATTGAGACGTTGCCATCACCTCATCTCCTGACTTCCACAGGTAAGTAGGCTGCTGGGACTCTTCCTTGAATCCCAGGGTTGATCCTCCTTTGCTGGCATCTCTCCGTGCTTTCCCCATCTTCTCCTCAGGTTACTGTCTTTGGGATCGATGACCGACTGCTTTATCGGCATCTCTTAAATTCCCCATATTAATCAGTTGGGCTTGTCGTGGCAGTTTGCAATTAGCCACTTTTCCTGCCCCTCCAGCTGATCCTGCTAATTGCTGCCAGTGGGGCATTTCTCCTGCTTGGGTTCATCAAACTTCCCTTCCCTGTAAGTTTCTCTTTATTTCTTTTCCTTTTGAGTTCTCGTGGCAGGGAGTGTTAGCCCCCCTGTTACATGCCTATAAAGATCTTTTTTTAAAAATCCCTGCAGCCTACAACATTTTTTCTGATCTAACTGTTCTGTATTCCTGTGTCTATTGTAGTATATACTAAGGAAGCTATCTTATGACGTTAGCTGATATGATGAATGTGAATTCTTATCAAGTATTTCTATCAGCTGACTGTAGTACAGTACGTCACATGCATTAGCATCTATCTTTCTAGAAAATGTGTAGATTTTCTCTGTTTAATACCCATGAACTGAGGGGAGCATAAGCTGCCTAGCCAATTTCCTGCTGGGTTAGGCCAAGATGGTGACTCTGAAGATCCACAGGACTCAATTCTGATGATGCCATCATCTCTTTCAGGTCTGGGCATGTCTCTCCTTTGAGTTCAGGCACATCACTGTACACATAGAGTAATTTTTGTCTTTCATTGAGGGTTCACTCTGTATGGTGAGGGTTCACTCTGTATGCCAGCTCATGCAAAAAAAAAAAAAATGTGACTGTAAAGGATGTTTGGAGGGGGGAGGAGGAAAGGCTTCAATATTCTGGTTATGGTGTAGGATTGATTGATGAATGCTTTCATGCCCAGCCACATATATACTTTTTACGTTTTTGTTTTAATATTTTTATAACACATTTAAAAAAAAAAGTCAAAAATCTGTCTATCAGACAGCAGTGCTGTACAATTGCCCATCACCAAAAAGCCTGGTGACCTACAGGGCTGGCTGTTGCATGGGACCCTGACCCCTTGTACCTTCATGTGTCACTTAGACTCAATGGCATCAGTAACTCTCTGCTTCTGTGAGGAGGATGTGAAGGTGACACTCTTCTCTGCTTTCCTGAGTTGCCTCTGGTTATGTCTACCATTTGTCATTCTCTGTGCCCTCTTTGGTGCTTTGCACTTGGATTTCTCCAAAACCATATATGTTGTCTCTGTCCTATACTGAGTAGCCAAGGGAAGTGTGAACTGTCTGGCTAACTTCCTGCTGGGCTAGGCACAGATGATGATCCTGAAGAGCCATAGGAACCGGCTTGCACAGGCCAGCTCTCAAGATGGTTTCTACCTCTTCTGGTTCCTGGTCCAGGCACCTGTCTCCTATGCATTTAGACAGTTCACCATAGAACTGAACATGGACCAGTCTGTTTTGTGCTGAAGTGTAGGGGCAGCAGTCTGCATAGTAGAAGATAGCCAAGTAGTCCTAAAAGTGGGATTTCATGAAGGGTGTGTAGGAAGGGGGAAGGAATTTTCAATCTGTGGTTGTAATGGGGGCAGGGTGGGGGAGTGTATGTTTTGGCATGCTCACTTTTTGTTTTTAACATTTTTGTAATATAGTTTTTAAAAGTCAAAGGTCTGTCAATCTAATTATATGACTCTGAACGTGGATACATCAGCTCAAGGACTTTGTGTTTGATCAGTTCTGAGCTTCATGTTTAGGATCAATTTACCTTCTCTCCAATGCCTAATAACTATATGGCAGCTGACTATTAAGTATAATGGGGGTGCATGTCTTGAATTAGCATTCAGAAGGAATTTGTGAATTGTAGGACAACTCTGTGTCTCACTATCTTCTAATAGCCTTTGGAAGTTGGAATAAATGATACTTGCGTCTGGTTTCCTCTGAAGTAAAACTCCTGATGCAAATGGAGATAGTTGCTAGTTCCAACAGATTATTAACTCAAACAGACAGTGAGGTGGGTGGGAAGGAGCAGAACAGGAAAATAAGGAAGGGTCAAGTGACCCCTTGAACAAGGTTGGTTAATTCTAAATTGTCTTTGGGAACATTTGTGAATGTTTATTTGCTCCAGTCACTAAACCTTTTGAAGTTTGCTCATCACTATGAGAAAAGAACTCTGGAAAAGGTCAAATATGAATTAGGTGAGAAATCCAAAAAAGAATAGCTTTAGAAAGTCATTAAATAAGACAAAAAGTAGATTCAGGAATAAACAGAACAGTAGCCTTTTAAAGGTGAAAAGCACGGGCATAAATTGAGGAAGATGGAGAGCATGAACAAGACACACCTAGATGCATTGATTTTTCTAGGGGGTCTAATTCCAATCTGGCAAAATTGATATTTTGCAAGCACCTCATATTCCAGCCTCTGTTCTTGTTTGTAAAGACCTTGTAAAGACTAAAGTTCAGTCCATCTATCTCTGTCTGCTGTATGTATGTTTTTCCAATACAATCCTCACTATGGTATCTAGGTAGTAAGAAAACTTTAAAAATATTATTTTCACTTGTATAGAGGTAGTGTCTATATCCAAATCAGTGCCCCAGTATGGTGAGATCTGTGCAAATGATTATAGCAAAACAATCCCTGACCCAGACAAGTCACAATCTCAGACTCTAACAAGTTTACACCATGGGATGAACAGATAAAAGAGGATGTAGAACAAAATAATAATTAAAATATTCATATATTTTAATACTGGTCAAAGCAGTCCTGGGGATTGTCAGCCTTTAACTGAAAGTGGTAGAATATATTGCCTGAAGTGGAACCTGAACTCTTCACCTTTCTTTTGATACAATTTATTTCTGTTGTCTAGGAAAAAGTTGTCAGACATTTGTGTTCCTCAGTTGTTTTGCAGCCAGTTCTGAAAGTGGCAATATTTTCATTCCTACTGATCTCTTGTAATTATTCCTACTTTGAATTAATCCAAATATAAATTGCCAATGTATGTTTTGTGCCTGAATATTCTTTGCTTTTTTTCTTTTTATTAATATAAAAAGGCCACTAATGTGAAACAGAACATAATTGCTCTAAAGGTGGCCTTGGGACACCTTTCCATCTCTCTGATCATTCACAAAGTGAATTAATCCAAACAAAAACTGCTGCATGTATTACATCTCCCTCTGTAATATTTGCTTTTTAAAGTGTAGCTTTGTATATGTAACTAATAGCAATATTAATATCTACTCAGGTGAACAAAACTAACAATGGACTAGAAAAAACAAATGTTATCCTTTGTAGTGTTTTCTGTGGGGAGTGTCATAAAACCGATGAAAATCTCCAAAGACTAATTGTATCTCTGAATTCTGTACTGCTGTCATTCCTCTACTTTGTCTTTCAGTTTTATATATATGTTCGTTCACTTCATAGTTAAAGTTAAATTTCTTGCAGATCAGGGCATTTTTAGGTTGTCTGTATGTAAGTTCATGTAGCTTATTTTGGTTCTTAGATACTAATTGCAGATTATTAATTAGTATCTTTAACAGGATATTAAATACATTTCATTTTCATGATGCACCTCATTTCTTTTCCTTTATCTGCAGATGAACATGTAGAAAATATTAACACCTGTAAACATGGAGGGCAAGTGTATGTGCTGGATCTCTAACAGTTTTTCTGTAGTACAGTCTGGAGTTTCATTATAGCTTTAATCTGGCTAGTTTGGGTAACAGTAGCAGTAAACATTAGGCCTGCACAAAGTGGCAAGTATTCGATTTCGATTTGGCTGATTCAAGGGACAGTAATTCAATTCAGTGATTTGAATCACTGTCCCTATTAGATTTGGCAGATTCAGAGATTCAGCTGCCGAATTGGCTACCAAAGCTTTGGGCATCCCTAACAGATAGGGATATGTTCCCAGGCAGTGAGGGAGGGAGGGAGTGAGGCTGGGACTAGGGAAGGGGTGGGGTGCCATTTCTGGGGCTGCACAGTGCTCTGCCTATCCCCCATGCCTGGGCTCCACCTGTGCCCACTCACTCCAGCTTCTGGGCTGTGCTGTGCTCTGGTGCAGGCAGCTAGTGTTGGCTGTTCCCAGGGCCACTGCAGCAGGGGCAGGGGGGAGTGGCAGCAAGTGGAGCCCCATGCAGCACAGGACATGGTGCAGCTTGTCCTCACTCACCCTAGCCCCAGCTGCAGCAGGCCCGGGAGCGACCAGTGCCAGATGCAATAAGAACTGTCAGTGGGTGCGGGGGGGGGGGGCAGGGGGCACCTCTAGCTGTTTCATGTCCCCTGACAGGGCTGCAGGCTGGGGGGCTATGTGGGCTCTTTCCAGGGAAGCATGTGCCCCCAGATCTGCTTGTGGGATTACAGCAGGCTGCTTCAGCAGGCTGGGTCTGGGGACGGCACCAGGCTGACTTTGCAGTGCTTGATGTGCCTGCCCCAAGTGCTGAGAACAACTCAGTGCTGCCACCGGCCCCAACCTGCAGCAGCAGCCTGCTGTCATCCCACATCCAGATCCGGGGGTATGTGGTCCCCAGGAAAAGCCTGACACAGGTCTCCTGAACTACACCCCTCGGGGGGGGGGGGCACAAAGCAGCAAGAGGCATGCCCCATCCCCTTCCCTCCACACCCGCTGGCAATTCTCATTGCAGCTGGCACTAGTTGCTCCCGGGGCTGCTGCAGTGTGGGCTAGGGTGAGTGTGCAGAAGTTGCGCTGTGTTCTCCATCGCCTGGGGTTCCACTTGCTGCCACTCCCCCTAGCCCCAGCTGCAGTGGCCCTGGAAGCAGCTGATACCAGCTGCAATGGAAACTGTTAAGGGGTATGGGGGGTGCACCTCTTGCTGCTTTGCACCCCCTGGGAGGGCTGTCGGCTGGGGGCCTGTGTTGGGCTTTTCCCGGGGAGCATGTGTCCCTGGATCTGGATGCGGGATAACTGCAGGCTGCTGCAGCAGGCTGGGGCTGGTGGTGGTACCAGGCTGATTCTTCCCAGTGCTCAAGGCAGGTGTGCTGAGTTCTGGGAACAGCCCAGTGCCCCTGGATCTGGACGCCAGGTGACAGAAGGCTGCTGCTACAGGCTGGAGCCAGTGGCAGCACTGGACTGTTCCTGGTGCTTGGGGCAGGTGTGGTTGCTCCCAGGGCCACTTCAGTGGGGACTAGGGTGAGTGTGGACATTCTGTGCCATGTCCTGTGCCTCCTGGGGTTCCACTTGCTGCCACTGCCCCCAGGCCCTGCTGCAGCAGCCCCAGGAGCAGCTGTCACCAGCTGCCTGCACCATGGCACTGCACAGCCCAGGCGGTGGAGTGAGTGAGGACAGGTGGCCCAGGCATGGGGGGACAGGCAGACCATGGTGCAGCCCTGGGAACAGCATCTGTCCCCTCACCCCTTTCCTAGTCCCAGCCTCACTTCCTCCCTCCCTTCTTGCTTTGGGAACCTCTCCCTATTTGTAACATTATAAACTGGTCTTGCTTTATGTGCGATAAATCTATATAGCCTATAGCTGAATCTCTGAATTGTTCCCGAATCTCTCCAAATTGATTTGGAGGCTTCTGCCTTGATTTGGACCTCTTAATGCATCACCTGATTCATTCTGGATTCGGAGATTTGGCTGCCAAAACAGGCCAAATCTCCTCCAAATTGAATTGGCTACCGAAGCTTTGCACAGCCCTAGTAAATATGCAGTTGAATATATACAAGCCCACCTGGGTTTCCAGGGGACTTAAGTCAGGAGACAAATGTAAGTGTTTGCTAGAGCAAGTTCTGTTTCATCGATATTGTGATTGGAATTAGCTGGTTTAAATCAAGCTCAGGTATACTTACTTGTACTGCAGTCAGAGTTTCCAGTAAGAGCATAATTAGATCCTTACAGGCCCTCTATGTGTAGGTAAAGGCACAATGTGATCTGATGCACGAGCCACACAATTGTGCCCTCTGCCATGCCACATGTGCATGGAAGAAGACATGATTGGTGGATTATGAATCAGATCCCCTCATTCCTTATTGATGGTGTAGTGGGAGCCCAGGATTATGATCCAGGACTCCCCTCTGCACTGGCAAAAAGCAAGTTTCTGTATTGGGGAGCCCCAGCAGCTGACCAAGGCTCCCAGCCATAGGAGCACCCTGGGAGTTCCCATGGCAGGGAGTCCACAGAAGATGTTTGGGTTGCTCCCATGACTGACAGCCCTGTCAGCTGATGGGGCTCTCAGCTATGAGAGAATGTGTTTCAACAGCTGCGAGCTAGCATCAGCTTCCAGGCTTGGGGTTGCACATGTCCCCCCCCCCCGATGGGAATTCCAATTAGCTGATAGGGCTTCCATTCACAGGGGGCTCTGGCAACACAGTCAATTAATGGCATGGTAGGAAACAGCTGCAAAGTTATTACCAGGGACCCTGGTTTTCTCTGATACAAAAATCACAGATTCTCTGACAAAAAATTGCAAATTCTCTGATAACCTCCCCTAAGTGCATTATTAAAATTAGAAGCCCCTCCCTCCCAGCCCTGCTGGTGCCCCTTACTCACCCCAAAAGCCTGCCTAGCTATTCTGGTGCCCCTTACTCCCAAAGCCCTCCCAGCCCTGCTTGTGCCCCTCACTCGCCTCCAATACCTCCCCCATCCCTGCTGGAGCCTCTTGCCCCCTCATCCACAGCCTCTGACCTCCAGCCCTGCTGGAGGGGGGCCCCAGCTGTTAGGGCTGTGGGGCCAGGGACCTGCATATGCAGATCCGTGCCCCCAATATCAGGCAGCTACAGCAGAAGCAGCATGGAGCCAGTTCTCCCACTGCTGCTGCCTGCTCAGGTGGGTTGGGGTCAGCTTCTAGCTCTCCCCACCCCTGTCAGTGCCCAGAGCCATAACCTGCAACCTCCCAGCCCTGCCAGAGGGGCTGCCAGCCCCCTGCAAGCTCCACTTACCTCACAGGCTCCAGGAGCAAAGAGTGAGGCTGAGCTGAGCTAAGCCCTGGTTGACTGACAGCCTCAGGCCCTGCCCTTCCCTCTCACTCTCCAGACAGGACTGTGGGTTTCCCGCCCTGTTTGCAAACAGTTCTTGCAGGCTGGGGCTCAACCAGCCTGCAGAGCTCTTTGCAAAAGCAGGGAATCCTCAGGTTTCTCTGCTACAAGGAGAAAACCATGTTTTCTCTGATAAAAATGGGAAATCTGTGGTTTTCTCCATTTTTCCATAGGCCAGGTGACCAATTGCGATGGGATTAATTGGGTAATCACACTTTAAGTATTATGTGTAGATGTGGCCTCATCCGCATAGCACATAACACAGATCTTAGGGATCATAATACCCTCCTAAATCTGGTCTGTTTTGCTGCGGGGGCCTATCAGGTTATGCCAGGCTGATCCTAGCTTAATATAGACCACAACACTGCCCAGAGTCATGTGGCACTAAGGGATAAGAACCTGCCCCTGTTTCTTCTTTCTACTATGACATAACAATGACCTCTATGCCAGGATTTGTGAGGAGGTCCATGGGAGAAGGACTTGTAAGTTGTCCTCTCCAGGCTTGTTGTGGATGATACTTTTCCCACCCAGAAAAGTTTCACCCCTTCCACTCAGTATTGAGGTTCCAGTGCAGGGGATGGTTTTGCTCAAGTAGTGGATTTGTGAAAGGAATGGCTGAAGAGATTGTTGATTCAGTAAGAGAATTTGGGAACTCATTAGAAGTATTTTATGTTGTGAGAACATGGGGCCAGATACACCACGTGAGGTAAATTGGCATAAGTCCTTCCAAGACAATGGCATTATACTGATTTACATCAACTGGTGCATCTCACCCTGCAAGATGTTCTCTTTAGCAGTGTGGGAAGCACACATTTTGACCATCTTGACCCTCAGCCTGTTAGAGTTTTTGCCAATTAGAGACTTCATTTAAATGAGAAATGACTAAGATTGTAGAATGCATTTGTTTTCCGCTGTTTTACTTTTGGGTAGTAGTTTTTCTTCAGTAAAATACTTTTTGGCTGTTATGGAAAAATGAGTAGAGATAACAAAGATGGCTTGCTAGGGTAGCTCGCATCTATATATTTTATTTATACATACACATGGCACTTTCTAACTTTGCCCTTAGGGATAGCCCAATAGAGAGCTGTGAGGTTACCCATATTGGATGGATCTCCTCAGTCCCCAAACTGGTCATATTTCTTCATGCCCATCTCTTTAACAGAGACTCATTTTTGCTTCCTGGCCAGAGTTCTATCTTAGTTTTGTTATCCAGGAATATGGTTTCATCATACTTCCTGGTTTCCTTATCCTACTACCTTGAGCAGAGGGCTGGACTAGATGACCTGATGAGGTCCCTTCTAGCCTTCCCTTCTCGCCTTCCTTCGACATCCACCTACTAGGCTACTGCAGTACAGCTCATCACACATCAGCCCCCTCGTGTTCTGCCTATATCTGACTGTAGTGCTGTCTGGATGTTGCTTCCATTTCCTGCGTATCATGAAACCTTGTCTAGGTTTAAACTTTGTCCCTGCACCTTCAGAATGGCCTGTGGCTCAGTCTTGAACCTCTAGTTCATTTTAAGGGTGTGGCACTCAGAAATGATTCAACAAGTTCATTACAATGTGTTCCAAATGCCATTTTACGCAATATTGTTTGCAGTGCTAACTCAGCTGTAATTTCTACATCTTTACTTCCAGTTTCATCACCTTCTTTAAAGCCTAGTTTAACTGTTGTTTAATTACCTGTTTATATAAATCTGAGATGAAATCTGGAGGCAGCATAAGTAAGACTGTGTCCAATGGAATATTGCTTCTCTCTGTTTTCTTATTCCTTCCAGTGGGTTATACTGAGACAAACTTGTGCTGCCATTGTAAAAATGATCATGAGAGGAAGGAAATCTTCATGGACATACCATTTTTATTCTAGTCAATTCCATAGGCAAAAACAGCATAAATAGAATTGCATGTGCTTATACTAACTTTTCCAAACTATTATTACCAGAGCACACTGTAACAGGATTGAAAAATATATTTAAAAACAAGCTTCCTGGCTTATTTTACTAAACTTTTAATTAGAAAAAGGGAAATAATTTTGAAACTTTAATTTACCCTTTGCTACTTTAGTTTTGTTTGTATTTGGCATTTTTCTCTTCCTAACTAATAAAAACTGGTAAACTTTACTTTTGTATTTAGTCTGTTTCTCAACTATTTCATTGCCAAGTTTTTTGCTACTTGTACAGTGCTACTGCAGTTTGGTTGTAAATGGTGACAGAAATTTTTTTAAAGAAAAAATATTTTATTTTGGACTAAATTTTAAAATATTGGAAACATTTCTCCTGCTCTTAGCATCAGTTTAACATTATTATTATCATAATTGTCATTGTTATTATTAAGAAAACATATATATGAGGCCAAAATTTGCCTGACAGCTTTTTCTCTTAAACACTGTATACCTTGAGCATAAGACATAGAAGACAGATGTTATACTAACCTCCACTGATTGCATTTTAAGCTGGAAATCAGTTATCTTTTTTCAGCTATTTAAAATGGCCATATGGGAAATCAACAATGATGATCATTGTTAAAATAGCAGAAGCCAGGTACTGTAGCTACGTATATTCCCTGAGAAAAAAAATCTGAACTGAATTAGAAAATTTATAAAACTAGCAGCACACAATCATTTAAAATTGCTGAGGACTGCAAAATTAATGCAAAGTCTGATAGAGCAGAAGAAGCATTAGCAACTTGGTATGTTCTATATGTAAATGGCATTTATTATAAGAAATTGAGTAGCTTATGTACCTATTCCATATTTTTCATGTAAAAATCTTGAAAGTAATTTCATAGATTTCATAGACATTTGGGCTGGAAGGGACCCCAGAGGATCATCGAGTCCAGCCCCCCGCTGCAGGGGCAGAAAGTCAGCAGGGATCATAGGATCCCAGCAAGATAAGCATCCAAATGTGTTCTGAAGGCATTCAAAGTGGGCGCTTGAACCGCCTCAGGTGGCAGTCTGTTCCAAACCTTGGGGGCTCGGGCAGTGAAGAAGTTCTTTCTTATGTCCAACCTGAACTAGTCACAGTGGAGTTTGTGACCATTGGATCCTGTCATCCCTTGGGGGGCTCTGGTGAACAGTCATTCCCCCAGATCCTGATGAGCACCCCTGAAAAGCTTATAGGTCTCCAGATCACCTCTGAGCCTGCGCTTTTCCAGGGTGAATAGCCCCATTGCTCTCAGCCTCTCATAATAAGGTTTGTTTTCCTGCCCTCTGATCATGCATGTGGCTCTTCTCTGCACTCTCTCAAGCTTGTCCACATCCTTTTTGAATTGCGGAGCCAAAACTGGACGCAGTACTCCAGCTGCGGCTTCACCAACACCGAGTACAATGGGAGAATGACGTCCCAGGATCTGCTTGAGAAGCATCTATGGTTGCAAGCCAGCATTTTGATCACTTTACTAGCCACAGCATCACACTGAAGGCTCATGTTCATCTTGTGGTCAACCATTACCCCCAAGTCCCTTTCATCTGTAGAGCTAGCCAGCGTAGCGCTACCGAGCCTATATGCATGGTGCAGGTTTTTCCTCCCAAGGTGGAGAACCTTGCATTTTTCGGTGTTGAACACCATCAGGTTCTCGTCCGCCCATTTCATGAGTCTGTCCAGATCTGCCTGGATCACCCTCCTGTCCTCAAGTGTGGATGCTTTACTCCAGAGTTTGGTGTCATTGGCAAACTTGGCGAGTCTGCTTCTGACACCAATGTCCACCTCATTGATGTAGATGTCAAATGGTATAGGCCGTAGGACAGAGCCTTGTGAGACCCACTGGTCACAGCACACCAAGACGATTGGCTCCCGCTGACCACCACCCTCTGGGTCCTACCTCAGAGCCAGTTCCCCAGGCAGTGGATTGTGGTGATGTCAAGGCTGCAGTTAGCCAGTTTAACCAAGAGGTGATTGTGGGATACCAGATAGAAGGCTGATAAGTTACCTGGTCATAAAAGGAAATGAGATTGGTCAAGCAAGACCTAACCACAACAAACCCATGCTGGGTCTCCCTCAAGATATTGCCTTCAGCTAGTCTGTTAAGTATGGCCTCCTTCATAATCTTTTCCAAGACTTTCCCCAGGATAGAGGTCAGGCTGATGGGCCTGTAGTTTGCCAGATCTACTTTCCTCCCTTTCTTGAAAATAGGCACAACATTGGCCCTCTTCCAATCATTGGGCAGTTCACCAGAGTGCCAAGAACTCTCAAAGATCAGTGCCAGGGGCTGATTTATGATGCTCACCAGCTCCCTGAGTACCCTTGGGTGTAACCCAGCAGGGATGGCTGATTTGAAGGTATCCAGCCTGTCGAGGTGCTCCTTTACAAGGTCAGCTTCGATGGAGGGCAAGGAATCTCCCTCACTCGGGCCTCCCTGACCCATAGTGGGCAGGGCCATCCCATGGGGCTGATGGAAAACTAACTCAAAGTACCCATTTAGCAAGTTTGCTTTTTCCTGGTCATCAGTTGTCAGTTGCCCCATCTGGTTTAGCAGGGGTTCAATGTTGCCCTTGCTTTTTCTCCGGCTCCCCACATATCTAAAAAAGGACTTTTTATTTTCCTTGATATTTGTAGCTAGCTGGAGTTCCATCGCAGTCTTGGCTTTCCTGATTTTCTCTCTGCAAGTCCGGACTAATGCAGAGTATTCTTCCTTGGTGGCGGTTCCAGTCCATCCATTATAGGTCCTCCTTTTAAGATGCTGGAGGTCCGCCAGTTCCCTGGAGAGCCAAGGGGGCTGCTGTGCCCTCCTGCTGCCTTTCCTCTGAGACAGGATGGACTTTGCTTGCGTATCCAGGATTGCTCCCTTGTGGAGCATCCACGCATCCTGAACTCTCCTCTCCATTGGGCTGTGGCCTTTTAGGGCCTCTTTGACAAGCCTCCTTAGCGTGTCAAAATCAGCTTTCCTGAAGTCGAGGACTTCTGTGCAACTGACTGACTTGCTAGCTTTATGGCAGATGGTGAAGGTGATCAGGTCACCCAGCTTCTCTTCGATTGCTAGGTTGCCAATTAGCTCATCCATGGTTGCCAGTACAACCTCGAGCAGTGCTTTACCTTTTGTCAGCCCGTAGATTTCCTGCGTCAGGTAGAGGTCTTCCACACATGAAAGAAAGCTTTGCAACTGCTCGGATTTGGCCGAGTGCTCCTCCCATGAGATATCTGGGTAGTTAAAGTCTCCCATGACAGCCATACACTGGGATTGTGCAGCCTCAGTCAATTCCCTGGTGAGTTCCTGGTTGAGGTCTTGACTCTGGGTAGGGGGTCTGTAGTAGACCCCCACCTTAGTATCCCCTGCGCCATGTTCCCCACTGATTTTAACCCAGAGGGTCTCAAGTCATCCACCATGGGTGCCAATGTTAGCTTGCAGGGACGCGTGGCTTTTCTTGACATAGAGAGCTATGCCCCCCACCTTTTGTCCACTCAGTCCCTCCTGTATGGGGTATAGCTGCCTATACCCATGGTCCAGTCATGGGCGGAGTCCCACCAGGTCTCTGTTATCCCAATGACATCATAGTTATTTGCATTAGGAGGAGAACAAGTTCCTCCTGTTTATTCTCCAGGCTCCTGGCATTTGTGCATAGACACACAAGTGTCCCCTTAGGCAAGGCAAGAGCCCCTACATTTTGTTCCAGGGCTGGGGCTGGGGCGGGATCCCTTATGTGCCTTGGCCTGCTGGCATTGCAAGGGCCACTTGGTGGGCGAGCAGCGGCAGTAGTCCCCCCATCCCCTGGAGGGCTTAGTTTAAGCAATATGTTAATACATATGAAAAATAAGATAAAGGAATGGGAAAAATCTAGGAATACTAGCTAACTAGTAGGATTTTTTGAAGTAAAGTTAGCTGTGAAAATAATGCATAGTGGTCGGATGCTGTATCCAAGATAATTCAGTTTTTGGATTGTTAAAAATAATTGATAGATTTTCATTAATATTTATTTTAAAAAGTATGCCATGATTTAGAATCGTCTGACAGTCTTCCAACTTGAAGATAACATGATGAAATTATTCTTATGAGAGATCACTATATTTGTTTTGACTGACCAACCATGGTATTTTCTAAACCTAAAATACACATTGCGCTTGTGAAGTCCTTTGTTTATTTACACAAAGGGCCAGTCCTGACTGACAGTTATTGGTACAGACAGATGTGCAGCTCCCAGCTGTAACTTGTAATGTTTTCTTCAAAGTGTTCTGAGTTACAACCTTACCCCAGACCAAACAGAAGATCACTGTTGGTTCCAGTGGGGAGGGGAATCTAGTTGCAAGCCTACAGCCACATTCCCATAGTGACTGATGTTTTCAGAATGGGAGGCAGGAAAGGCAGTGGAGGGAGTTTGTTTTTGCAGTTCCCCAGCCTGTGCTGAGGGGTGGGATGGGAGCAGACACACATTACAGAAGCCACTACATTTTGAAATGTTGGATACCTCATTCATCGGATACCTCATTCAATGAGGGGTCAGATTTTCACCTGAATAGCCATTTTTGAAGCAGTTTGCAGCCATGGACTTGTGTTTGGTCACAGATATAAACTGCTTTCAGTGGCCAGATCAGGCAAAACATTGTCACTTCTGTCTGTGCCAGTGATGTCTTAACTCCATTCTGAAGTATCTTTAGTATATCTCTTTGCAGCTTCAAGCATTTGCATACAGGCTTAGAGGTACAACATGGATGTTTTTAATTCTGCAAGTTCTTGTTTTCTCCCTAAGGAAATGAACAAAGATTTGTTACCAACCCATATTGTTCCTTGGGGAAGAGATGCCTGTACTTTCCCCCCATTGTCATTTGCTAATACATCTGTGGTTGGGCAGTTGCACACACTTGTGCCTCATGCCTCAATTAAAAGTCTTCATCATTGCCATTCTAAATCTTGCAAATAGTCAGGTTGAGGATAGTGAGTGTAGTAATGAACCACCACAGTGTGCTGTAAAAAACAGAGCCTCATTCTCTTCTGTTAATATGATTTTTTTAGCGATAAACCCAGTTGCAGGGTGCATCTACATAGGAGTTTTACTGCAAGCTGCCTAGTTAGCTCTGTAGTAAAGTTTCAGTGTCTACATGTGCGGCCCTATTGCAGTGGAAAGCCACCTTTGTACATTTCCCTTCTGGACATGGATATAACCCTCTGCACCCCCCACCCCTATTTTGTGCATTTCCTTTCCTTCTCAGTATTGGCAGAGACCTAGCACATGCATTGCATGGGTGTGGCAAGACTCAGAGCCAGCCAGAAAACAGACGTGGCTTTCTGTAGTTGAAACCTAGAAACTACATTTACATATCAGTTAAGCTCAGTGTCAGTAAAGAAAACAAAAGAACTAAAATATCCACTGCAAAGACTGTAAATATATCCTGTGCTAACTGAACTCACTTACTGTCCCCAGTAGCCTTTGATCCTCACTACCTCACATTGCATTTTTATATGTTTCTCACAGTGCATTTTCATATTTCATGTTTCTTATCTTTGCCATGGCATTTTGTATTTTATATTTTATACTTTTAATCTCTTAAGGAATGTACTCCCTGTAGAATGAAGTTACACCCTAGACAATTGTTAAAACTGCATTGAAATTGTAATTGTAAACTGATAAGATCTGTTGAGTGAATGCGAGTGAATGATCATCATCAGTAGACAATAACCTAGCCAAAGAAACTCCATTTTAAGCTAATCACATTAAACAACTGATTCCTGGAACTTGAGCAGTCACCCTATGGATTCCTGTGACCCATGACAATACATCCATTAAGCCAATAAGTCAAGGGTGGACTCCCGAAACTTCAGGTACAACAGGCAGAGACCCCTGTGACTAACAGCTGTGTCAAGACCCATGTGAGACAGGGACCTCTGGATTGGGTAGCTAAGATAATGCTGGGGGATTACACAAGTCTGGCAGAAATGAGTAAAAGGTAGTGAAGCGTGCCCATCAGTGGTGCCCTCTCATCCAGCACCTGACCTACTGAGACAGAAGGACAATCAGGTGACCCCCTTCTGGAGAAGACATCACCTTGAAGGAAGATGATCATCATCAGCAGACTCCAGGGCCTCAGATAGGTAGATATATTGACACCAGTGTTCACAATCACTACAGCAGCCACTGCACACTATACAACATGGGTTTGAATGAGTGAGTGCATGTGTGTGTGTATGTGCTAAGGTGACCAGTACCACCCATGACTCAAAGTTTGCATTTATAATTTTATTGGTAACTTCACATCCCATCCAATAAACTAGAATTTATGATGATCCCATGAATTGGTCCTTTGTAGCCAACACTATTAGGCTGAAGTAAACTAATAAATGCCGCCATAGGTTAGTACTTGTAAACATAAGTACTTCACTGTGACAGCATTATTTAGTGCACTGCAACACGTGTAGGTGCTGACAGGGTTGGCTGGGGCACAAGGGTTCTTCAGTGCAGTGGTTGTCTGCTGAATAGCCCCGCACTGGAACACCGTCCTGCCCTAGCCAGTCCCTTCGCAGCAAATTGAGCCAGGTTGGAGCAGCCCGGGGCTGGCAGGCATGAACCTTGGGGCCCCCTGCCAGCTGGGGCTGTTCCAACCCATCTCAACATGCTGCAGTGAACGCACTCGGGAGAAGTCTTGTAAACACAGTGCTCAGGAGCAATAAACTCTAGCACAAAGTGCACCAGAGTTTATTCAGTTGAATTAATTCCATATGTAGATGTGCCCACATATGAGAGTATTCTTCACTTCAGAGGTTTCATAGTTTCATAGTTTCTAGGGTCGGAAGGGACCTGAGCAGATCATCTAGTCCAACCCCCTGCCATGGCAGGAAGAGCACTGGGGTCAAACGACCCCAGTAAGGTGGTCATCCAA
>NW_017729022.1:143683080-143685894 GCF_001723915.1 Gavialis gangeticus
TCCCCCCTAACCAGTTTATAACAGGCAAGAACAGGTGTAAGAACTCATCTGATTTCTAATGATTGAAATATCTTGTTTGATTCCTCGTATTAAACAGCTCCGATATATGACTTCGAGAGTATGTTATGCAGATTGTTAAATAAATATCTCTATTGCATCTAAACTAGATATTAGTACTTTTTTTAATATGATAAGCAAATATATTGAAGTCAGTGCATTGCAGATATGACATTACTCCTTCTCCCATACTAGAGTTCTGAATGCTTTTTGTATCAGAAAAGGGGGCCAATATAATGTGTATTATAAAAGGCAGCACTTGGACATGAGCTTTATGGAGTGTTATCCTATTTATTTTAAGTGTCATCTAATTATCAATTCATTTACTACCTATTGTAATACCATGAATCATAATGAATTTATTTGCATAATAGGTAATATCACATAAACTCAATTATAATTGAACATTAGCTAAATGTACCACGAAAATGAAATGTTTCAAAGCAAAGGTAAGCTGAGGTGATGTATAACCCATCCTATAAATGGTTTACCATGAAAATATACATTGGTAATTGTAGGGCTGGTTTTCAAGGAGATTTTCTTAAAATCCTGAGCTTTCTCTGTTTTCCTGTGTTCCCTTTCTTTAAATGCCTTTTACTTCAGTTAACACTGGAGATGAGTACTGGATGTATCACCCTTGGAGAACTTTCTTCTCTGATTGGCTGATGTGTCATTAAAAGCTCTATGAAAATAGAGCCAAACCCATCTGCCAACATGACTACAAATTCGCATTTCTCTCTCCTTTTTTTAATTAATCACTGTTATGATCATGGCACGCAGCACTGGGTCTCCCATGCTGCCCAGGTTAATTTGAAAATGGCATTAACAAAATTAATCAATGCCAGAAAAGGAATTATGGGCATTTGACCCTTCTGTATCTCTAAATTCCTGTGCTTTTTTGGTTGGTAACCCACAACAGTTTAGCAATAATTTACAGGGACAAAATCAAGGAAGCAAAGGTTAAAAGTTGTATTTGGCAAGAGAAGTTAAGAACAAGAAGACCTTCTGTAAATATGTTGTAGAGAACAGAATGATCAAGGAAATGGTGGTGAACCATTAACCTTCAATGCAAAGAATGTGGAGATTCTCAATGGCTACTTTGCCTCTGTCTGAGCAAAAAACAAGATCCCCCCAGACAGCTACCAAAAATTACATAGACAAAGAAAAGGTAAGGCTAACAGTCATGACAACTAAATAGAATGCCAGAGAGCTTTTGATTAATTTGAATTTATTTAGGTTAGCAGAACTTGATGAACTTCATTCCAGAATGCTGCTGGAACTGGCAAAAGGGATCTTGGAACACTTAGACAACAGTATTTACGAAGCTGTTGCAGATTGGTGAGGTTCTAAATGACTAGAAGGGGGGGCAATATCATGGCCATCAAGCAAAAAGGAGGAGCCACGGGGTCAAACTGGTCAGTCTGACTTCAGTCTGACTGAGACAGTCTGACTCAGGGTAATAGAGCAAATGATGAAGAAATCCATTTGTAAACATATGGAGGAGGAAAGGCTGATCATGAGTAGCCAGTATATATTTGTTAAGAAAAAAACATTGAAAACCAACTTGACCTCCTTCACTTACAAAGTAACTAGTTGGGTAGATGAAGGGAATAATAGATTTAAGTAAGTTTTTTGATAAAGTCCTATGACCTTCTCATAAACAAACTTGAGAAATGCAGGCTAGATTAAATTACTACAAAACAGAATGTTTGATAGATAATTAGCTTAGTAACTTTAAGCAGAGGATGTATTCATGTTTTGAATGGGGTTCTGTAGCGGTCCGTACTGTATCTAGTGCTATTTAATGTCATTTTTACTGATTTGGACACCAGAATAGAGAGCTTGCTGATCAGCTTTGCAGATGACATGCTTCTGTGAAAGGTTGCAAACACTCTGAAGCCTAGGAGTAGAATCCAGAAGAATGTTGATAGATTAGGAAGCTGGGCTAGAGACAACAGGCTGAAGTTCAGTGAAGAGAAATGCAAGCACTATCCCTAGAGAAAAATAATCAAGAGCACAAAAACAGAATGGGAGATAACTGGAGGAGTGGTAGTGTTCCTAAGAAGGATCTAGGGGTTTTTAGTGGATCACTGACTTGACATGGGTCAGTAATGTGATACAGTACCTAAAGAAAAAAAAAAGCAAATGCTGTTTTGGACTGTATCTACAGGAATATTTGATTTAAGACATGGAAGATGATACTGCCATTTGATTTGACACTGATTTGGCTGCATCTAGAGGAGTGGTGCCCAAACTTTTGGCTCCTCAGGCCAAATGCATAATATAGGGTGGTGCATGGGCCAGATTAGGCCCTCATACCTGGATCTAGATCATGCTGCCCTTGCCCAGCCCTACATTCTGGGATCAGGATCCTGGGATCCTGTGTCACCTCTACCTAGTCCTGCATGACATGATCAGGGCCCCAGGACCCCGCACTGCCTCTACCAGGCTCCACATGCTGTGGTCAGGGCCCTTAGACCCTGTGCTGCCTCTGTTGGGATTGGGGTCCCAGTGCTCTGTGCCACTTGCTTGGGCCTGCACACAGGAATCAGACTCCAGGGCCCCATGGTACCTCTACCTGCCCCTGTGCTGCCCTGCCCACCATATCTAGTGTACAGAGTCATGGCCCAGGGGGATTCTCTATGGACCAGATGACAAGGTGCCAGGGGCCAGATATGGCCCATGGGCCATGAAGTTCTGAACTCTGCATTTTAAAAAGGATGTGGATAAATTAGACAGGGTTCAGAGTGGGTAACA
>NW_017729022.1:143690894-143693510 GCF_001723915.1 Gavialis gangeticus
TTTTAAAAAGGATGTGGATAAATTAGACAGGGTTCAGAGTGGGTAACAAAAATGATAAAGGGGCTGAAGGGCAAGCTGTGTGAGGATCTCTTTAGTCTAAAGAAGAGAAGGTTGAGAGGTGACTTGATAGTGGCTTACTGCTATATCAGAGGTGTGCATCAGGAGCTCGGTGAACAACTGTTCACTAGGGCACTCCCAGGGAAGACCAGGACCAATGGATACAAACTCCTGGAGGGCTGCTTCAGGCTTAATACCAGGAAAGATTCCTTCACAGGCAGGGTGTCCACAATGTAAAATAAACTCCCTCCAGAGGTGGTGCAGTCACCTACCCTGGAGATTTTGAAGAGGAGACTAGACAGTTACCTTGCTGGGGTCACCTAACCCTAGTTGTCTTCCTGTCCAGTGCAAGCAGGGGGCTGGACCTGACGATCTGCAAGGTCCCTTCCAACCCCTAACAACCTATGAATCTATGAAACAGGAAGATAAATAGGGATATTTAGCTTAGAGAAAGGGTGATTAACAAGGGACACAAGAGGGGTCTTCAAATTCCTGGAAGGCTGCCACAAAGAAGAAGGAGATCACTTGATCCTCCTCACAGCAGAAGACAGGACATGAAACAGTGGCTTAAAATTGTGACAAAGTGGGTTCAAATTGGGTACTGGGAAAAAATGTCCTTATTGTTGGAATGGTAAGGCAGTGGAATAGACTGTCCAGGGAAGTTACGGAACCTCCTTTTTATGTGGCACTTAGTTAGCCTGTGGAACTCATTCCCACTGGAGATTCTAAAGGACAATTGCATAGGCACAGTTAAAATGGTTTGGGCAGATCCATGGACAGTAGATCCATTATTAGCTATTAAATGGAACAGCCAGAGACATTTCCTTTGATATCTCTAACCTAATAATGGTGGACCCCAGGGATGGTATGACAGGGGACAGATCACTCATTGGTTTGACCTTTTGTGGCATTTTGTATGCTTTTATCTTCTTTATTGGAGATTTTCAAAAGAAGGCTGGAGGAAAGATTTAGGAGTGACATTCCTGTATGCAAGGGGAGGAGGGGCATGGAGTACATTTGGACCTTTGAAGTTCTTTCCAAAAGAGAGAAATCACTGAGCATATTGCAAAGTGATGAATTAGTGCATCATGGAATATTTGCCAGAATACTGAGTAGAAGATTTGAACAAACACAGAGCTGTATGGTCTTGTTGATTAACATGGGAAATACCATAAAATAGCATGACACTTCATTTCAGTTTAGTTAAATTGTTGTACTTAGAGCAATAACTAATCTGATGTAAAATGCAAAGTCCCCATGAAGACAAAGGCTCATATAACTCTGAGTTAATCCTTTACTGTCACTCATTGTTAATTGTTATCCAGGTCATTAAAAGCAATGTAGGTCAGATATTTAGTATTCAGAGAAACTAACTGAAATTTCAGATGTTATTACTCCTCCCTAAGCACTTCATCCCTAGCACCTCAGACTGCTTTCACTATTACCAGTCCCCCCTAACATCCCATCCCCTGTCCCCAAAAAAGGAAAAAATGTCAGCCTGTGCCTTTACTGCTAGAAGATTGGTCCAGACAGATAGGAAACACACTGTGTCTACACAGGACACATGTTGTAGATCATCAGTTGTTTAATATGCTTTGATGATGCATGTTTTTTATGATAATAGGATAGAATAAGTCTAACTTTATGATAATCTCAGTAACAAATGGTTAAAACCTCAAATTTGGCTCATTTGCAAATTTAGTATGCTTTCTGTTATAGAAGCAAACTTAGTTTGTTCAGTCTCAGTCCTGTGAAAACAATCATTGTGCAAACAGTGATATCTATAAGGGGAGCATGTAATATTACTTTTCTGTTTATAGATACATAGGATGTCCTTGTAAAGTATGAAATTGTGGTTATTTTTCAGAGATAAAGGCTAATTTGCATTTGTCTTCAAAATATAGCAAAGATGTACACATTTATGATGAAACAAGATGGTTGTACAAATGCAGCATGTTTGATGGTACCTCAAGAATTATTTAACCAGATCTGTATTCAGGTAATGATACTGCAATGGCAAAAGGCCAGTGAAGCTGACAATATATAATTTGTTTTAATTCTTGTCACTATTGCCTTTACATTGTGATGGGAGGAATACATTGTTGGAATTGATGAAGTATTGCTGTATTTGCAGAGTACTAAATCTTTCTGAAGTATTTTTGGGGCAGGTCTCCCCCTTCTTTGTATAAATGGCAAATATTTGAATTAGGTCTGTGAACTCAGTATGCAATTAAAGCTACATTCTGCTAGTTGTAATTTAATTTGGACAGAGAGAGTGAGTATGGGTCATGGAAATGGTGTAATCTGGATTTGTAGGAGTTGTAAGTATTGAAAAAGAAGGAACACATTTACATACATTGTACCCTTTGTGCTGTATCTGTACAGTGTTTATAAAATAAGGGTGCTTGCTAAGCACAGTACAGGATAACACCAAACAACTATTAGGGGATAAAAAGAAGGTACTGGGTAATGTGGGGCCTCTGCAAGACACGCTAGGAAATCTGGTTGTCACACCAGATGACAAAGCTAACCTATTCAACAATTTCTTTGCCTCCATTT
>NW_017729022.1:143694054-143697222 GCF_001723915.1 Gavialis gangeticus
TGCATCTCAAGCAGGTCCAAGGAGGTGATCCTTCCTCTCTATGCGACACTGGTCAGGCCGCAGTTGGAGTACTGCATCCAGTTCCGGGTGCCACACTTCAAGAGGGATGTGGACAACATGGAGAGGGTCCAGAGGAGGGCCACTGGCATGATTAGGGGGCAGCAGGGCAGGCCCTACGAGGAAAGGCTAAGGGACCTGAACCTGTTCAGCCTCCATAAGAGAAGGGGGATCTAGTGGCCTGTTACAAACTAGTCGGGGGGGGGACCAGCAGGCACTGGGGGAGTCCCTGTTCCCCCGAGCACTCCCAGGAGTGACAAGAAATAATGGTCACAAGCTAGCAGAGGGTAGATTTAGGCTAGACACCAGGAGGTGCTACTTCACGGTTAGGGCAGCTAGGATCTGGAAGCAACTTCCAAGAGAAGTGGTGCTTGCTCCTACCCTGGGGGTCTTTAAGACAAGGCTGGATGAACACCTTGCTGGGGTCGTTTGACCCCAGTAATCTTTCCTGCATGCCAGGGAGTTGGACTTGATGATCTGCTCAGGTCCCTTCCAACCCTTTCATACAAACTATGAAACTACACTCCAGTTAAATGTATGTCTTACCAATCATATAAACGTGTAGGGTGAAAATAGTAGTTTGGAGTGTTAGCAGTATTCACAAGTATTACCTGAGAGGGTTCATGAACCCTCTTCTGCTATGGCCCACAGGGGCCAGGAGGATAGAATGATTGAGACAAACTGAAGATGTGAGACACCTGCTTTATGACCATCCCATAGCGCACAAACATCTAAAGTTACACACAGCACCATACCTAGACTGCTGGTGGCCCTGGGCAAACTTTTAGTATCAGGCCCTGCTTCACCAGAGATAATGATAATGATGATCATTATTTTCACCATTTTTTGGCCCCCTTTCTGTCTGGGCCCTGAGCAGCCACCCGGTTTGCCCATTTCTGTGTCTGGCCTTGGTCACACAGGAGCTTCCTTACTAGCATCCCACCTCTCAATATCACACCCAAGGAGACACTACTACAGATGTGGAATGAGAGGCTGAAGAAAATACCTGACAGCAAAAAGAATGTACATTCCAGCAGCTGAGTCCTTACCACCAGGGGCAGATGAACCATGTCAAAGGTGGTAACGTCTCAATCACCTATGAACAGGAGTCGGATATTCAAAGGAACTACAGGGGCTATGCCATTGGTTCAACCACCTCTGCAGCACAGAGCCTCAGACCATGCAACTCCTGCTGCACTGCATGCTGCTTGAAGGAACATGTATAATGAAAGATCTTGAAAGTTCAATAAAAGAGTGCAAGCATGTGTAACAAAAAAGTCAAATGTGGCATACAGACATGAATAGACTAGTCATACGTTGTTTGCACGTTTTTCATCAGTGCAGCTTCTTGTCTTCTCTTAAAGTTCTACAAAGGGTTCTTGCTTCTTTTTTTTATCAGAAAGCCTCTTCATTTTTTTAAAAAAAACCTATCTAAAGTTCTTTAAATACTTCAAAATGCAATCTCTTTCTCTGCCATGTCATGAGGTTGCCTATGTTTTCATAACTGCAATACCAATTAATGTGGTTGTCCAGCATTCTCCTGTGTGTATATGCATATATTCTACTGAATTGGGGAAAATTTAAGTTCAGAACCTTCAAAGATTTACGTATATGTGTAACTGCTTGCTCTGCTACTTTTTAGTCTATTTCTGAGTGATCTAAAACATGTGCTAACAGGGAATCAATTCCACTCTCTTTTGCTATTTTTATGGTATTTTTCTTTAGTTCACTCTTTCAGTTTACAGTATATCTTTTGAAAATATTCAAAAAAGAATTTCAAATACCTTTTGGTAAGAAAGCTGTTTATTCAGTATATAACTATTCCTTTAACCATGGGTCAGAAGATTCTGTTGCGTGGGAGCAAAATACAATAAACAAGTGCACTTATAGAGAAACTGTGGTGACAAGCATGGTTATAAAAATATGAAAACACTGAAGTTATATAGACTGTCACAAGCACTTTCTGCACTTGGATCCAATTTACTATCACATTTGCTAACAAATTGTGTGATTTGGTAAAGAAAGAGCTTGCAGTCACCGAACAACAGACAGAGATGCATGACATACTAAGAGCTAGAAGATGGCATTGACTTTGTTTCCTCAGCTATTGTCTTGGGCTAGGCTTGCAACCTGGTAATGAGAAATCTCATGGCATGTTATGAATCCACTTGGCCTTCTTGCTCCTATTCCACAATCGAAATGTGATGTTATTAATTCTTAGTGAAGGCTGGTGCTTGTGGCAGAATACCATCTCTGTCTCTCCCCAAACTCTGCTATCTGACAATTTGGTTACCATGGTCATTACGAAGGGCAGACTCCTCTGCCCCATCTGCTCCAGGTAACCCTGAGTTGTAACCTGAACTGGATACATTCCTGAAGGAGACGGGAAATCTGCTCCCTCTGTCTACATGACTGGCATCACATACCTGGGTGGGGGCGCTTAAGCTCCCTATTGTTTTGAGCAATGCCAACATGACTGGGAGGGAGCTAAAGACCCTGCCAGTCTACCCAGCAACAAGTGATGCATTTCAAATTGGATGGCTGGCAGCCAACAGTTGCTGGCCTTCATTGGACCAGGTAAATAAGGTCATAAGTTCTATATAAGTCAAGGACTGCCCAGGAGAAGGCACAGTAGCCATGATGAAAACTCACAGAGAGAAGCTGGACCATCTGAAATTTGCTCTCTGTCTTGAAACTCATCATCAATGAAGTGTTTGCCTCCAGAGGCAATCTCTGCTTGCCTCTGGATGATACTCATGAGTTAGCTACCTGACATCTAACTAGATATATAGCTTGCAGTAACTCAGACGCATGCTCAAAGGCAACCATGCCACTGTTTGCTCTAAGGTATTTTTCTGATATTGCTCTACTCTGTACCCTATTCCAAGTCTATTCCTTGTAACCAATAAAGTTCTCTTTTGTACCTAGCATGGGATTCAGCCTAGATTATGCCTTGGGATCACCCCCTTGGTTCAGCTGACTAAGGGAGACCTCTATTTGTGCTTCAGACTGAGGGAAGCACTCTAAGTTCTTGTAGTGGGTAAAGTACCCTCAAGGGCTAATTGGTTTGTGTTTCCCAGAGGGCACATGTCCAGGATCAGTCCAGACTCT
>NW_017729022.1:143702222-143703492 GCF_001723915.1 Gavialis gangeticus
ACCATGCCACTGTTTGCTCTAAGGTATTTTTCTGATATTGCTCTACTCTGTACCCTATTCCAAGTCTATTCCTTGTAACCAATAAAGTTCTCTTTTGTACCTAGCATGGGATTCAGCCTAGATTATGCCTTGGGATCACCCCCTTGGTTCAGCTGACTAAGGGAGACCTCTATTTGTGCTTCAGACTGAGGGAAGCACTCTAAGTTCTTGTAGTGGGTAAAGTACCCTCAAGGGCTAATTGGTTTGTGTTTCCCAGAGGGCACATGTCCAGGATCAGTCCAGACTCTGGGTGGTGGCATCATTACCCCCAGGCTAGCCGGGTGTGCTCCAGGAAGGGGGTTGGCCAGATGTGAGGTGGCCCCAGAGAAGCACTTGGAGCCTGGAAGGTGGTCAGGTGCAGTGGGTTGGGTGGCTTAGTGCAGGAGCACCCCCTATTGTCTCACCACAGTGCTTATAAAACATATTTGCATCCTACTGACAGTATTTTTAAATAATCCCCATTGAATTGAAGACTGTTGTTTTCCTTGTCTTTTCATTATGAAATCTCTCCAAAAGCCAATGTTTTAGAACTAAAATATTCAACACATGGTTGGCAGGGTTCAATATCCACAAAAAACAAAACTATACATAATTGTTTCTTTTATAACCAATTTTTGTTGTTTGTTCAGTATCCTTTCTCATATATTTATCATGTATTGCTACTACCTGCTGGGACTATCCCTGAAAAAATCTGGAACTGCCATCTATGCATACTACAGCAATGGTAGTTTAAATCCACCAGCAGATGCTAATTAAATCAATGTCAGATAGCAATTATTGTGTTGCATAAATACATAAATAAGACTTTCCTATCATCTATTTTCTTTGGAAACACCCATATTTCCCACCTCCAGCAGCCGCTGGGAGAGAGACTATTTGTGGCTCAGTTGAAAATGATCAGCATGTCATGATGTTTGTAAAATGAAATGCAGTGATATTTTTTCAGTCTATCCATTTAGTAACAACCATGAGACTTCATTAGCCATTGACCACTAAAGAAGGACAAACAAATGGAACAGGTTATTGCAAATGACTTTCCACCTTTACCAGGCTGTTGCAATTGATCGCTGTTGGACAACACGGAGCTGGCAGGCAAGCAAGTTCACGGTGTTGGTCACGGTGATGCGGCTGGGTGGTGGCAAATTGGATACAGACAGGTGGGAGTTTTAGCGATGGAGTCTGAGTGGCACGGGAAGCGTATTGGTTCCTTAAACAAGATGGAATTTATTTA
>NW_017729022.1:143703503-143713627 GCF_001723915.1 Gavialis gangeticus
TTGTGTTGGCAGCATATACTTAGGATTTTTCTGAGACAATTGTGTTATCTATATAATTTCAGCCTTTTACAATTGACCCGCTGCATGCTTTTAAAAATAGGAGACTTGCTTTGCATCTGTAACTTGCTGCAAAAAAAGCAGGTAATTCTTTATTAAATATAGACTCTGTAGTTGGCTCTGTACAGGACATGTCTACTAATAGCATCCTTCCTTAATTTTTCCTACTGAAGCATATTAATTTTACACATCCAGAAATAAAGGCTGAACTATTTATCTAAAATAATTTGTATTATGGAAACTCTCTTTGCTATACAGTTTCAAAGCAGTATAGTAGGAAAAGCAGTGACTGCTCATTTCCTTTCTCTGTTTCAGCTGCACTAATTCCTTAAACTTTCACCTTTTGAAGATGGAACTTTCCAGGGTCATTTTTTACTTTCAGTAATGTTCACAGAATTTCTCAGAACAAAATAATGTCCTCCATTTTGGAGAAGAAAGAGAAAGGAGAATACTTTCCTTATTATATAGCAGTTCTTGTGCGTTATGAACTGTTGAGCTTTTAGGCCAGGAACAGACATTACACTTTTCCTGGTCTAAGTGATCAGAAATCAGTCTATATCCATGACAGAACAAAAGTTTAGAGCATATTGACCCATCTACAATGGTGGAACCTGGTCTAAGATAGACTGGATTGATGTGCACTCAAATCTAATTAATCTAGGTTAGACAGCGAATCGAACTTCAGTATCAGTTCCTTATCAATTCAAATTAGATTACTTACTTCTGGCATCTCACATTCCTTTTCAGCCCTCAGCCACCCCTCCTTTGTGAGGCACATGGGCACTCAGCCCATGCTCGGCTGCTGCAGCCAAGCACCCAGCATCTCCTGCTCCTGAGTTCTCCCAGACCTGGGCAAGCAAAGGCCTTCTCCCTTGTCCTGCCTTCTGTCTCTAGCTATCTGTCATCTGCATGCAGGCAGTAGAGGCAGGGAAGAGAGGAGTCTTCCCCCCCTGCATCAGCCCAAGGACCTGGGCACTTGTGTCCCCAAGTTGTGCCCTGAACCCCATCATGAAGACCCCCATGATGTAACAACACATCTATCACTGAGCCCAAGAGAACCCCCATATCCCTTTGCTTGGGTACAGCCCAATGAAGCACAACACCAACATGAACCCCTCCCACTCTGAACAGGAGCCAATGCAGACAGCTTGCCTCTAATGGGTTGGGGTTGGCAGTGAGCAGAACATCATGACTGGGTTTGCATAGAAGCAACTCTGTGACCTCTGCCACTTAGTCACTGCCAGCAGGTACCCAGGCCATGGGCACCTGGCATACTTCAAGGGTTTTTTAGCCTGCAGCTACAGGTATCGAGCAACCAATCTGGAGCAAGCAGGCAGATGTTCCTGAAAATCTCGACCAGCTGTTGCCAGTAGAGGACAATGGAAATTTCTAGGCCAAGGCATAGGATATTACCAAAATCACAGGGTGTCTTCTAGAAATCCTTTGAAAGTTTGAGGTTGTAGGGGTGGCCTGACCAGTGGAGCCCTCATCACACTGGAACATGTGCTGCACCAGCTGCAGTGGGTGGGAGCCACATGCCAGGACCTGCACCTTCATGCATCTTCTGCTTCTTTTATCCATCCATCCTGCAGCCTTCATTTCATCCAACCCTTTTCAGCCAGACTCTCATCTACCCACAGATGCTGAGACCCCACAGGCACTGGCGTGGACTATGGATTACCCCATTCCTTTCTCCTCCACTGTCCAATCCTGGTCACACAACTGAAACTAAGAGGAAGGGGGGATAAGGGATCTTGTCACCATCTGGGATGAGGAGGAGATCTAGCAACAGCTTCAGAAAGGGCACTGCAATAAGGATGTCTTCAAGCATATTGCCCAGAAAATGCAGGCATGGAGCCAAAAAAGGGAATGGGAGCAGTGTTATACCAAGACCAAATGAATGAAGATGCAGCATAGGCATGTGCATGATGCCAACAAAAAGTCCAGGGCCCAGAGGCAGAAATAAAGGAATAGAGGAATAAGGAGCTGTTCTGCTTCCTCACCAAGGACAAGGTCATTGAGACCCTGCATACCTACAGCACCATCAGGGTGTGGGACAAATTGTTGGCAAGAGCCACACCATAGGAGGAGGCGGCGCTCAGAGGCTTTTGGATGATGGAACAAGCAGGGGCCAGAAGGCAAAAGGACAGCTGCTGGATACACCACATGAGGAGTCTGACCTATTGGTGCTGGTCCCTGCATTATCATAGGATGTGGGGGCTGAGATGCACCTGTAGCTGGACCTGAGATCCCTTGACATGTTTTCAGGCATGGCTAACAGCAGGGAGCACAGTGTGCAGGAGCAAAGGGAAAGCCATGGTTTTGTCTATGCTGAACTGGTTGGCAATGTTGGTTAACTGGTTAACTGCTGAGGGTGGCCACCCACATCTCTGGAGTAAAGGGTGGTCAAATGTAGATGTCCTGAAGCACAAGGTGGGAGGTTCATCTGGGTAACAATATCCATGAAGGTAGCCCAACACATACAGAAGGTCTGGACCCACTGTTTGTTATCCCAGGTGCCCAGGACAATGAGCTCCCATCAAGCTGGTGGTACAAGCCTAGAACCGATGCTCCAGGGTCTGGAGGTGGTACCACAGCATCCATGGTGTCCCGGCTGGCCTTTTTCTTGTAGGTCATGTGAAAATAAGTGGCCCAGTCCAGGATGCTTGGTGGGCACAGGGTGCAGTAGATGGCCCCATGTGGGATGGCTGGCCACTGGGGGCATAAAGGCATGTGCCATGCTGACCAGCTGTTGCATCATGTCCAGGTGAGTGCGCATGATATCCTGCAGCCCATGGCGAGAGTCTCACAGGGTGACAAGCAAGACATGCCACCGTCCCTGGGTGTCTGCTTTGGTTTGGTGGTGGGACCCATGGCAGGGGACCCAGAATATGGGATGTGCAAGACATAACAGAGGCCACTCTCTGGGGCTCTTTTTGAAGCCTAAAGGTGGGTGCAGGGAAGGATCTGTGGTGATGCAGCAAGGGGTTGGGGGCATGTTTGCCCATGCCTAGCAGCCAATCAGGAGTGGCCTGAGCCCTCAGCTGATCTCACCAATCTCTGGAAGCCAAGGAGCCTCCAAACCATGCTGGGAGCCATGCAGGATCCCCTGCCAACCTGCAGCCCTTTTTCAGTTGAGGCAGTCTGTGTGCTCCCTTCGCCCCACAAAAGGCAAATGTGTGGTCTGTTCGCTATTGTTCTAACTTAGGTTGCTTGCAGAATATCCTGTAATTTAGATTGATTCTGCCTTGGGCTTTTTGAACATCTGCATTTAGCCATAGTCTATGCCTAAATGAACAGGGGGCAGAAAGCTGCCATTTGATGAGATATTATACTCATTTGAAGAGAGAACCATTTGAATTTTCTGGTGCTGATGCAAACTGTTTCTTATTTGACTGAAGTTTAAGCTGATAAAGCCTGTATTCTGTGTATACTCAATGCATTTGACCCACAGATTGTCCATGACACTTGTAAAGGATATTACTATGTCTGATAATGGGGTGGGATAGAAGGGGAGCGGTGAGAAGCACTGCAGGATCAAGTTTTTCTTGGTACGTCTTTATTCCCTTCATAATTAAACAGCTCTTTTTAAACTAACCTTCAACAATAAAACAGAACAAATTTCTATCTATGGTCTATCTTCTAAAGTATCCCCTTCCATGCAATCTAATTGTTTTAGGGCAAGACAAACTTATGCCTGTTTCCTTTTAACAAGGATACAGCAGCCTCAATAAAATTACAAGAAAAAAGCTGAATTTTCAGTTTGTGTTCATTTGCTAAACAGTGCCACCAGTAAGCAAGAGTAGCAGCAAAAGCTGAAATGAGATTTCTCTTGCCTACCTGGTAGGGAATCAAGAATAAGAAACCTAATTAATAAACATTTGTTGTGTTATATTACTCTTAGTCTATGGGTGGCAGTCATTTTCTAAATTTCTTGCACTGAGATTGCATTTTCCTTTCTTGCATTGAGCTTATCAAATTTGCTGTTAGTAACACACATCAACAGGCAATCGATAAAATCAGTGCTAATTATATAATGTGTTTTTTAATCTGTCTGCAGCATGAGCAGATGTTAAATGAAGGCTAATAAAGTGTGTCATCTTCTAAACAGGGATATGCAGTGGGATTTTATACCGGACAAACTCTGTATCACAAAAGGGGATTTCCACAGGGAATTAAATACATAGAAGTAATGAAATAACCATGTGAAGCAGTGCATATTAAAATGAAATTCTGCAAAGATATAGAAGCTCCTCATGAGACTGTTAGAAAATGAACAGGCACTAGCATAGGCAGCAGATTGAATAACCACTGATCCTCTTGACACTGGAGAGCTAATATAAAATGCCAAGGCTCCATCCTCACATGGGCTGCTTCTATGTGCAGTTTACCATGTTTGTGCAAAAAACCTAAGTAATTGGGTCGACAGCAGGAACTGATTAGATACATTCGTTTTGTAAATGGGTCTTTTGTTACAATTTTACTGGGATGGAGGCTGAAGTCATGGGATCAAATGTTGCAGCATCCCCCAATCAGTGGGGGCTAGGGCACAAAAATCAATGCGTTGCAGTGAGTGATTAATAGATAGATAACTTGTATAAAAGTAAGTACTCACTTCTGCATGCAAGCAGAGCTTTTCTCTCCTAGGAAAAGAGATGTAGGTGTTGCTAAACACTTCATCTCTATGCAGATCCATTTCCAACCCCATTATCTTGCATAAAGTGCTTGCATGTGATGCAGGAACTATATGTGCCTTGTGGATGAATTCCATTCTGTGAACTCCACTTTTTAGAAGCCAATTTATTTGGCCTTTGCAGAAGAGAGGATTTGAACTATGGAGTGCCTCCTACTATGGAGGATAGATCTAATAGCAGACACTAACAGTAGCATCTGGCTGTTTTTACTTTTAACTAACCTTAATAATACTCGAGAGTGCTATAGTTTATTTTTAGCTTCCTAAGTATTGTCCTCTTATAGCTCAACATCACTAGTGACAAGCATATCTCAGCAATTTACCCTGAATTTCATTTTGAGTATGCTGATTCAGATGGACATGAAATGCAGGGAGATAAGCCTGTGACAACCAAAAGAAGAGCCAGAAAAAACCTGCTAAAATCAAGCAGAAACAGATTAGCTTGGCAACAGCTACCAATGGGCAGTTCCTACTTCCATTCCCAAGGTCAGGGTCATTGGAGTACTCAGTACTGAAAATAAAATACAGTTTATATGTGGTAGGTTGCTAAATATTTAAGTGCTTGTCAAACTTGTTTTCTCCAGGTTTTGGCCTTTGTCTGCCTTTTCATGTTCTCCTAAATAATATTACTGGTGCAGACATTCAAATATCATGCATCACATCCTGCAACTGATGAGATTGGCTTAAAAATAATGATGTTTTTAAAACAATGTGCTTGCTTTATTGGCTTTCCAAATTTGGATCCTTTAGTATTCACAGTTCTTTTGCACTAAAATGAGCCAAAATGAGGTCTAGATTTTCAGGTAATTGCCTACCTTAAGAAGTTGAGACTTTGTGGAAAGCAGTAAATATCACAAGGCTCCCAATAAACTCAGCAGAGCTGCCAACACTATGTAAGCTTTTGGTATGTTAGCTGAAAGACTTTTGTGTTATAGTTCAACCAGAGTTGATTGTATAATCATTGAAGAATTTGAAAATATATACACCATGTTAAAACATGAAAAATCATAGTTGTTCAAGGGAAGTGTTCAGAATCTGAAAATTATAGTATTCCATAAATGCAAATTTAATATCTAACTTCAGCAGAGAAGAAAATAATATCAGCTGAAATAAAACTTTTGTAGCTTACTCTTCATGATTTGTCGCTAAGGTATACTATTCATTTAATAATTGGAGAAATAATGAACAATGTTATTGGCAGTTAATAAACTATTTACTAATAATGGGATTTTTAGATGTCTTAAATTTCATCCATTGAAACAAATGGGAAACTTCCCTTGACTTTAATGGGAGTAGAGTAAAAAGCAAACTGAGTGCTTACAAAAATCTTGCCCTAAACCTTTGGATATTTTTCCATTACAAGTAGAAGTGTTTCGCTTCCTAAATGAATGAGTAAATCATAAAGCAAAATGTCAAATATGGCATGATGAACAATATTAACCATGTGAATCCATGAAAGAGTTGCAACTGTCATTATAAATAAAAGCAGCCACTTTAAAATTTGTGAATAATGGATAATGTGATTCCATAAGTAGCAGTAAATCAAATGTCAGATGGTTATCCTTAACTTCCCTTGTAAATATTATTTGGCTAACTTTGTTTTATTCCCTTGGGATTGGAATTGGCCTTCTATTAGACTTTCATTTATTCCTTCTTTTTTTTAATAACAATCTAAAAATGGTGCTGGACTGCTCAAAAGCCAGTCCCTCTCAATCCCAGGAACTCAGCTATACATGGCTAAGATGATAGATAATGTCTTTTTGAAGCTTCTAAACATTACTGAACATTCTGAACGTAACATGTTTCAATAAAGGGCACTTTGAATGAGCTTTTGTTAATCCTGACTAGTGCCTCCATTGCAAACCTATGCTGCCACCCCAAAACATGTAAGCATGATGTCAAATGACTGCTCTTTTTTCTCTGCAGATTTGTCTATATCATATGCAGCATACTGAACATCTTCTGGAAGGATGCCACTTTATAATTAAAACCATTAGACAAAGAATGTATTTTGGCTCTGAGCCACTGCATTGTGGTCAGCAGCGAATGCGAGAGAGAAAAGAAACACTGATCCATGCTAGCCACAACAGGGTCAACAAAATGCTTCCCTAAGGAGATCAAAGAGGACCACGGTGAGAACACTATTTTGGCTCATATCTCTGTTCTGTAAAGGCTAGTAGAGTTAATCCCAAATGTGAGAAACATAGCCTGAACCTATATAGAAGCTTTGGGGCATCTACTTCAGTGTGGTTCTCCTCACCTCACATCTGTCAGAATTGTTTCAGAGATTCAATGCTGCATAGCCCCTAGTCTTCCTAATCTTGTAATGTGTCTTGTGTTTTAGAGAAACAGTCTGGCCCAATGTTAGTAAGTTACACGCAGAAGCACCGAGTACCCAAGAAAAAAAAACAGAACCCTTGTTGCTATTTTCCATATGAACACTATGAAATACCATATACAAATGAGCTAAATATTTAGTAATGAAGATAAAGAACTGTCTGTCATATTAACTTTTCCATAGTTGCCGTCTAGTTTTGTTGACTTTCATCACAATCAAGGCATCACACATAATAACTAATCAAATTCACTGAGCAGAAGTGCTGTGACAGTGCATTTTAATCAGAACCTACAAGGTTTCCAGTCTTTTTCTCTGTACGTTGCAGGTGACATTTCTCAAAGCAGAAAGGACACTTAGGTCTCTGACCCCTAGTGAAACTTAATGGGAATTTGACACCTAACTCCCATTTGGATGGTTAAAGTCTGCAGTGCAATTCAGTAAAACCCCAACAAATTAATTATAAATGCAAAGGGGAAGCATGAGAATTCCAGTAATTATATTTTGTTTAAACAATACATTATTTGCAACTTCAATATTATGTTATATCTAGCTGAATAAATGTACACATTCCTTGATTACCGAGTTGAATTTGGTATTAATTGGTTTCAGTGGTGCTCATGCCTCTTTGTATGCTCCATTTTCTTCCGTGCTTGTTGTCTACTCTAAATTTTTCCAGCAGAAATATTTGTAGAGTGAATTTTGAAATCACAAGCAAATGGAAGTATTTGTGAAAATCAGAATTTATATTTGCATTATTATTCTTTCTGGAAATGCTTCTCTGATCACTCAGTCTGGGGAACAGTGGGCTGTGGATTTTAATGATAAGGACTTTCTAAAAGGCTCAGAGAGCTGAGCAAGTCTGAGGAAATAGTGATTGGCTGGGTCAGGCACAATGGTAAGAGTTTGAGAAGTTCCTTAGTTCTATAGTAACTGAGTACATTCTGTTTTCTTTACAATCTGTTTTGCTCACAAAATAGAAAGCTCCATTTTCCTGAGGAATGGAATTGTTCACCGTGATTCTTGTCAAGCATTAGGTGACATCTTAGATATGCTTGGTCTAGACTTTTGAGTGCTGAAACCTCAGACTTGATTATGGGAGGAGAGAGACAGACAAGTTAGATGTGCTCAGAGTAACCCATGTTGCTGACATGATTTTCAATGTCTGACCTAAGTGGGGGTTTCTTATGGTTTTGAGAACAGGTACATTATATTACAGCAGAATATGAGTACTGTAGAACCCCTTTCCCCAATGTAAAGGCTAAGATGGCATAAATATTTGGGCTAAAATCCCATAGATTTGATTGAGACTTGGGCTCCTAATGCCTAATACTATATACAGGCATTACACGTCTACTGAGAGAATTACTGTTATCCCAGTAGAAAATTCAAGCATACAGATATTCATATGGTTTGTCCCAAAAGCAAAATGGCTGTTCTGAGAGAAAAAAACCTCGAATTTTGTAGATCTTGCTTTCAGGGGATTTTCTCCTGGTAGAATAAATCTCTGTACACTGTCCCTTGCAAGAAAAGCTGCAGTGATGTCCTCCAGCATTCCAGCATATATTGCTTTTTGCCCCTCTTCCAACACACAACTCCAGGGAGACAGTAAATCTGGCTGGATTTTTCAGCTCCAGCAGAGCAAGCCATGTCCCCTGTTAGCTTCAAAGCCAGGAAAGCCCACCTCCTTTATATACCTTGAGGCAGCTATTTGTTGTTAATGTTATCCTGAGCAGGAGCAGAAACACTTGAAGGCTGCAGAAAGACAAAGGTTTCCACGGTAGCTGTTCACCTTGTATACCACTTTGAGCTGGAGTAGGAACCTTACTCAGCCAGGCCCAACCCACCCATCCATCCATGTACCATGGCTGAGCCAGCTGGTGCAAGAGGCATAGGAATCCATTGTTGGCTGCTAGAGTGAAAATTGACAGGCTTTCTATTATTAAGGGAAAATAAATACTCCATCTCTGTTCTCTCAAAATTTGGAATGGGTTGTGGCAGAAGTTCACCAGAGGGGCATGGTCCCAAAGATGGCTAGCCAATTAGCACTGTCCTAAGTGTTCAGATGTTGTCCACAGTCTCAGGGGCTAGGGGAAGAAGTTACACATAGATCAGTTCAAGTGATCAGAAACTGGTTTAAACTTGTAACAAACCAGAAACTGAGTGCACATAAACCACTTTCAAAATGGTCTAAACCAGTTTAAGATAAACCTGGTTGGATGAATTATCAGTCTTAATGGATTTAGATAAAACCAGTTTATGGAACTTTTGTCTTAGATCCCTTCCTGCTTCAAGTTAACTCACAGTCCCCACGCATCCCAGGTTGCTTTGCAGCTCTGGGCTGTGCTGTGCTGTCTGCTCCAGCAAAGCAGTGTCTTCCCCACCCCTCTTCTCCCTAGCCGGAGCAATCACTACTCTGGGTGGCAGGGAAGGGGGTTGGAGGGAAAACCCTAGCACTGGACCTCAATCAGGTTTTTCCTGGCAAGGGGGAGGAGAGGAGAGAAGGTCTTGGAGGCTCCCTTCTGCTTCCTGCTTGAGCAAAGAGGGGGGCATGGCCAGACCTTGGTCTGGCTGGCTAAGTATGATGGGGGTGGGGTTTAAACACCCATCCTGGCCCACACTGATGCCATCCAGGGTCTGCATGGCAAGAGGGTAGGGGGGAATGAGGCAGAAGCCCTCAGAGGCTTTCCTCCACTGTTTGAGCAGAGGGGGGACTGTGTCCAGGCCCCAGCCCACCCAGCTGAGTTTGATGGGTGGGGTCAAACCCCAGCCAGGGTTGGGTTTTAAACCCCATGATCATACTCAGCTGACCAAATCAAGGTCTGACCATGCCCCCCATCTCCACTGGAGCAGGGAGTTGGAGGAAAAGTCTCTGAGGGCTTCCCCGCCAATCTCCCACCCTGGCCTGGCAGACCCCAGCTGGGGTCAGTGTAGGCCAGAATGGGGGTTTCAAACCCCCTCCCTACCCTGCATCATACTCAGCCAGCCGGGCCAGCTGGGGCCTGGCCACACACCTCTTTCCCCCCCCCCCCCCCCCCA
>NW_017729022.1:143713843-143716090 GCF_001723915.1 Gavialis gangeticus
CCCCCCCCCCCCCCCACACAAGCAGGGAGAAGGCAAAAAAGTCTTGGAGGCCTTCCCTCCCAGCTTCCCTCCCTTCCCTTCAGCAGCATCTGGTAGGCTGGGAAGCATGCTTTAATGTACCCCAGCTTCTGGCCTGATCCACTGCAGGCTTGTGGCTACATTTCCATAATCATGTAGCTGCGTTTCTAGAAAAGTGAATGTCTGTTTGCTTGCTTAGCAGTTCAAACTACGCAGCTTAGACTAACCTGAAAAGATTGAATCAATTCAGCCTCAGGCTTTTTAACTGTCTGTACTTAGCCTGGAGAATGGGGAGCCGGCAAAGTATACTGGGATCTGTGTACAGCAGCCATGGCTGTGTGGTGTCAGCAGCAGAGACTGTGGCCTCATCCACACAAGGATGGACATTTTTTTTCCCAGGGACAAAAATCAGCAGCACATCTTATGCCGCTGCTACTTAGGCCTGGGGAATGCCTGTGCCCCATGCCATCTGGCATGCAGTAGGTTACTCCAGGTGGGATAGGGGAAGCTGCGGCAAACACTGGGCTTGCCCCAGCAGCTTTACCTCGGATCCTCTGGGTCTCCTGGGGATGCAGAAGCAGTGATCCTTCTGCTTGGAGCCTGGCTGGCAGCTGGAGTGTGGCTGTTGCTGATCAGGCTCTGGTTTTGTCCAGCTTGTCCTTCCCCCACATACGCCACCCCTTTTTTTTCACATGGGTTTTTCTGACCCTGGCATTTCCTGGGGTCGGTCAAAAACCAGCTTTGCAGTGCTACCTTGAAGTGTGGAGAACACCTGAATGTACAGTGTATGGCTTTGCAGATGTGTCTAAGGATGTGTCTGCAGTGCCACATACTGCATGGCCGTGTTCATCTGGATGTTGCCTGTAGTGCCACAACACTCTTCTGGTATGTTTTTCTACTGAGAAAAAAATGTCGGTGTTTCTTCCAGTAGATCTGAATGCCTGTTCATGGCCTAAGTTACGTAGATGTATTTGAAAATTTTACTGGAGCAGCTATGCCTGCATCATACATATATCTTTTAACTGCACAATGGATAAATTGTTTCACTCCTTCTCTGGTTCCTTTCTTATAATTTGTCCTACGTACAACTTGAACTTTCTCTTATCAAAAATCATGGTCTAGCTTTCTGAGCCATGATATAACAGAAATTAGAGAAAGCAAATTCAACCATAGCAGTTCAATATGCTACAGAACTTTTGGGAGCCTATGTGAATTCAACCTCCAACCTTTTTTGAAGTTTGTCTTTTGGGTGAAGTTACAGGCTATGCTTAGACCATACTGAATCAGTGGAATGCTCAGTGGTGTTGCAGTGAAAGCATGCTGTGAGCAGTTGCAAAATACTGAAAGAGAGCAAAACAAGCTTCTGTTGCAAATAATTCATTGTGCAATGTAGTTAGGATCTAGCAGCTTAGACAACCATATTTCTGAAACTTAATATAGTCCTAGCATGTTAAAGAAAGTCTCCCTCTCTTTACCTGAATCTCTCTCATGTTGTTAGGTAAAAGCTAATTCAGTTACAAACCCTCTTCTCCTCTTTGGTTTCCTCTTGTTGTGTTTTAAAACCCAATTGTGCAATACAACACCTATTAATCTAGTACCCACCTGGTCTAGTGAATGAACTATTGAATTACAAGGCCCAGGAGTTGACATGACTTAAATATTTTCAAGGAGGTAATATCACATATGTTCATTTAATTCCTGTATAAACAATGTACATTCCAGGTGTAGAGATGTGGTTAGAAACAGAATTCAATGGATGCTCAGTGACCACTGACAGCAGGTGAAAATGGAAGACAGCAGTGAAAGGAGCAGATGAAGAGTTCATCTTGTTGTAGAGAGGGCTAGGATACATGAAATAACTCTGAGGGATTCCTTTCACAACACAGCTGCTAGCTGACATTGGCTGACTAATGCAAGATGAAGCCCTTGTATGTCAAAAATAATTCTTCACCTGTGGGATGTAGTGCAAAATTATTTGTCTATCAGTCAAAAAATTTGATATACCTTGAGATAGCTGTAGACATTTTATAAAATAATTATATGAGGCTTTGTTGAGTACAAAGCTAAGTAATATCTCACTTTGCCTCTCAAGATTTTTGACTGGATAGTTTACCAATCAGAACCTTTTTTTAAGCATCATTAACTTGCTTGATAGTGTCCAAATAAGAGGGACATTAATTGATTTTAGTAGGGCCAGGATTTTCATGTCAAAAAAAAAAAAAAAAAAAA
>NW_017729022.1:143716194-143737708 GCF_001723915.1 Gavialis gangeticus
AAAAAAAAAAAAAAACACAGAAAAGAAAAGAAAATACTAGTGATGTTGACACATGATGAAATCATGATTGAATACGCTGTTCAATCAGAAATCATATATACGTGAATTAAGATGACTGTTATGGCATTTGATGGAGATGAAAACAACAGGGTGCTATAGACATTACTTTAACAAGATTTGAGTTCTCTAGTGTCAACTCAGATATACGTAAATTCTATACAGTGTAAAAGAGACTTCTGAAATTGAATGGAATAGCATCTTTTTTTTTAATGTTATTTTAAAATCAACCTATAGAAAGCGTATTGTTTTCTCTAAAATTCTATACTTAAAATTAATCATGTACATACAATATATTTTGCATAATGTTTTGTACAGGCATTAGTTCACTTAGTCATAAAAATAATGTTTCTTATACATACCTATAATTCCTTCCTTATATATGCTTTATTAGAAGGCTTTATAAATTCTGCCTTCTAAATGATAGAATACTAAAATGTGGTGGAGAACCTGCCCCACTACCCACCATTTAAGCAACGCACATCTGATACCTTTAGGTGAAGTACAGATCCATGCTATTGATCATGATTAAATACTGCAAGGGAGACCCTCAACTGGTTCAAAGCTGAATCTCTCTGTTGGCTTTACTGGAACTGCATCTTTTTACGTAAGTGAGGAGCTGGTTCTATTTAAATTCAGCTTGATAAAAAGGTGTATTTCACCAGAAATAAAAACTGATTGAGTTAATTTTAATTTAATTTAGTATTCCACCCTCCACATTACATTGCCACTATAAATAGTTACCTTTAGGACAATGTCTGTTTACTTGTGACTTAGCCACAGCCATAATGAACAACGTATAACAAACAGCATCTGATCAAAAATAAAAGGTCAACTTCATGCTTTATACAAGTGCATTGGCTTTAATGAAATTATAATAGGAATTAACCTGCCCCTTTGACTTCATAGGAAAAATAGCAATTGCCTCTTCAAAATAGCAGTTAGCTTTCTTACTCATTACACAGTTGTTATATGGACAAGAGATACCAAAATCATGATCCATAATACCTCTGTTTCCCATCTCATTTTTCATTGTTTTGACATATTCTATCATTTCCACAGGAGCCTATCCTTTTATGAAGACTAGAACCTTCATTGTCCAAACAGATATCCTCAATTTCTTGATAAAAATGGTCAAATAATTATATAGACATAGTATTAGATCAGCATTGGCAAACTTGTAGTTTTTACAGGTAATACCACTTAATGATCAGATCTTTATCAAACTTTGAATAAATATTTACTAGATCAAGAAAAAGAAACAGGTTATCTAAACCTATTCAATACTTATAAAAACTTGGTATATATTTCATCCAAAGGATGCATAGAAAACTGGAACCCAGAAATTAAACTTCTTGCCAGTCCCTCCTCAACTCAGAACAGTCTTAAGACTTTAAATCTATTTATACTAATAATTTGAATATTTAATATCTATTGCCATATGTAGTATAAAATGTGTCACAAAACTGTAATCATTTCATAACAGATTTTTTTTATCTGTAATGCATCTTTTATTTCATTTTAATTTCATACTAACTTTTGTATGATTTCTTTTATGTACTTGCCACTGTTTGTTACTCCAAAAATAATCAGTTTAAAAATAAACTAAATATTTTTAAAAGTTGTCTTTCCTCAGGCAAAGGTGCTAGATTGCAAAATATGGTGGTTTCTCTAGAATGACATTTGTTTTATAGTCCTTCCAGTTCTTGAGGGTTCATGTAGACATTCATTTTTCTATAAGTGTCTGACCCAGAAACTGAAAGCACAATTCGTATTAGTCATTCATAGTTTCCAACACAAACCATAAATTGTCCTCAGCAAAACTAAGCTATTTTTTTTGGATACTTATGAGAGAAATGGATTCTGAATAAATAATTCACACAGCACTTGGAATGAACAAGTGGTCATGAGCCAGCTCAGGTTCAGGTGGCTTAGTTTAGGCAGGATTCATGTGTGCAAGCATTCACTGCTTGTGGTAGGGGGTGGAGAAGGGGAGAGGGACTGGCAGGATTGGGGTCAGATCTGGGGAGGGCTGGTGGGTCCAGGGGTATTGGTGAGTCTTCAGCAGAGGTTGGCAAGTCCATGGAACTGGGGACTGCCCAGTCTGGTGGGGAGTAGTCAGTGAGGTAAAATGTCTGGCCAGTGTCAGGTTGGGGGCAGGGGTGAGTTAAAAACACTACAGCCCCAGAGCTGTGACATGTGGCTGGGCTTTCCAGCTGAGGGCTGCACCATGAACATATGCAAGCATTCACTAGGCTGGATTAACCCTTGCTAGATGGGGTTGACCCTTTGCCAATCTAAAGTTAATTCACCTCTGAGGTGACTTGCACTTGCGGATTGGGAAGTTTAGATGGCGCTAACCTTGGTTAGAATAATATAAATGTAATGCTTGTATGTATTCTCTGCTAGCAGAAGCTAGTTAATTATAAACCTTTTTGTATATTGTAAAGATGGAAAGAATGATTGTGGCGGGGGCACCACCATGAAAGCAGACTTACCATCATTACAGTAGCAACAGGAGAAGTAGCAGCTAAAAAGTACTGCCATGGATCAAAGAAGCCTTCTGGTGCCAGCCTGGATGAGATTTATAAAGGCATGCTGCTAGTGATTTGCCAACTGGTTAAAAACTACCCTGACCAACTTCTAAGGAGGACCAGAAGGGGAACCTCTAAGGATCCAGAGTGGCGCAGAATGATTAAGTGCCCCATCAGGGGTGACTGGTGGGAACTCAGAGCATTCAGGTATCTGACCAAAGCTGGCTCGGAGGAACCAGGATACTTACCTCCACAACAACCATGGATCCCAGACAATGAGGGTGGGGACTGGGACAGTGGAGAGCATGCTAGAGGAAAAGAAATAGAGAAGTGGTGACATTGTGAGTACACTTAGGGAGGGTGCCTGAGGTAAAGGTATGCCACCCAAGGTGTTGCAGGGCACTTAGGTGTCTGCTCCTAAAAGAGCAGCAACTGCCTGGGAAGAGCCCAAAGAGCCAGACAGGAGCCCAGGTTCAGGTTGCCATGGCAACCAGCTAATGAGGAAATTAGCTTGCACCTGTACCTGGTTAGCTGGCTGGAAGGGGCAGGGCCCTGGGCCCATATAAACCCCAGGACAGGGACTAGGAGGCAGTCCTCTGCTGGCGGCCAAGGGAGAAGAAGCCCTCCTGGAGTAAGTGGAGGGAGGAGGCCAGACTGGGTTTTGCTCCAGGTAATGTAGAGGGGCCAAGCACACCTTATGTGGCTCGTGTTATGCTATAGCTTATGTTTTATTTGCTGTTTTATAAGACTGGTGGTTTGGGTGAGGCTATTTGGGGAAGGAGGAGGCCTCATTGGGGGCCCACTGCAGTGTGGGGACCCTGGGTACACAGAGGGCACAGCATTTGGGGGCACAGACCGCGGTGCCAGAGAGGGCACAGAGACAGGGCTGCAGAGAGCCCAGTGCCAGAGAGGGCACAGAGACAGGGCTGTGGAGAGCCCGGTGAGGACAAGGGGCTGAATTGTAACAAGGCCTAGGGAAGACAATGCCAGTACCACTGCAAGGCTTGGGGCATGGTAAAGAGTTGGAACCACATGTCTAGCCCATAAGACTAGGGTGCACTGAAACACCCATTGTAAAACAGGACCCACAAGGGGTCTGGGAACCCATGTGGTTCAGAGAGTCCATCAAACTGTGTCCAAGAGGACTTAAAGGTAGCCTCCCTGACTTTATATTTTTCATCAAAGATGTGGTGGGCGTGAACTGAGGGTGCCCATTGGGCAAATTGGCATGGTTGAGGGGCCTTAGGAGATCATGGCCATCCTTGAGGACCCCATCCCTTGACACCGGGGTTTCAGAGGAAGCGAGTTGGGCAAATAGTGAAGCCCCAAAAGAAATAAGGACCCTTTAAAAGGGGCTGTATATGGACTTTAACTTTGTATGCTGCTAAACCAGGCTGTTGCTGTTAGCCTGAAGTTGGACTTGACCGATCCTTAACAGCTTATTGTTTGGCATTAGGTGGGGTACAGAGGAGGCAGAGCCCCAGGACCAAGGCCGTCATGTGAGAAACAAGAGGGAACCAAGAGAGACAGGATTTAAGAACTTCCTCCCATCAATAAGTTTTCCAACAAAGTCGTGGCAGAATACACTCCTTGAGTACCTTAAGGACTCACACCATCAGGAAAACTGTCATCTCATAAGTAGACAGGGGTGCCTGAGCGGTTTGAGAGGTCTAAATGCTCTAACGTGTGCCACGGTAAATTACAATGATAATAATCTAATGTGCACTCTTAACTAATGATAGTCAAGGAACTGTGAAATGGATTTTTGTTTCAAGTCATACCTTTTAGTCAAACTAGAGTATACCCATTGTTTTTTGAGTTTAAAGTTGAAAATTCAAAGCCAGACTTGGGCTACATGAAACTTCATGAACTGAAAATAATATAAAGCTATAAAACTAACTTCACTGAGTACTGTATTTTCATATCTCTAACCAGAACCCTTCTGGAAGTCAAATTTTATTTGACTGAAACAAGACACCATGGTAGAAGAGGTGGCAATGACATAGTATAACATCCAGATGTCAAAAAAGGATAACAGAGAAGATTTGACAAAAGTTCTGAAGTTCAACAATGTTCCACCGAAGTAGATCTTTTGTTTTGCAGTACTCTAGCTGTTACTTCAGTTCCTGCCTCCAAGTGGTAGCTTGCTTCAGTGAATCAATGTTTTGCAAAATAAAGGTTGAAAAGAATCCAATTTCTTAATCTCATTTGTGCTGTCATTCTTTGACATTCACTATTGCCTGAGCAAGATATTCCACCGCCCCCCTGGGATTCTTGTGGATGACCATCTGTATAGTATGAGAAATGATAAACCGTAGTTACTGGACCAATTGCATAGTCAGGAGGGATATAGATGAGCTTTCTGGTAGCACTGTACCCTTCTTTGGTTCCTAAAGGAAAAGCAGACACAGAATTAAATTGCAGGTAGAATAAAGGCTGGTGCAAAATTCAGTATGTAAATAAAAACAGTGTATAAGAGATATCATCAGGTTGCTAACAAATGTGTAGTAACCTGAGGGTAATCTCATAAGTGGAAGAGGGAATCTATTCAAGAAGGTCATTATCACCTGTGGAGTACAAAGATATTAGAGGGGATGAGGTACAGTTATAATGGGTCCTGTGCCCCCAGTTATTTCAGATGCCCAGTGCAAGTGTCTGAATTTTCTTTGGAAAGGATGGCAACAAATAAACAAAAAATACTACAAAAATTGTAATAGAAAATGGAGTTGAGATCTTTTATTTTGTACTGGTACATATATTTATTTTTATATCTGAAATATAAAAGTTTTGGAGGTGTTTATGTGGCTGTTTTTTCTATATTTTCCTTTCCTTCAAGGAACCCTTTAAAATGAGACACTGCTTGCAGATGCTTTTCTTAATTAATTGTGAATGCGTAGTGTGGTGACAGATGCAGAGGATGTTGCCTTTATCCTGATCACATTAAAATGAGTTGTGTTGAATATTCTATGATGCTTGGGGAAATTGCTTAATCTTATTACTTCTTGGAGAAGATTGAGCACCTCCTAACGTGAAATAAGAAACCTCAGAGATGCACAGTGCAACTGCTGCTTTTGAAAGTTCAGCACAAAATATATAGGATTTCTTCTACTGTGAGTCAACAATGATTTCTAGGCTTGTTTATCACGTAAATGTTATCCAGAAAATTATTAGACAGTTGCCATGGAAACCAAGGGCTAGTACTAGAAGGATTTGTTACCATAAGTAGTTAAGACAATGCTCAGACCTGCATCCCTACTGCTAGCAGTCAGCTCCTAAGCATGAAAGTGACAGATAACACAACACATACTTTTACTGATAACAAAGCAATTTAGAAATATTTATCAGGTGGCCTTTGCTTTTCTAGAGGATGTATAAATATTATGTAGATAACGTGCATGTCTGAAAACTCTGATGAAAATGTGCTTTTATCTTACTTCATACTACTTCAAAAAGGTAATATAGATGTTGGTATCTATTGGAGCACAGAATGTAACACATATGAAAGGCTTTCATAGACTTTCTAAACTCATCTGCAGTGTTTTCCCCACAAAAATGATAGCACGTTCTGTATTCTGGTGACTGTATTAAATGCTGCTTGTAAAACAGCAACGCCACAAGGACAATGGCCACAAGGGCATAACTTTTGGAATTGGTCCTGATTAAAAGTACAGTAGAAATATTTGAAGAAAAGGAAGTATTCATCCTATTTGTGGAAAACCTGATGGCACAAGTCAAGTAGTGCTTTGATATCCTTCTTTATGGAATAGTACTACCTCCACTTTCTATATTTATCTGATAAATAAAAGCAGGGTATTTATCTTGTGAGATCTTCACAATCACAATGTAGATTGCAGTGCTGCCAGTGATCTTATTTTGTTGCTCACAGTACTTTGTGTTCATCCTAAATCCTTCGTTCTTGAGATTAGGAGATTAAATGAACACCACCTCAGCTTTGTTGTTGTTGGGGGGCGGTTTGTGGGAGGAGGTTGTTTTTATTTTTTTGGACTGTTTTTTGTCCTTTTGATTTTAAGGAAAAGCTTGAATAAGTAAACCCAAAAGATTGAAGAAAAAAGAAGGTAAATTAAAAACAAAAAATGTGTTGCGTTTTGAGATCATATGATTTTAAACTCATCTCATGATTTGGAGCCTAACCTTTTAACTTCCTAGAGACCTTAGTACTAATATTCTCATGCCCCCTGCCTCCCCAAGGTCTGAGGCACAACACGATATAGTATTCCTGTAGCAGTGTGAGGTTAAACCATGAAGTAGTGCTTCCTGGTGACCATCAGACTGCTGCTTACCTGGTTCCTGGGCCTTTCCCTTTCCTTCAGCTGGCATGCCTTTGATGTTAGTTTTGAGGAATAATTGTCAGGGGACTGCCCAAGATCCCAGTGGAACCACTCGTGTAGTCTCTTTGATTCCCGGAGTATCTCTTGATACTAGATGCATTAAGGGCTGTGTCTGTGTTCTCTGACCACCCCCACAGCTGTGCCTATGTGTTACTGTTCAAATACTCAGCCCTTGTCGGGACCGTGTCTTCCTGGCTTCCTCCACTTTCTCTTGCTGTCTTAGGTATTTCCACCATGATCATGGCCCAGCCTGCACCCTGCTCTGGGCACTGCTGGGACCTTGTCCTCCCAGATAGTCCCACCCCAAGCCACAGGTTTGAAAAAAAAAACAAAAGGTCAGACTAGTGCCTTAACTAAACACACCCCACACTGGGCACACTAGCATTATGACAGAAAGGGGACACTGTCTCTTTAATACAAGCAGCCCTGTGGCTGGGGCAATCACACAACAACAAAAACTGACCTCTCACTTTAACCCAGCTAACTCATCCCACTTTGAATAAGGGAATCCCTTTGTGCAGACCCACACTGGGTCTCTCCCTGCCCTACTGCCAAGGATCTGGACCCCTACTGGGATTCCCTGGCAGTCATGCTCTGTCTTGTTGGGTAGGGGCTTGGCTTCCTACAGAGCTTCCTCCAGCTCTTTCCTACAGGGGTTCCACCAGCTACTCCTCTTGCCAACCTCTGCTCTCCAGCTCCCCCTTCCACCACTGAGCATGCCCTTATCTAGCCCCATTTATTATCACCTATCTCTGGTGATTCACCAGCCCCCAAGGCTAAGAACAGACATTCAAAAAGCCTGAGCCTGAATTGATTCAATCTTTGCAGGTTAGTTTAACCTGCCTAGGCTGAATCAGTTTGGAACCACAAAGACATCCACTCTAGACTGAAAAAATGCAGGCACATGCCTGCAGTGGCTCAAACTTGAAGCTGGGGGGGACTAGAGCAGCTCTCCCTTCCTTCCACAGAACTGAGCTGAGGGGGTGAGTCATGGCCAAGCCCCAGCAGAATGCTCTGATTAGGAAGGTGTCCCCCCCCACCCCTCGCTGATCATCAAGGGAGCCAGCTGGGATTTAGGTACACAGCGGGGGACGTTTATCACTTCATCAGCAAAACAAAAGGATCCCTCATTAGTTCAAGCTCTTCTTAAACAATTTGTTTCAAAGAAGGAATGGAGGGACATTACGAGCTACCTGTTGATTAGCTCCAAAGAGCCCTAAGTGGCACAATCTTGTCTGTCTTTGTCCTGTCTCCTAGCATGAACTGTAGTCAGCATGCGGTCTGCTAGCTAATGCTGAGAGGTATCTATGTAAGGCAGAAGGGAGGAGGGAATCCCTACCTAGCGGGGAGAGGGGGAGCAGGGGGAAGCCAGGCAGATGCTTGCAGTCTCTGCTGGAGCTCTAGCCAGGGAGCAGAGGGGAGGGGCCAGCTCTGCTGTGGAGCAGAGAGCCCTGCCCAGCCCAGCCCAGGAAGCATGCTGTGATGTTGGGGGAGTCTGGTTTAACTTAAACCAGGAAGGGGTCTGTGACAGAAATTGTGTAAACTGGTTTGACCCAAATCAGTTAAGTCTGATACTGCATTCAACCAGGCTTATTTCAGACCTGTTTTAGTCATCTTCAAACACCTTTTTTTGCACGGAACATCTGTTCTGTTACAGGTTTAAACCAGTTTCTGATCACTTAAACTGTGTAATGTCTGTCCCTAGACCAAGTGTTGGTTCCTTTGGATATGATGGGTTGCACCTCTTTTTTGAGACAGCCTAGTCTATGGTCTGTTGTCCTTATCTTGGCTGCGTGTTTGCCTACACAGGAGCCATTCTGATGAGTTTTCTCTTTCTCTGTAACAGGAGTCCCGAGCTCCCTGTTACAATCCCCCACAGAATGGCTTTCAGTAATGCTACTCCAGTGCTTTCAGCTTGCACAGAATGTGTCACAAGCTGCATCTGCCTCATTAAACTGATTACCACAGACCATGGCTCTTAACAGTGGGCTGCTTATAAAATGACAGACTGGTTTTAGGATGTTCTGTTGATTTTTAGAGTGAGGTTGCAGATTAAAATTAGACCATATGAAGGGCACTTAAAACACAAGTGTCCACATGGTGGGCATGTATACACATGATGTGGGAGGCAAGTGGGGGGGGTACTTTAGTTAGAGTGGCCCCAAGAGCTGCTTTAATTAAAGTGCCCAAAGCATCTTGTATATCAGTGTCCCTACGCTGAAAAATGGCAGTGGGGATGCTTTAACTAACATGACACAAAAGGAAGAACTCTAACTAACATGACCACACTCCAGCAGACTTGATTCATTGAGTCTGCTCTGATGTGCTATAATTACAGCGCTTCAGCGCAGCCTTGATGTACATGTATAGGTGCCTATTAAGGCTTGGTAACAAGTGTGAATGCTCTTTAGGCATCTTAAATTTACACCACTTCAAGTAAGGATTATTTTTGAACCTTGCTACCCAGTTCAAGTTTCCTTAACTTCTGTTGTGAGTTCTGCCGTGCTGAGATAAAATAACCAATCTTCAGTCCTCCACCATCCCAGGAGGTAAGTTTCCCAGCATGGAGTAGCTATCCTCCTGAACAATATGGCCCTGGACTAACAACTGAGGACAGCCAGGCAGCAGGTGAGTGGGTCTGGAGAATGGGGTGGGGAAAGTGGGGAGAATAATTGGAGAGGACATGGGGAAGTGGGGAGAATGGACAGAGATGGAGACAGGGAAAGGGAGAGCAGGGAGAGTGGGAGGATGGAAGAGGGGAGACAGAGGAGTAGACAGGCAGGAAGCTGCTAAGCAGCTGCAAGACAGTGGTGGGTAGGCCCAACAGCTCTCCACAGACCTGGATCCAGCCTGCACTGCCCCTGCCAGGCCCTGCAGCTGCCCATCAATTGCCTACAGAGGAAGAGGAGGCAGGGTTGGGCAGGGAGTTTCTGGGAAGCTCCTGGTGGGCCTCCATGGCTGCCTGGCAGCTCCTTGGTCACCTGCCTACCTGTTCCCTTCTCCCTGCTCTCTTTTCTCCAGGAGCTGCTGCAGTCACTGGGGTCTGGTGGATGACTAAGCAGCCACAGGACCTGGTGGAGGCACGTGGGCTGGATTGAGGTGTGTTGGGTGGCCGGGAACAGTCAGGTCTTCTCACTACTACTGACCTAAATGGCTGGGGTAGGGGGAGGGGATCCAAGTGGCGGTGAGGGAAATCCAAGCAGCAGGAGGGCGAAATATGGGCAACAAGAGTGATCTGGGAGCAGAAGGACAATCTAGGCAGCAGTGGCAGTGTTCAAGGAGCAATCCAAATGCTGTGGGAGGGGGAGCTCCTTGTTCCCCTTTCCTGCATGGCCTAGACTGTAGCTAGGGAGCAGGCAAGCTATACAGGTACAGAGCAGATTTGTTAGGTCCTAGCTATGCTCTTGCTCACCAGCCCTGTAGCAGCAGGTCAGAGCTGTGCAGGTTAAAGAGGATATTAACATGTGACTACTTTCAGTACTTGCTAACTTTAACACTGACTAACATTCCTTGGCATGTGATTATTGTAATGTCTATTTAGATGCTTACCAGCCATTTAAACTAAATACAGGCCATTTAACCAGTGCAGACTGGATCCAGCCTGCAGAGCTATTCCATCTGGCCTACCAGACTCCCAGCAGGCTCCTGGATGTTGTGGGGCATGGCCTACCACAGAATTCAGGGTCCTAAACCCCAATAGATATGGCCATTGGCAGCAAGCTCCCAGACTTAAACCACCACCTGTTCTCAGACCTACTGCATCTGCTGTTGGCCACATGGATCTGACCAGGGAGAATTCTCTTTGGTCCATATCCAGTCCAGGGCAAGTTTGACCCCTCCTGAAAACTGCCATGGCATTAAGGAATGCACATTTTGGATATAAAATCTTTAAATAGAGTTTTCCAGGATGTGATGAGGCTCTCTTGTTATGCAAAACAAGCTGCAATAATACATAGAAGAAAGCAGATTTTTTTTTACCAATATCTGAAGCACTAAGTGGCCACTGACATGACACAAGGAAGAAAGAAAATACTTGAGTGGAAGAATGAGGCATAGCCTCAGCTTTCTGGAAACTAGGAAAACATCTGGCGAAGGTTTAAGGGACTCTTCCTTCTGTTTCTGGAAGCAGTGGATGACATCTACAAGTAAACAGAAGATATGCTTATTTCTGACAATAATTTGTTCTGAGACACTTCGGGTGTTTTAACAGTTTTCACTTAACTCAGACTGAGGAGGCTAACTATGAAACTGCGGATGGGAATATTTGAGGAGTACTGTACTGCACATATAACTGAAATGTGCAATCATTACATTTTTTATCGAAGTATAAAAAAATTAAACCATGGAAAGTCTGTGAATGAGTTAAGATTGAAGAGCTAAGCTTGTAATTTTGGGGCCAGAGTTCTTGAAAAGGGACTAGGTTATGTTTGGCTTCTGGAGCAAAAACCTCAGTGGAAGACTACAGGAATGTCTAGAATATATTCATGATAAGGGGATTAGAATTGGCCAAGCAAAACAGTACAGAGTGAAGCTGGAGAGGGGGGAAGAAGTGTTGAATGATTTAGAACAGGGGTGCTCAAGCCCTGGCCCGTGGGCCATATTTGGCTTGTAGCACCATGCCATCTAGCCTGTGGAGCTCCACACAGGCCCAAAAAATTGGCAGTGGGGGAGTGGGAAACTCCAGGCCAGAGTTTGAGAGTACCAGCATAGCACAGCCAGCATGAACAAAGACAATGATAACAGAACCTCAAGTTCAAAGGAATTATTCAGAGGAACAATGTACCACTTGTAACAGAAGACATATGGCCCTGTAATCTAAAAGCATATGGGACTCTTATTGATTTTAAATAGGATGGAAGTGAATAAGCCAATGTGTTGCCAGAAATAGTGATAGTCTCACTAAAAGAGAAAGCCACAGGTATCAGAAAGTTAAAGGACTAGAACCCAGTATTTACAGCAGTGACCTTATCCCACGCAAGGCATATTGTATACTGGGAAATGAAAAGCTAGAAAGGATACAATTTGGAATAATAATTTGTAGTACAAGAGAATAATTCATGATTGGGTGAAAAACATGTTAGACCCTGATCAAAAGGGCATGTGTTGAAGGACTAGGGGACCAAAACAACAGAGAGGAGGAGATTTAAAGACACCTTCCAAGGCATAAGCCCACAACAAAATATAAAATAAAACTTAAAGGGGTCACATTTTATACACTTCACACCCCTATGAAAGTTACTTTTATCCTAAAAGATATAGCTGGAAAGGCATATTCCTTAGAAGCAATGGGAATCTGGAACAAAAGTCCAATAAACTGATTTAACCTAAATCAGTTAACTCTGATAGTACATCAATCTAAGTTTAGCTTAAACAGGTTTAATTCATTTTGAAAACAAATATGCACTGAACTTCTGTTGTGTCACAGATTTGAAGTGGTTTCTGATCACTTATACTGGTTTATGTGTAATTTCTGTCCTTAGCCAGGGTAACAAGAATGGTGATTCTCAACTGTGGTGTTATGAAATCCTTTTAAGGGTGCCACAGTGCTGCTCAATATTAGCATTGTTAGGCATGCAAAAAATGACACATGATTCATAAGATAAACCCAGAGGTTTCAAATAGGAATCCATAGTGTTAAAAACATTTTGACCTGCCGTGGTCTTTTTGAGTTCTTTGCTACCTGAGAAATGTTCTATTATTTTTCTGTATTCCAAAAAATGATTGAAAGCTAAGAGCTGACATTTTCTGAGGGGTGCCTTGTGTCTAACAAGGGGTGTCTTGAATCCAAAAAGAAGAAGGCTGAGAACCCGGGGACTAGAAAAACAGAGGGGAAATGTCTGCTGATCACTGCAGGAAAAAAAAAAGACTTGGTAAGTTACTTGGTAGACATAAAACTATTTAAATAAAAAGTAAATGTTTTCATGACTTAGGGCATCTTTACACTTGCTCCAGGGTGGAGGGGAGGTGGAGGGGACCTTTAATTAGAGCAGGTCTCAGGAGCTACTCTAATTAAAGCTCCAGTGCCTTGTGCTTCAAAATGGTGGGGGGGGCACTTTAACTAAAGCATGTTTAGCAAGCTTTAGTTAAAGCACTTCTGCTACCATTTTGAATCATGGGGGTGCTGAATACACGTGCTACTGAGGTTGCTAGAGCATGCTAGTTAGCACACTCAAGAAGACTCGATTAATCAAGTCTGCTCCAATGCGTTGTATTTGCTCTATCTGCTCTGGTGAATGAGGCATGTGTATAGGTGCCCTTAAAGGGGAAAAATTCTTGGAGAGAGTTCTCATAGCTAGATATATTACCAGTGTTCTGGCAAGTACTTTTAGAAAGATGAAATATATGTTTGTGTGCATTCCTTTCCCTCTTTGGGAGACACTATTTCCTCAGATCTAAAAATGTGAAATTGTTGATGGCACAGCAGGGTTAAGGTTTATATAAATTGTTTGATCTGGTAAGTAATTGTTAAAGAAACTGATCAGAGAGTCAAAGAAGATTTGGTAGGAGCAAGAATTGTTAAAAATGTAAATTTTATGTAATGGAAATAACTTATATGGAAGGAAAGTTAATACATCATGTTGTACAGACAGGGTGTTTATACATGTTCATTAATGCGCCCTAGTGTGCATGTAGCTTAATACTTCCTTAATAAAGCATAAACTAAATGTGCAGTACCTAAAGTTATTGCACAACACCTCTGGCACTTGGTTATTTAGTGATGCTTATTGTACATTAGCCTGATAACACTGCATGGTAGGCTATTAGCATGTTTTTTGCTATGACATACTACTATGTGGTGTTATTAGGCTAATGCACAGTAAGCGTCTTGTGTAGATGTGCCCACAGATTTACAATAGGTTGGGGAAATTGGTTTGTAATCTAGCTGCCTGAATTTGAGAGAACTGCTGTACAAAGAACAGCATCAAGAAAGCCTGGATTGTCCCTTAATGACATTTTGATTGAGAGAAAGTTGGAACTAAGAATGACTTTGTTTCTAAAGGTGCAGGCAGGGCTGCTGGGGACTTGCACAAGTATAAAGAGGTAGATAAGACAAGCAAACAAAACCAATATGAGTTGAGGTCCTGTTATTGCATGAACATTTCCTGTGCATTTGCTAGGATTGCAAGAGGTTGCCTCCGAGTCATATGAAGTTCTGGCCTCAGCCAGATAGGTTAAAGAGAAACAAGCAATAGTTCTTTTTCAAATTCTTTCTGTGACTTGGAACAATGAATGGACTTGCCACACCCTGACAGCAGTAGTGCTGATATTCTGAGGAAGTCCCTCAGATCCAAGCAACAGCACCGGGCACCTTAAAGACTAACTGAACATGTTTAGTTATTAGTTGATGGTAAGTATTTACAATTATTTACATTTTGGCTTAAATGAAAGCCAAATTGGAATGGGGGATGTGGTACTGAGGATGCAATACTGCCTTTAAGTGCTGAACTTTCCCACTGGAGATGCTGGGCAGGGTTCTGTAAAGCTCTTGTTTGCATACCATCAGTTGGTACTAAACACAGTACAAAGCAAATTTCTTGCTAGCAGCTTTAGCACTCAGTGAATACTGAACACCACAATGATAATTTGATTTTATTGCCCAAATTTACACGGCAGTCATCAGCATAGCATCTGGGTGCACTTTACATAATTTAAATCAGCTGTGAATAACTGTTTCCCTAAAATGGAAAGAATGTACTCCATTCTTTCCTGCAGCAATTGATATAAGTACCTCTGAAAGGATCAGACAGGGCAGTAGCAGCCAGGAGGTGAAATACTAAAGCTATTTGGTGCCCATGGTTAATAAACACAGAGGCCCAAGATATATATTTTAACATGCTTTCACAGTGGCTAGCTTGTGGCTCAGAAGGATGGTTTTCATGAGTGCATGCTACACTTGGGGGATGCTACCCAGGGAATTATTTTCTATGGTTAGCCCTGAAGCATTTTCTCAGTGGTCATCAGCAGTGTGAATGCCATCTGTAAGTGCATTGATAGTCAGGACAAATTGCTGTACACATGTGTAATATGCTGCACATGACCTGCCCTCCAAAAGGATGGCACCTATGTTCAGCTGTATTTGCTGTTTCTGAATACCTTCGAGGGTGGTTCTGGTGAAAGCAAGAAGTGAAAGCTGAGCTTTGAGGAGAAAAATCCATGAATTTCTATGACATTACACTTCTTCAAGGAAAGTAGGAAATGTTATGGCTGGTGTTGTGTAGAGAAAGGCTTAATGTCCTTCGAAGTCTAAAGGCTTAGGACCTGAAATGCCTACCTGCCTTTGAAAATATGAAAGTTGTTCAAGTGCTTTTGAACATTTTACACTTGGCCAATTTCTGTTTGTATGAAAAACATTTGAGGAGCTGCATTTACTGTCCAAGGCATAAATGCAGGATTTCACATTTTATTTTATATTTCCTGCTTGTCCCATCCCCGCCACCTTCCTGCTACATGTGTCAGAGTGTTTTTAAACCTCCAACAGAGGCATTGGGTGTTGGCTGCGGCCAAGGCTGGGGATTTTGACTAGGGTATGCTAGTGCTTCTCCTGGGACTTAAAGCTAGAGATTCCTGGCTAGGGGGTCTTGCTCCTTTACTCAGGTTAGACCAGTCATCATATTTGGGATCAGAAAGGAATTTTGCCCCATGGTCAGATTGGTATGGACTGTAAGAGTTTTTGCCTTCCTCTGTAGCAGGGGGCATGACCTTCTTCCAGGATCTCTTGGGAATATATTAATACATTTTTACACAAACAGGATGTTAACAGCTGTGGTTCACCTGCTTTGCCTGTGGCAGGCTAGGGTGTTATGCTTTCTATTGTGTCAGGGTTGATGGTAATTTTATGAAGAGGTTAGATTATGGATTTATATAGGATGGTTTGGATACGAATGATCTTGCCTTAGGCAGGGGGTTGTACTAGATGACCTCTGTAGATCTCTTTCAAGGCTACTTTTCTATGATTCTAAGTGATGATGTTACAAATACCTTAGGCCAGGCACAGCAGTACAGAAAATACGCTCCTGATCTACTGTAGGTGTTTGCAGCTTCATCCACAGTCCTGTGGAGGACCCAGAGATGAGAATTCAGGAAATAAGTAAATTAGCATTTGCAAAAATGCTCATAATTTTTAAGTATACCAATCATATATAAATAATAGTCATGACTTGGGATCTTAGTTTCTTAACTTGAGAGAGAGGAGGGAGATTTTTAGTGCATCTTTAAATAAAAAAAATGCTCATTGACCCAAATGGCAGCCGAACCATACTGTAGTAGAAATAAAATGTTATGGCAAAAGCTTTTTCTTTTTAATTTTGTAAGTTCTATTTTATCTTCTCCAGTATCTGTATACATAGGGGAATATACAGAAAAGGAAAAATCCTAACCTCTTATTATTTTCTTTCTTCTGTTCCTTTTCTTCATTTATCTGTTCTCCCCTAATTCATTCTCATCTTCACTCAGCAAAGCAAATTCAGGCATTTTGTTTAGGAGCACCACATCATTTTATATATAGAGACAGAAGGTAATTCTAGCAAGCTGTAATCTATTTTCCCTTGGTCTGTCAATCAGATTCTAAAAATTAGGAAAACGTGCTCAGATATAATGATGATGAATGATAAATAGATACCTAGATAGAGCTCAAATGATTAATATACCTAGACAGAGATGCAAATTGAATTTCTAAAACTGAAGTTCCATGGGATATAAAATATACCAACTTATAATGCTCCTTTAAAACAGTGGAATCCACCATGACCTCTGATATGCTATAGAGTAGGCAGAAAAATTGAAAATAGAGGTTCTTAACTCTATGAATGATGCAGCTACATTCGACTGATCATTGGGAGAAAGAGAGGAGAATAACCAGATGACTTGTCTCTGTTTTGAGGGATAGATAACCATTAATGAGTCCCAGGGTCCTATTTGGGCAAAGAAGCTGCATGTGTTACAGGGTGAAATGAAGGGTTTGTCTGGAAAAGGAGGCATGTTTTTGGCTGTTATAGGAAATTGCCTCCCTGCTTGGTTTCTGTTAATCTGACAGAAAGAGTATGATGAGTGCAAATGAAGTCATGAAGAGGGGGTCCTGCTATTGGTTTAGTAGTTATATTTCTCAGGCCCCTGTTATATGTTACATAAATTATGCAACTAACTGATTAATCATGCAATATATTTAGACCGGCCAAACATACAAAGTATGTATCACACCATAAAAATGACTATAGAGCTATAAAAAGAGCCAACCAACTACAAAGTCTGTGGTTGAAAACATGTAACAACTCAATAACTGTTGTCTTTCCAGCTTTAATCTGAACATGTGGCTGGGCCCTAATGATCATCCCTAGCTGAATCTGGGGGCTGCTTGTTACACTGTCTTCTACCTATTATTTCCAAGCTAGATTTTTAAATGCTAGTTCTCCTTTTTTTGTTGTTGCCAACAAAATATGTGTCCACAACATCCAGTGCATTGTCTAAGGCCCCAGGCCAGCAAAGCCCTGAGATGTGTATGTAACTTTAAGTATAGAAGCCCCATTGAATTCAATGGAATTATTCCCATTTTTAAAGTTATGCAGGTGCCTAAGTGTGTTGCTGGACTGGACTCTAAATGACTCTTATTGCCCCTGCAGGGAATTTGGGCCTATTGAAGGCAAGATTGGACATTTACTCCATATGACAATAGCAATGTGTCTCTTTTCATTCTCTGTCAGCTCTTGCATTCAGTTTAAGAAGCCTAAATGGGAAGTTTGCCATTAAAGCAAGCAGCATGTTTTTTGAAGCTGGGTCAACTTTTCAGCCTTGCTTTAACCACACAGTTTTTGTGCCCACAGTTGTTTGCACAACCAAATAATTATTGCGGTCAGAATGTTTATACATATAATTACTTAAAAGTGAAATTAAGATAATTTAGGAAACTGTGTGCTCATTCAGGTCAATTTCAGTCAGCTCAATCAAGTAAATTTAATTGTAGACCCAAACTAGCTCTTGGCTGGAGTTTAGGTTTGAGGCCTTATGCAGTCAGTGATCCAAGTTCAGCCTCACTGAAATATCACAAGCTGTTTTTAAAAAAATTCAGTTCCAAATGTCTGAACTTGTACCAAATCAGCTGCTAACTTGGGATGTGCTTGTACCAGGTCCAGAAAATACATGCGAGTGCAAGGTGGAATTATAAACATATGCGTGGGCCTAACTCCTTGATTTTATATTTAAGCACCCACAAATTTGAGGGTGTTGAGAACTGAGATTTTGGTTCAATGTTTCTTTAATTGCTATGTAGGGCTGATGAACATCCTTTTACAATAAAAGTTCCATTAACCGGCACCTTACAAGCCAGCATACTCTATTAACTGCCATGCCAGCTTGTAAGGCAAAGTGAAACCTGAAGTGCCCACCGTGGCATTTCCATTTTCGCCCAACCCTCATGGCCTGGGGCAAAGCAGCCTGCACTGCCAAGCCCCCACAGCTCGGGGGCATGATAGGCTGTGTGGGGTCTGCCTCCCTGTCCCACAGCATCCGTGGGAGGGTCAGCAATGCTGTAGGATGGGCGGCAATGCCCCGGATGTGGTGGGAGAAGCAGCAGCCCGAACAGGCAAGGACGCCTGTTCGGGCTGCTCAATTAACCAGCATATTTTGTTACCTGGCATCCCCTGTTCCTAAGGGATGCTGGATAACAGAGCTTTTGCTGTCTATTTGTGGCATTTTTAAAGAGGGGTAAGGAGTCCTCAGTTCATCTAAATAAGCAGTTTCACATCATTACCTTTATTTCACCTGCCAGCAGCTAAGAATACACTAAGAATATTAAGCTAAAGTTCCATCTCTTTAATTTTTTTGTTTCATGTGCACTGGAGTAAGTTTTGCCCTTAAGTGCTGGAACCATTTTGAAAAAAAAAAAACAGGAACATGGAGCGGAATGGGTTTAGCTTGTGAAGGCTATCTTTCCAAAGCAAGGCTTGAGAGTGGTGGTGATATAATAGGCTATGAGGTGCACTACATGGTAAAGAATGTCTTTCTAAGCCTTTCATACTGCAGTCTAGAGTATTTGTAGTATGTAGATGGGATACTCCTTGGATGTGTATACCCAAAGTGTTCTCAAGGACAGAACCACTCTCAAGTACACTCTGCTCCTATGCTCTTGCTTGCATGTGCCAAGCTGGGAAGAGAGGTGGTGAAGCCTCTCTGGAGGTACCGTCCATGACCATTCTTAAGGCCTCAGTCTCCAGGTACAGTTTCATTGTTTCATTTCCAGGTGTGGCCAATGTGAGTAGGAACAGGTGGATAGGGCATGCTCAACAATGTTCCACCCCAGGAATGCTTGGGATACAATGTCAATAAACCCACTGTGATGGAGGAGTACCAGTGTGTATGGTAATGAGGCTGCTCTCCTAGTACTGTCTGGAGCACCGGTACCAGGCATTTATCCCTGTTGTTTCATGCATAGGGGATGAAGGAAGAGAGAAAAGGCTACTTTCATTTCCCAACTCATGTATGAGACCCATGGGAGAATTTGATCCGTAAGATATGAAAAGTATTTGTGATGTAAGATACTACATCAGATTCTGTTCTGCTTTTGTCAATTAAAATTTCTGATTCCTTAAATCATTTGGGTTCTTACTTCATCATTACTTATTGTGATTACTGCTAGGAGATGGTGATAAACTCGGTAGTAAATGCTTGACCATTTTTTTCCCAGTAATCTGGGGATGAGCAAGGAAACCAAATGATATTAAGAAAATGAGGATGCTGATGCTTGAAGAAATGACATGGAAAATAAATCCTTGATATTTAACGTTACATTATCTTGAATAATCAGGAGAATGGAAAGAATAATTATGTCATTGCAACCTATTCCTTTACACTTTAGTCTCCACAATGCTTGTGGGTCAGTAGATTCTTTAAACACCATTTGATGGCAAGGACAAAGAAAGAACTGTTGAATAGCAGAGATTGTTTTTCAAATATTCCTCAGGGGAGTGACATGAAAGGTAGAATTCCAGCTCCATCTGCAGTCAGTTGGAATTTTACCGTTGATTTCCATAAGGTCAAAATTTAATCCAGATTTTTTTCTCTTCTGCCTTCATTCCTACTTTGTGCAGTCAGGGGGAGAGAGAGGACTGGATGAATCAAGCTCCCTGGCAACATGTGATGAAGATACACAGATCAGAGAAGTGATCTCTATGCCTGTCTAGGAATAAAGCTTAGCATAGCACAAAGCAGGTCTCTTAGCAACAGAGCAATTGCAAGTATCCAAGACCCTAAAATATCAATAATTTTGAGGCTATTGACCAAAATTCTAATAGTGTTGATATTTGGGTCACTGGATATGAAAAAGGATGAGATTTTGTTCTGGTTTTCATCTATATACATAATAGGAATCAATCAGTATTTCCCAATGGTACTCGTTTTGAAGCTGGGAAAGGCAGATATATAGGTAATTAATGAATTTCAGTAATGTGCATAGAAAGTTTGGGACAAAATGTGTTCTTATAGGAAAACGATGTTTCGTGTTGATTTTGATGAAATTCTGTTTCAAATTCTAAAGCATGGGTTGAAAAAGTCAAAATGTCTCTCGTGATATTTTTGGAATGAGATGTTTCCTTGTTTTGTTTTGTTTTGTTTGTTTGTTTCCACATCACAGCCTACAACAAAACTAATTTTATTTTATATTTAAAAAATATATCAGACTCAAACATAATGGTAGGGATGGAAGGGACCTCAACAGATCATCGAGTCCAATCCCCTGCCTAGGCAGGAAAGAGTGCTGGGGTCAGATGACCCCAGTCAGATGCCCATCCAGCCTTCTCTTAAAGACCCCCAAGGTAGGGGAGGGAAGCCCATTCCAAATTCTGGCCACCTTTACTGTGAAGAAGTTTTTCCTGATGTCTAGCCTAAATCTGCTCTCTGTCAGTTTGTGACCATTGTTTCTTGTTACCCCAAGAGGCGCCCTGGTGAATGGAGCATCTCCAATCCCTTGCTGTGTCCCCCTAATGAATTTGTAGGTGGCCACAAAATCACCTTTCAGCCTTGTCTTGTGGAGGCTGAAGAGGTCCAGGTCCCTCAGTCTCTCCTCATAGGGCTTGTCCTGTAAGCCCCTAACCATATGAGCGGCCCGCCTCTGGACCCTCTCAAGTCTATCAACATTCTTCTTAAGGTACAGTGCCCAAAACTGGACACAGTACCCCAAACTGTGGTCTGACCAGTGCCACACAGAGGTGAAGTATCACCTCCTTGGCTCTATTTGTCATGCATCTGCTGATGCATGATAAAGTGCAGTTAACTTTGCTGATGAGTCACACTGACGACTCATGTTTATCTTGGAATCCACTATGACTCTGAGATCCCTCTCTGCTTCTGTGCTGCTGAGAGTGTCACTTCCTAGCCAGTAGGTGCGCTGGATATTTTTGTGCCCTAGCTGCAGCACTCTGCACTTGTCCTTGTTGTACTGCATCCTATTGTGTTCTGCCACTTTTCTACCTTGTCCAGGTCTGCCTGCAATCGTTCCCTACCCTTGGGAGTGTGCACTTCACCCCACAATTTAGTGTAATCTGCAAACTTGGACAGAGTACACTTCACACCCACATCCAAGTCACT
>NW_017729022.1:143738183-143740327 GCF_001723915.1 Gavialis gangeticus
CATTGGCCCTTTTCCAGTCCTCCAGGACCTGACCCGAGCATCATGAGCACTCAAACAGCCTTGCCAGTGGTTCTGTTATGACACTGGCCAATTCCTTCAGGACCCTCAAATGCAGCTCATCCAGGCCTGCTGACTTGAACACATCCAGTCCATCCAAGTCACTCTGCACCATGTAAGCACTGAGGTAGGTTGGTATCTCTCTGATATCCATCTAACAACCCATTAGAAGACTTATCTTGAGCCCTGTTCAAGAACACTGAGGCAAAAAACTCATTGAATAGCTCAGCTTTGTTCCTCCTCTCTGTCACTAATTGTTCCTCCTTGTTCAGTCAGGGTCCTGTGCTGCCCTGCACCTTCTTTTAACTACCTACATACCTAAAAAAAAAAAAAAGACTTTTTGTTGTCTTTAATTTGTGTTGCCAACCTCAGCTCTGTAGTTGCTTTGGCCTTTCTAACTGCCTCCATGCAAGTGCGGGCCAAGTAGGTATACTCCTCCTTGGTAGCTTCCCCCTGCTTCCACTGCCTATATGCCTTCTTTTTTACCCTTAGGCTCCCCTGGATTTCCCTGTTTAGCCAAGGAAGTTTTTTGGGTCCTTCCCCCCTTTTCCCTTGTACTGCGATTCTCCCTTTCTGCCTGAAGGATCGCTTCCTTTATGAATGACCACCCTTCCTGGACTCCCATCTCACCAATACTGTTCTCCTGCAGAGCATTATTGACGAGACTCCTAAGCACACTGAAGTTAGCCTTCCTAAAGTCAAGCATTTCCACCCTACTAGTTATCTTACCCACCCTACACCGTATAGCAAATTCAATTGATTGGTGGTTACTGTCCCCAAGGTGACCAGGAATCTGTAGCTCCCCTACCAGGTCCTCTTCCATAGCCAACACCAAGTCCAGTAAGGCATTCCCTCTAGTGGGACTGTATACCTCCTGTGTTAAGTGAAGGTCCTGCATGCAGGTTAAGAACTACGTGAATGGCTGGATTTAGCTGACTGCTCCTCTCAGCAGATGTCAGGGTAGTTTAGGTCCCCCATGACAACCATGTCCCTAGACCATACGGTCTGAGAGCTGCCTCAAGAATTCCAAGTCTAGCTTTTCCTCTTGGTGTGGCAGTCTGTAGCAGACCCCCACCACCAAGTCCCTTTCACCCTGACCTCCATGTATCCTAACCCACAATGCCACAGCTTTCTCCTTGTCTGGTCCCATTTTGATTAGTGTAGATGTATAATGCTCCTTTACAATACTGGAATATTTTAGGTGATCCAAAAATAAAGCTTCCTTTAAAATTGCACTTTTTGGAAACTTCAGAATTTTCCATTTCTGGTCTGTTTCAAAATGCCAAAAAAGTCAAAATGATAATATTTTTCACAAAAAGGCACATAAAAAGCTGGTTCAGGAATAGGTCTTTTTAACCTACCTGCAGTAATGCATTCTGTATGTGTGTATGCTTTTGTATGTACAAACACATAGACCGCATAGTATATCATTGGCTACATACATATTTCATGATACCCAGAGGTGCTTGCTAGTACTTCCTCCTGCATTTTGACTGAATGAGCAATTCTTATTTGAAGCATAAGGATAGTGATGAGACCATGCAGCTGAGAAAAACCAGAAGTGGAGACTTCCAATTGCCGCAACGATTGTGAATGTGAACACATGGGTACCGGGAGCAGCTGCTTTCCCCAAACCCCCAAATCGGCACTAGTGTTGGCTGTCTTTATTGCCCCTGCCCCCCAGTTACAATACTGTGATGAACTACACTTCACTTTTATCTACATGTGCACTTTACTGAGAAGTTGACTAGTTAGCTCCACAGTAAAATGTCACAGTCTACATATGCACCCATATTAGGACACAGTAAATTAATTAGCTCTGCTCTAGGATAGTAATATCCAGTAGGGTATGCAGTAGGGGCCGTATTCAATTCAGATTCAGGCTAATTCAGGAGACAGTGTTTGGATTCATTGATTCAGATCACTGTCCTGATTCAATTTGGCTGAATCCAAATCTGAAGAGTCGATGTTGATTCAGAGAATCAACGTTTTGGCCATAGACACAGCTTTAAGTGTTTTTTCTACATACCTCAAGGTGCCAGGCACAGCTCATGAACACTGTAATGCTGGGATGGATGGAACGTCCC
>NW_017729022.1:143740346-143754972 GCF_001723915.1 Gavialis gangeticus
CCCCCCCCCCCCCCCCCCCCCCGGGGCGTGCTCGGCGGTGGACCTAGAAGTGAACCAGAAGTACTTCTGGTCACTTCCGGGTCCCCCACTGAGAGCATAGAGGACCGACCCCCGCTCAGCCTGGCTTGGTGATCGGCCACTGGGGGGACCCTGGGTGCCCTTCCCGGAACTAGGAGGCACCAGTCGCTGAGCCAAGGGGTGGAGGGAGGGTCCACTGCGTGCTCGATAGTGCTTCTGATCCACTTCCAGGTCCACTGCCAAGCACACTAGGGCCCCCCCTGTGCTCCCATGGGACACCCCATCCGCCCCACCATCTCAGTGTTCACAAGCTGCCTGGTACTTTGAGATATCTAGAAAAAACATTTAAAGCTGTGTCTATGTCCGAATCATCAAATATCTCCAAATCTCTCTGAACCAATTTGGAAGGTTTCCTGATTCAATTCACATTCAGAGATTCAGCCACCAAATTGGGCCGAATCTCTGCCAAATCAAATTAGAGACTGAAGCTTCGCAGAGCCCTAATGTCCAGGACAAGTACTGTCCTACAGCAGAGTAATTACATGTGCCCAGACACACATGTAAACTGTAACTGGGGATGGCTGGGGCATGAGGGTGCTATGGTGTGGGGGCTGCCTGCTGCCTACCCTTGCACTGTAGCACCCTCGTGCCCCAGCCAGCCTGATGCCACCACCCAAAGCCTAGGTCTGACCTCTGGGCCCCCTGCCAGTCCAGGGCTGCTCCACACAGATTGCTAGAGTCACAGGCACACATGAAGACATTGAGCCCAGGAAGCAGCTGACTCTAGCGCAAACTGCCCTGGAGTTTATTCAAGCGTATTAATAATAGATGTAGATGCGCCCTTTGTAAAGAAATTAAAAATGTAACAAAGGAAGTATGCTTTTCCATTTCCTTGCTTCTATGCTCATGATAACAGTGTAGGTAACAATGGCATAGATAGAAGGGTAAATCAATTTTTTTTCCACTTTGTAGAGGGACAGACTGGGAGAATTCACTGGAGCACACAGTTGCTGACCTTAGCAGTAGAAATAGGCTAGGAACTGTGCTTAAGTAGTCTCAGGCAGTAAACAGTGAAGATGCATCACTAACATCCGACCTTCATGAGTTAAGTGCTATTTTGCAATGTTGTGTCACTGGCTGAATTTGTAGCACAGAGCAAAAAGAAATGCCAGACATTTGCCTTGTAGAACATACTGTGGCACATACATATACATATATGTTATAGCCATATGCAGTATTTGACGTAGATTTGTTCAACACGGCAAATGTTCCATTATCTGTGTGGTCATTTAGGGTGCTCAGTGGCAGTGATGGGGGCATTTTAGTACTTGTTTATTTATTTATTTGCTAAATAAATGCTGGATTTAAAGACCAGGTCCTAGAAGTCCTTTGTTTACTTGCAAAAGAAAGAGTCTATTCAGCCATTTACCATTCTCAAAAAACCTAGGAACATAGTTAATTAGGGAGTTGCTTTAAACTAATAGGTATATGGTTAAAAAACAAAACAAAACACAAATTTTCCCATATTTAAAAAACTGGGATTCTTTATATATGTTTATATTTTACTATATATGTATATACTATTTCTGGTATTTGAATTATGAGGTAAACATTTGTTTGTCAATCTGAGTTGTTTTTCTTCAGTAATACTTTTTTCCTAAAAGAATTTTCAAGGATTAAAAAAGCACAAAGTGATGGATCCAGTTTCTTCTGGATGCATCTGCTGCAGTTTCCAAAATATAAATAATGCTTATAAAGAAAGAGGAAGAGGAAGAAATGTCTGAAAACAGCAAACTCATTCATCTCTCCTCCTGAAAGAGGGAAAGAGGCTAACGAAATGAACAAAGGTTTTGGGCTGTGCATCTACTTTTAAAAAAATTAAAATGAAGTCAATTATATTTTGAGGGAAAAGGAATGTTACCTTCCAATGGGCAATCAATTTGCTGTGTATTCAGGTACAGAAAATAGAGGATTATATAATATGATGAAAATGGATTGCATGTGGTATGATTACAGGGATATTAGATAATGGACTGAAATGTGAATGACATAATGACTAAGGTGTTTCTTTAAATGAGGTCTCTTAGCAAAAAGCGATGACACCATTTTAGAAACTGCTGATAATATTGTGAGAATTGGTGTGTATAATAATCCTGTGGTGGAAATTATTTAAAACGCAAGTGGGGTAAAAATTGCAGACTGGATAAAAGATGTGACTTTTTTCATTTTGATTCCTGTCTTCAATTCCTCTTTATATTCTAGGAAATAATGGCCCTTCCTCCCTCCCATCTCTCTCTCTGCCTTCTTTTCTTTCTTAGGTAGTCATGCAAGTACATATGCATGCGCTTGCACATGCATGCGCACACATACACACATCTGCCATGCTGAACAGTCCTGAAGAATAAAATGTTGAGCATAAAAAATGTTGAGAATTTAAATTTGTTACAAATTAAAAGCTGAAGATGTTAGTTACATTTTTAAAAGAAGAATGCATTTATTTACTTGAGTTGTCTTGCTGACTTCAAGTGACTGTGTGCAAGATATAAAGTTGTACACGTGAAAGTTAAATATTTGCAGGATCAGAGACATGATGTTTATAATTTGCTCACAGTAACTTTTATAAATTTATCTCCAGAATCCTTTATGAAACAAGAAAGTGATGTATTTGTTTTAAAATTTGTTTCAGATAAATATTTTCTTTCTGGAAGCTTCAGAAACATTTGAAATGTTTTGTAATGTTTGTAGGCTTGTGCTTATCATTTTGAAAAAAAAAAGCTTGAACATCAGTTCTGTAGTTTATCCATCTGGGTAAAATAAAAGGTTTTTTTTTCACACAGAACAGCTGAATTAAGGGGAAAAATCCAAGAAAAATATCAAAATATTTTTATAATTACTGTTTAATATTAGATACAACTTACGGCTTATTTGGGGTGTACCAAAACATTTAAGAACCAGGAAAGAAGAATTAGTAGCAGGTCAAGATGTAGTAAGGGACTTAGAACCTCAAGAATGAGGTGGTTTAACTAAATTTTATGGGAGATAGGGTAGCTCTGCTAAAGTCAGCCGACCATGGAGCAGGCATGGACTCTCACCACAAGCCATAGAAACTTATTGTAGGTTGTTATTCAGACACCTAGAAACTAGATGAACTATCAGATACTACCTCAACAATGTAGCAGACTAGCTAGTCACATCCAGTCCTCCAGCTTAAATATTAAAACAAAATACAAGCCCACTGGCTGTAACTAAAACTATCTCCACACTGGTGCCCACACATGAACACCAGTTTCCTGACTGTGCAACAAAACTCTGCCTATACTGGGTCTTACTTCCCTACTGGGTCTTACTTCCCTACTAGCTCTACTAGGTGCCTTGCTTCCAGTTCCCAGGGCAGCTCATGTATCAGCCAGTTGCTCTCCTGCAGCCATCCAGTTACACAGCTCTTCCCCCCTGCTACCTGCAGGGACCATCTGACTCAGGCATTGTACCTCCTAAGCCTTGGTCCTTCCTGTCCTGTGATTCTCCACTCATCCATAAGGGTTTCTATTCTGGGCCTGATGACCAGGTTGCCTTAAGGTCAGCTTATTACTGCTACACTTACTGCCTTAGCAGTATCCCTACTGCTCAGCGGGGCTCTGTCCTATTGTATTATTGCTGTGCAGATAACCCCACAATAGGCACTTGCCACCTACTAGGCCGAGGCTGCCTGTTCCCCTGCAGCCAGTCTATCATGAGCAATCTTCTCCCCTATCTGGGACCTCTCTGCTACTACCACTCTCTTCAAGTAACAGGAGCTCTCTGGCTTTCTGTTACAACAACTGTTGTAGATAAAGCAATCAAGCATTTTGGTATGAGTATCCCAAACTGACTGTAGTTTCAAATGGCAGATTCCAGTTAACACTTGCCATGAGGCTGTGATGAGAAAGGGAAGTCAGTCATATCATACTAATATCCTACCACAACCAGGAAATGGCAAAGGTGGATCAGCAGTTAACTTCATGAAGACAATTACAGAAAGCTGTACAAAGTAAAATAAATATATATATTTGTATACTTACATACGTGTGTGTGTGTATGTATTTTTATTTTGAATGTAGAAATATTTCCATAGAATGCCCTGATAATACAATTAATTCCTGGACATTTATAGCTTTAGCATTCCCAACAGTGGAGTAATGGGTAACAGATAAATGGAAGAAAGTGATTCAGAGGCTAATGTTACTATGACTAACAAACTAAAGGCCTCTCTGAACTATAACCAGAAGACTCTATTAGGATTAAATTATTTCATCCAATTAGGGTTAAACTATTTCATCAGGACAAATTAGACACTTGAAAGCAAGATCCACATGCTGGATAGAAAAATCCTTGCTCATATAACAAAGCAGTGGATGGGCATAAAGCTGTAAGTATACATAGCCATGATAAATGTAAGACATGGGCATGGAGGATTGTGAAGTATGAATTCTGCTGAGACTTCTTCAGTAAGATGCAGAAGGAACAAAGGTCAATGAGTTACCACCAAATATCACAACAGACTCTCAAAACATCACACCATCAAATACAAAAAAGTCTCCTGCTACCACAAGAAAGACTTACATTTGCTCCAATATCAGACCTTCTCTGAATTACACACAGGACTTTGTAGCACGCTGAGACAAGAACAGCTGTCTGAAGTCCAAAGAAAATATATCTTTGTAAGTTATGAGATAATGAATTAAAAAAAGCTGCTGGTAAGTAAGATATAGGATGAAAACATTTTATGTGGAATAATAGAATATAAAATTTGCAATTTTATTTTATTTATGTTTCATTTTGGTATCTAAAATAAGTGTGAATGTTAAACTTGGTCGCTTCCTAATTAAGAACTACAGTCTAATTCAGAGATGTCAAAGATCCAGTCCATGGGGTGGGTCCAGCCTGCAGAGCCCTATCATTTGGGCCTATGGGGCACAAAATGGGCACCTATACGTGAGTAGCAAGGCTGCTCTGATGAGTTATAATTGCAGCATGTTGGAGTGGACTTGATGAATTGAGTCTGCTGGAGCATGGTAATTACTGCACTCCAGCATCTTGTCCATCAGCAATCCCATGCTGAAAAATGGTAGCGGGGATGCTTTAACTAAAACTCATTTGAAAAGATTAATTAAAGTGCCCTTGCTGCCATTTTTCAGCACAGGGCACTCATACACGAGACATTCCAGGCACTTCAATTAGAGTGGCTCTCAGAGTTGCTGTACTTAAAGCGCCACCCCCCTCACTCCCAGAGCATGTGTATAAATGTGGACCCACATACCATATGCAGCACATACTGAATTGGCACTACATGGGCATATGCGCATGGGGCTGGTCCAGGGTATACACTGTATGTTGTATAGTGGGGACAGTCTAGGGTGCAAGTTGCATGCACTGCCCACACCAAACCAGCCCCACATGCTGGATCTATGTGAGACTGGTCTGCAAGCCTGATGCAGCCCACAGACTGGCCCGCTGCCATTTATCCAGCCCATGTATCCAGTTCCATGGCATTCATTTGCCCCTCAGGACTGATGAGAAGGGATCCAGGTTTTCCATTTCCCAAGGAAAAACAGAAAAAAAACATGTATTTTCCTTTTTACCCAAGAAAAACACAGAAATATGTGGATTTTGCTGTTTTGCAAACAACTGTCTGCAGGCAGGGAGAGTTCCCACATGCAAGGGGCTGGGGGAAGCAGGAGGAGGGTGGTCAGGCAGGGGGTGCCATGTGCATGTATATGCATAAGGCCACCAGGCAGCCTGGAGAACAGTTTCTACAGGTAAGTGGTGGGGGGGATGTGGAACTGAGGCCCCTATAGGATGGGAGGGAGTTGGGCAGGGCAAGGCTGGGGCTGGGGATGCTGCCCAGCCCAGTGGTGATTGGGGCTTGGGGCCCTGGGCTGCAATGTGTGCTGCAGGGTCCTGAAAGGGAGCTGTGCAATCTCCTGGTGGGCCCAGGGGCTACACCCCACCCAGATCTGTGCATTGGGTAGGCTGTCCACTCCAGGCTTGCGCTCCCTGTGCTGCTGCCCTCCCCCAGGGCCTCTGCATCCTAGCAGGTGGGACCCAGCATGGCAGGGCACAGTGGGGCTGAGCGGGGAAGCTCATTTCAGCTGCTGCAAGCCCTGCACTGCTCTAGTAATGTGCCCTTTGCCCACCCTGGAGTAGTAAGTGTCACAACCCCATGCCACCACCCCCCGCTGTTCTGGGGTAGGCAGGGAGTACTTCACTAGGACAGCGTGGGGCTCACAGTAGCAATGAGCTTCCCCACCCAGTCCCACTCTGCCACGCTGCTCCCACTAGGCTGTGGAGGCCCTGGGGGGAGGGCAGCAGGGCGGGGAGTCTCAGCCCACAGTGGCCAGCCCACCCCCATGCCACACAGATCTGGGGACATGTGCCTTTCCTGTTCCCTGGGAACGCATGCAGTGGCAGGGAGATGGCCCACTCTACTTGAGCCTGCATTAGGCAACTCACACCTGTCCCCACCATGGGCTCCGCTGTGGCTGTGCCACCTGCAGTGGAGAGGGGAGCCAGGTTCTGTGCTTGGGCCGCAGCAGCTGCTGCCTCCTGCAGGCAGCAGCTGGGGCTTGGGCACTGCTGTGGGGGGCAGGGGGTTGTGGATCTGGGTCCCTGGCCCCATAACCCTGGCAGCTGGGGGCCTACTCTGGCAGGGCTGGGCAGGACAGAGGGCTGTGGGTGTGGGGCAAGGACCACCAGCAGGGCCAGGGGGCTATAATTGGGGAGTGACGGGGACTGGCAGGGTTTGGGGGGCTCTGGCTTGGGAGTGAGGGGCCTGGATCTGCATCCTCATGAGCTAAGAAAGCAAGGGGAGCTCTGATTTTCTATAATAAAAAAACCAAAATCAAACACCAAAATGTAGAATTTATTCTACTATAGGGACTGAGGCACTGGTAGGCTTCCAAATTGCTTTCAAATTGCAAATATTTCAAGAAAACATTGTGTTCAATTGATACCTATATATATAGTGGCACTTCATTTTAATTTTGGATTTGGGGGTGTTTATCAAAGAATTTGCAATTTTTTTATCAGGGAAAACCAGGATCCCTGCTGATAAGATTGACATTCCCAGCCTTATTAATGTATAGAAATGCAGATCCTTGAAGGTACTGATTTCATGGGTTTCGTGTCTAAGTACCTTTGAGGGTCTGGGCCATGATAAACTTGATCAGAAAGCATAGCAGTCTGTAGAGGAAGGATTAAAGATGGAAAGTTGCACTGATTTGTTTGGAATCCTTACCTGACTTATTCAAAGCTCCAGGTGAAGTCATTGAATCAAATGCTGCTTGGAATTACATGTGCATACAATGTCCAAAAGAATTACATGGAACTTCCTAGGTAGGACTGAAAGCAGAATTTAGCCAAGTGACTTCCGAAGAATAGAAATTAATCATTATGCTTGTTTTATAAGATGAATGAACTGGGCCAGATCCTCTACTGATACCAGTGGAGTTGCAAAAGTTTATGCCATGATCCAGTTCTTTGCCTTTTGTTCACAAATGCACATTTTAAATCAATGGTTTTCAACCTGTTCATGGACAAGACAACCCTTCACCACTTTTTGAATGTGGGGCACCTCAGTTTGAGAACCATTGTTGGTGCTGCCTGAATTTATCTTAGTGTTTCTCAACCTGATTCTGCTGCCTCCAGGTAGAAGTGCCCTGTGCACCTGCTGCACAACCATCGTAGGAAGGGATGCAGCATGTGTACACTCTTTGGCTGCCTTAAGGCTCTTTGATTAGTAGGGCTGTGAGAAATTTTGCTGAGTGTTTTGTTTTGAAGCTGTTTTGACGTGTTTCAGGCTCGAAACAGCAAAATCAAAATGGAACAAAAAGCTTTGAAACAGCTTGAAAGTGAAATGAGGGTACTCAAAAAGTTTCAACATTTTGAAATGTTTTGAGTTATGAAGCAGCCTGGTGGTGGGAGGCAGGGGAGAGCCAGGGCTGCGCTGCGAGCTGCTCTGCAGCCCCATGGAGCTCAGCGCAGTCCCGGCGGAGCACAGCCCTAGGTTTCCGCACCTCTTACCACCAGACTGAGCTCCATAGGGCTGCAGAGCCACTCAGAGTGCAGCTCAGCAGTGGGAGGTGGGGAGAGCTGGGGCTGCACTCCACCTCCCACTGCTGGGTGGAGCTCCGTGGAGCCTGGTGCTGGGCATGGGCTATACCCAGCGCTGGTTCCAGGCAGTAGCAGCAGCCTGTTGTCATCCAGTGCAGATCTGGGGCCTGCACCCTGAGGAGGAATCTAGCACAGCCCCACAGCCCTCCTGTGGGTGCAGGTCCCCAGATCTGTGTGCTGGATGACAGGAGGCTGATGCTGCTGGCAAGTGTCACAAGTTTTGCTTTCATTGAGGTGCAGTTTCTGAGAAACCTCTGCAGCTATCTCCTTGAAACTTGGCAGGCTTCATGCCCTCAGAAGGGGCTACCATCCCTGCAATTTGCATCTGAATCAGGCAACAGATGTAAATGTTTTAGGCATTTTCATGATTCCCCATTATAGCCTATCGACAAAATGTCAAAATGTGTCGAAAAAGCAAAACAGTTTTGACAAAACAAAATAGGACAGTGCTTCAAAATGAAATGAAATGACAAAAGGAAACCCTGTCCCTTCAAAATGGTGAAACAGACATCAAAACAAAACAATGGAGTTTTGTACAGCCCTATTGATTAGCCTAAAGTAGGCAGAAACTGGCTGGTGGTAGCCTTTCCCAATCTGGTCCCCTCCCTCCACTCTTCTATGCCCCTCTTTTTCCAGGAGGAGCATAGGGGAGCTGGACTGGGAGGGCCTATGCAACACCAGCAGTTCCCACCTGCTTTATGCTGATCAGAGCCTTAGTGCATAAGGCAGTTTTACCTGGCCACTGCCAATAGTGTAGTGTGGCAGTACCTGTTTCACAACACCACTGAGAGGGGGTAATAGCACCCTGGTTGAGAACCACTGCTTTAAATATAGATGGCCAGCTATATAAATCAGTACTAATTTAAAATAATCTCTCTTGATTTACACCCCTTGAATGTCTAGCCTTATGTGCAAATGGGTCAGGTTGCTCTTATGGAACTATGCAGGTTTACTGTTTATGAGTGACAAAGGATCAATCTTTAATAAAAATTGTAAGCCTGTTCTGAGTTAAGATTAATCCTTGCAGTTATTCCTCATCTCCTGCTAGAGTACCAATAGCAAATGTATACAGGGTCAGAATGTAAATAGCAATGTTCAACATTTTTTATTTTTGCTACTGTATGTATTCATTAAATGGGCTTTACTGTTATTTCATCAGAAGATCTGGTGAGATTTGAAAGAATCAGATAATGTCGCTTCTGGCACTTCAGAGTTTCATGATGAAAATAAAACCAAATCCCAGTGAGACAAGACTGACTTCATTGGGATTCTGTTTAAACTGGTTTATGTATCAAACTGATAGAAGTTCAGATTAAATATCCAATATAATATAACAATAAGAAGATACCAGCGATGTTTCCTTGCCAGAAGGGTTTTAGTAAAAGATGAGGGAAATTTCTCACGAACTGAAAGCCACTAGCAGCAGTAGGTAACAACATTTCTAATGAGTGGGTAGAAAAATCTCTCTCTCACTTCTGCTGTTCCAGAAAAAATACACAATGGAGTAGATGCGGGAAGTACATAGATGAAACACTTTTATATTTGAAAGAAGCTGTATAGATTTACAACAACTGAATTCTTTTGTTACAACTTTAGAACCATCAGCTGTTCAACAGTAAAAAAAAAAAAATAGAATAAATATATTTTTTACATAAAGTTCTTCAGTAAATGTTAGCTTTAAAAAATTTAGGTTTTGGAAGAAAGCAACAGTGCTTTTAAAAAAAATGCTAACACATTTGTGGCTAATAATACAGCTAGTTTATAGTTATGATAAACTACTACTTCACATTTTTAGTGATATTTCAAGCCTCTTAGTCTAGGCACATTAAAAACCTAATTTACTAGTGCATGACTACTCATATACTGCTATCAAAAGGGAGTGCAAAATGATTGTAAAACACTGCTGTCCTAACTGGCTGTTTTATACAAAGTTTGCAGTGACATAAACATCATAGGGGCAAAGCAATAGTCAATCTGGATCTGGCCAATTACATCTCACCCTATCATTAAGAAAACCCTTTACAGCTTGACAGGATCAAGAGTGCTGTCAGGGTAACTGGCATCCAATTTGGTGACTAATAAAAAATGGCAGGGTATATCAAGAAACATCAAAGACTCTATTTTCTGTATAGCTTTCCTTCATATATGAATGTTACCTTGTATTAGTTGGCTTAGTGCCTGATATTGCAAAGCACTTCAATAGTCTCTGACGTGCTTCCATTGAGGTCAACGGGAGGTTTGACATTGACCCCAAATAGAAGCGTTTCTATCAAGTGCTTTATATTTTCATTGTCTCCTTTTGCTGCTTGGCTTGCATTTCCCCACACACATCACAACTGTTCCCTCAGCATTTGAAGCTCTTGGTCATATCTGGCCAGCATACAGAGCTTCTGGTATCTCTAGGTTTCCAGAGGTGCCATCTATTTGCAAAGGATTCCAATGTATTCTTGAAAGAATTTCTTTTAACCATGATCTTGGTATTATGATTTGACTTGTATTGTCAGATAGTCACTATACATTTAAATGGTAGTGTGATAAAAGGTGCCTTAAGTGGGGGTTCCCTGAGTGATGTACTATCTCTCTGGTGTGAGGTTCCTCCCCTCAACTTGCCTGCCTTGACTCGGAGTTATTAGATAAATTGAGGGTTCAGTGGAGATCTTCTTCCTGGGGCCCCCCCCCAGGGACAGTAGTACTCAGAGTTAGGGTGTGATGTTCCATGGGGCTCCGCCTCTCCTACACCCCATCCACTTGCCAACTGGATGGGCGCCAATGATATGGTTTGGTCGTGCTCGATTGACCCCCTATTTGCTTCAGTGCCTCTGAGTAGGGCACTTCTGGCTTTGCACCTATTCTTTTTTTTTGTCAAAAGAAATAGACCTCTGGGAGGAGAGGGATGTGGAGTTGCCTCCTTCCTCCCAGCCTCCTACAGGGGGCTCAAACACCTCCCCTGTTCTGCCTGCCGGTGTTGAGCTGGCTGCGCTGCTCCTGTCTGCTGCAGGAGCCTCATCATGTCTGGTGCGCTCCACGCCAGTGTGCTCCCTCACTTTCTCCAGCTCCCAGGTTCCAGTGGGGCTTTTAAATCTTCCCTCAGCAGCTGTAACGGCCGCCATGATTGGCTCAGCTTTTCTCTGCCTGAGGAACAGCTGATTAAACCACCAGCGTAATGCTGGCGTGCGCAGCTGTGGCCATGGTTCCTGCTCTGGCTGCGCCCCTGGAGGTAAGTTTCCCCCATGGGGGGGGCTGTTTGTGGGGTTTGGGGCCTGTGGGGACTGCCCTGTCCCCTTTGGGAGCCTGTGGGGGCGTGTCGCCTGTCACAGGACAGCTGGGCACTGTAAGTGTATCAATTTAGTTGCAGGCTGACTGGGTGCTGCAACTGTATCAGTCACTGGGCTGTTTGGTTTGGGATCGAGGAGGTGGAGTTGGGAGTGAAGCAAAGACAAGTATCACTTATAACAGTAAAGATAAATTTTACTTATAACAGCAAAATAGCAACAAAAATATGTTTAAGCAGCAAAATATAGTTTACATGTATAACAGTTAATAAAAAGGTTAAGCTAATAAACAGACAACATAACAATAAAAGTTAAAAATTGGCAGTGATGATAAAACCAGACAGACAAATTGACAAAGAGTTGCCACTTGGTTGGCAACTTATCGATTGTCCCTCAGTGCCAGGTACATGTCAAGTTGATCCAGCGAAGTCAGGTGTCCCCAATCCACACTGTCGGAGGGAGCACCGGGGAAGGTCCCTCAGTCAGGATATGTTCTTTGCTCACACTGGGAGTCTGGAGTCTGGGCTTGGAACAGCAATGACTATTCTGTTCCATCCTTCCTACTGATCATCTGACGTGTATTCCTTTATATCCTGTGTTATGCTAATCTCTTGGCTTTAGAGCCACTCACAATTTTATCCTACAGCTGTTACCCTATGGGGTTAAAAGGTGTTAGAAATTATTATAATAGGTTACTGCCTAAACTTGGGTTTAACCAATCAGCAAATCATACCACATCACTTTGGGGTCTGAGATTAGCATTTTTCCCCGCCTAAGTTCAAGGCACTTGGAATTTTTTGAAATGTGTTAATTATACGTTGTGGTTAGGTTTGTCAATCTAACAGACCTTTAAGCAAAAATTATTAAATCAGCTAAGATTTCAGTTTTGTTTTCTAGTTCCACTTCTTGGGACCCATGTTAGTCTTATGATTGGTACAAACAGTTAAATATAACATTACGGTTATGCTTCTGACAGACAGGATACGTCTGTGGGAAACAGTTTTGCAAGCTTTGTCCTAGCCAATATTTATTATATGCCTTTACCAGATACTTTCAAGAAGCAGATTTTTTTTTTTGCTATAAGTTTCTCATTAACCACTTTGGTTCTGGCCATCACACTCACTGCCACAGGTAGAATTGCCATTTCCATAACATGTGTTGCAGATGGTTTTTGGGCTGCTAGTAGTGGCTCTTTAAAAATAATTTTGTGGTTTATGATCACTTTCCTTTCAAATAGTTTTCTGTCTTTGAACATAATGGTCAAACTTCCCGTATACCAACATTATTGTAACATATTCCTCTTTGTGCATATCCTTGTTTTGTTGAAGACTGAGCTCGATATAACCGCTTATGGATGTTTCTTTTATAGGATTGCTGCTGTTGAATAGTTGGCTAGTATGAAAGAAATTGATATAGTTTGTAAACTCCAGTAGTCCATGAACTGATTTAGTATCTTGATTTTTGGATGTCTGCTCCATTGCCTTTATCTGGTTTGTGGGAGTGTTGGGGTATGGTAGGTTGTACCCATTTGACATCCACAAATTTTGCATACATGGTACTGCAGTTAGTCACAATTTCGTTTTGTTTTATATAATCATAGATTTACTTCTCTGGCTGTTTCTAGAAAACAAATGAATTTGTGCTTATGATCTGCCACATCTTCCACCCTGCTGCTTTTATATTTATGCACCAGAATTTTTGTTTTTGTGTGAAGCTCATACTTAAAAGTCCTGTTAGTACATCTTGTTGGTGACATTAATGTTATTTTCCACAAGAGACTTGATCCCAAATGGCATTTTCAACCATCTGCATCTACCTGCTGTTGTCCAAAATGTTGTGGGATAACCAACTTCTCTGATCCAGTAGCATTTGCCAATATCTCTCTTGGCATCAGGTACTGAGAATATTTTTTGTTTTTGCCAAGCCAGGTCATATTTCTTCAATTATAGGCATTGGTAGTCAGCTCTTTTTAATGTTTTGTTTAAGGTGCTTGGGTCTATGCAAATCCATAACATGCCTGGCTTCTCAATAGCTACTTTCCTGCTTACCCAGCTTGTGGGCTCTGTAACTTTAACAATGAAGACTACTTAAAAAAAAAAAAAAAAGTATTTTCTTGATTCTATTGCTGAAGGTTCTGCATATATGGTGTTGACAGAGTTGTTGTATCTGTTTTTAGAAATCCCTGTCTTTCCAAGGCATCTTGGCAATATTTTAACAGCTGTGTATTCTTCTTTAGGAATCTTTTTTCCCATGTTCAGTGTCACCAGATTCGTGGGCGCTCTGTTTTTCATAAGGTTCTGTACTATCTATTCTATCTGAAATTCAGGTTGCCTACTTTTATTTGGTATTCTTTTTATATTCTGTGATTCTTCTTGCTTGGCATTTTGTAGTTTACATTGCCTAGTGCTATTATGACCATTCCATCATGTAGTTATAATTTAGCTTATCATCTAGTTGGTTCATCTTTGCTTCTTTGCATAATACTGATGAAGTCTTTATTGGTAACACAGGCACTAATACCATACTATTGGTATTTGGTAGGTTTTTGTTTGCATACAACTGCCTTACCTTTGCATTTCTGGAGACTCAAGCTTTGCAAAATATTTGTTTTTGTTATTTTCTACTTTGTGTGTATGTGTGTATGTCTAAAAGTTCACCATCGAGTCGGCACTTCTTCCTTGTTCTCTGCTTTTTTGTTCTGAAAACTTTGGCACAGTGATTTCTTTTGATACGCTTAAGACACAAATATATATGCAGGATACTTATCATCATTAAATTCTTCTCTATAGTACCCAGAGGTCATCCTTTGAATTTTGCTTATTTTTTTTTATCTTGCATTTACAATACTTACCTAAAAACAAGACAACTTTGAATTTAAGACAGCCCCCGCCCCCGGCAATTAGATTCTATGCATGGAAAATTTTAAATGTGTTATAATTTTCTATGTATAGAATCACCTTATTAGAGGGTTGTCTTATATTCATCCACCTAACTGCTCCTTGTATTTGTGCCTGCCCCCACTGTCATTTGCCCCCTGATACATGCTCCCTTTTTCCCTCTCACTTGTCCCTGAGGGATCTTCTCTCACCACTTACCTCCTGCCCCCGCTGCTGCCATGTACCCCCTTGCCACCTGCTCCCCTGCTGTTTATCCCTCCTGTCAGTTCCCCTTTCCTCGTTTGGCTTGCC
>NW_017729022.1:143759972-143775124 GCF_001723915.1 Gavialis gangeticus
GCCCCCACTGTCATTTGCCCCCTGATACATGCTCCCTTTTTCCCTCTCACTTGTCCCTGAGGGATCTTCTCTCACCACTTACCTCCTGCCCCCGCTGCTGCCATGTACCCCCTTGCCACCTGCTCCCCTGCTGTTTATCCCTCCTGTCAGTTCCCCTTTCCTCCTTCTTCCCTATGCCTATGCTTGGCTACTCCTTGCCCCCTGTGCCTGTACCTATGCCTGCCCCCACCCCTTCCTCACTACCCACTGCTGCTAACCTTCTGTATGGCAGCTCTGGTTCCAGGGCAGTCAGCAGCAGCAGTGGCACAACCCCTGGCCTGGCCAGGGCCAGGGCCAAGGGGTGATCAGGGCCAAAGCCAGAGCTGAACCACTGCTTGCCACAGGTCATAACTCAAATCTAAAATGAGATTCCCTCATAGTGACTGGGGGAAAAACCCTAATCTTGGATTCGAGTAGATAAGGTATGTATTTGCCTTTGAACAAATGTTGGTGTGTTTTTCCTAATTGCCATGCTGTCTTTGTGCTACTTGGTGAATTTTCTTGTTTGCTGCACTTCTGTTATGTATTTGGATGTGAAGTGTTTCAAAAGCTTTATCCAGGTCTTTAGCTCTTGGTAGGGTCTGTGTAGGCCCAGAGGATTCTTGAGAATTCTGAGAATACTTGCTTACGCTCCTGTATGTGTCATCCCTATTTAACAGTCTATCCTGCATTATTCCATTTGTTAAGAGTTGATCATCATGTCAGCCATTTTGTGGTATTTGGCAATATTTTCACTTATTTTTTCTCTGGATTTTTTTATGTGTCTTGAAAAAGGCACTTTTATGTATGACACTTTTTGTGGGTCATGATGCTGATTCCGGTCTGCTTTCAATTCTTTGCATAGGTCCTCTTGACTTATTGTATTGACACATCCAGATATAGCTAGAACATTTGATAGCCTTTGTCCATCAGAGCTAATAATGTAATTGCTTTCATTTTGTTTTTCCTTTTATCCAGCCCTGTTGCAATTTCATAGTTTCTCATTGTGATCTAAAGTAGGTCCATTTACTCTGCACATTTTCTTTTATGTCCATCTGCTCAGAGACAGAAAAGTGGAATATCATCATGATTGCTGTTTTCTTTTCTTTTCTTCTTCTTCTTCTTTTTTTTTTTTTTTTTACAGTATTCTTAGTTTCTGATCTCATGTATGTGCTGGAGCCCACACTTTTGACTCAATGCTCAAGACAGGAAACATTTGTGCTTTATTTGTTCCTTCATATACACTCTTTTCTTTCATTAAGATCTTCCTGAAAATGGACACTTGTAAGTTTCTGTATATAGTCATAACATAGATTTTCTAGTGGAAAGTTAGCTTTCAGAACAATGAGCCTTAAATTTTAGTCAACACATAGACTCTTTTCCTGTTCAAATAGGTACTCTGTTTACTGAAGATTTTGTAGATTAGAGTGTAGATACAAAAAAAAAAAAAGAAAAAGAAAGAATAACAAGGAGCCAATACATTTGTTTTTATATTATCAACAGACATATGGGTAAAACTCAAATGCCTGACAATATTACTTTCCAAAGTTCTATTAAGTGAAATAAGATTCAAATTAGCAGCATTTATGCTGAAGAGACATGAATCTCTTTCATAAGACTGATTTTGTTACAACAATAACTTAACAACTGAGTGAGAAATCTTATTAAAGGTATAGGATTTTACCAATGCTCTTTATTTTTTAATTAGATGTAAAGTATCAGCATGCTGGGGCATTATATAAAAGCATACTTATGGTATAAATTCAAGGTGATGCTAGTAGTTTCTGGTTGCAGAGCTAAAGTAGACAATCTTATGGGAGAAGAGAAATGAAAACCATTGACCAAATATAATTACATCAAAACTATGCAAGCAGGAAGAAACATACTTCTGTTCCTGGAATCTTTAAAAAAATCCTCTTAATATGAATCATCCATTTTCAGGTAAGTTCACTTTCTGTTGCAGTTCATGGCCTAACTGTTACCACAAAAAATTGTGTATGGGATTTTATTGTAGAAAAAGATGATTATGTGTTTTTAGGATCTATTTTAATAATTCCCTTACTTACTGAAATGCTGTACCAGCAAATATATTACTCTAAATTGCTCTACTTTATATAATGTTATATAATGTTATATAAATGTGAAATACAAAGGAAGAAAGGAGTAACATCATAAAAAGTGAATGAAAAGGAAGTATTTCTTTCATGGGCAGAATTACAGTTTGGAATGGTGGTACTAATTTTGCTTTGGAATATATTAAAATTGTTCCATATTTTACAGAGTACCTGTATCACCAGCAAAATAGTAGACTGTATTTCTGCTGGTGTTGCATGTCAAGTTAAATTTTCACTGAAGAACTCTTGTAAAGACAGCAGCCAGAATCCTCTTCTAATTGGTGAGCTATCAAAGCCATCAGTAGGAAGAATAGCAATCTTTGTAAGTACAGTTGCAAATATTTACAAACATAATGATATTCTTTCTTTTCTTTGTATTCTTTCTTTTCATTATTTCTTCATATCTTGGCATATTGCTCTTAGATCATATACATTTAAAAACAAAAAGAAAAAGGAATAGGAAGAAGAAAAGAAAAGCCAACTCCTACACAAACAAAATAATTAGTATCCATTCCACATTTAGTGAAATTATTGGAAACCAAAAGACATGAAACCTCTACTGCTACAGCTCTATAATAGCTGTTAAATGACATTAAAATAAAATATATAATTGGCTGCTAAAAGCTATAGGATCTGTTCCAGGCCATCACACACACAAAATGTCCTTTGATGCTCCGCCTTACATTTCCTCTTGATCCCTTTCTGTTATTTTAACCTTTTAATCTGCATTATAATTCCATTTCTTGCTTTTGAAGTTGGATTAAACTAAAAATCTTGTAGATATGCAAACCTACTGTTTTCAAGGTAAGGATTAGGTAGACCATCCAAACTCCAAAACCAATCCTTTCATCTTCTCTTATCTTTGAAAGAATTCAGAGCAATATCCAGACTCTGGATCTTGGGCCTATATCTGAGATTAGGCTTGTTCTGAGCATGTCAAATTTGAATCCAGACAACTGAGCTAGAAATCCCAGAATAACAAGATTTATTTGTGAAATGTTTGTTATCTCTATATCTGGCCCTGGTTTGAAAAATGAAATTGGTCTTTGTCTGCACACTTTCAAGCATCATTTTTTTTTCCTTTGGTGATTTTCACCAGTCAGAAGTTAGGCAAAGGGATACAGTCTTTGTGGTATTTTATTTGATCCATTTCCTCAGTCCTGACAGTTATGGAACACAGAGTTTCAAGATCAGCAGAATTTAGTTGCTGCACTCAGAGTATGAAGAGATTCTAATGTGCTAACTCCTGTAAGTAAATATACAGATTAATTGACCAGACACAACCCAGGGAACATTTTTCATTATAGGGAACAAGCAGGCAAGGACAGGTGGCCTTTCTAATGTAAGCTGATGATTAATGGAATATGGTATGAGTTATGAAAGATGTTGATAGCCCACCAAGCCTCCTCCATATGAGTTCTCACAGGAGGCAGTGAAAATGCATTATCTGCCTCAGAAAATAAACTGATGAAGTTTTAACCAGATATGCATTCTTTTTTCTTGTCTCACTCCATTTCCAGTCTTCTAGAAGAGAGGTGCTGTGCCTGACTCCAAGTGCATTTTGAAGCAAAGACAGTATTGTGAGAAATTAGGGCATCTGTGATTTGAGGCAAAAGTTTCTGTAAGTGCAAACTGGACATTATTTTTAATCAAGAAAATTGCCCTTAATTTTTATATATTCTATCTGTTTTAATTTTGTTAATAAGTTAGTTTTTTTCTGCCACATCATGGGTCTCATCATGCATTTCTTTTATATCCCAAACTGAATGGTCTTCCACATTATATGTGGTTTGTGTCCAATAAAATCAGAAAAGGAAAGGAGGAAGGGTTGTACATTTTGGGAATAAGACATTCCTTGATTCTCAATAATTTAGGGTACATGTGTGTCAAGATGGGAGTGTTATGTGCATCATCCATCCCACACCTGATTCATAGAGATTTCAGCTGTAATTTGCTTATGGATACTGTTCACAGCCTGGGGCCTCTTTTTAGGGAAAATGGTCAGCTATGCTGACAGGTGAGTGGGAGAGTGTTACCTGTAGCTGGGAAGTAGTCTTTTGGGAAGACTCTGGCTTTCACAAAATCTTCCAAAGTTTTATAGTTGCTGTGGACTAAACATGCCTTATTTTAAAATGGGTGTATCCCAGCCTTTGATGGAAACTGCTGGAGAAAATTTTGTGATGGGGTCCCCAAGGAATGTTCTTTTCTAATGACCCAAGGAGGGAACTGTGATGCCTGAAAGCTTGTCTAAGTCTATACCAACCATGCAGTCAGCAGTGTTCCCTCTAAGCTGTGAGGTGTGCGCCGCAGCACAGACATGCCTTGCAATGCAGCATGAGCGCGCCTGTGCGGCTGCATGCGCCATGCAGCTTAGAGGGAACACTGGCCGTCAGTCCAAAAAAAGATTTCACCCACCAGAATTCTTTCCTCCTCCCTAATGACTTCTGTAGTGGGGTGGTGTGGCCCCATTTGAAGTGCTGAATATTCATTTACTATTGTGAAAAGTGAAAAAGTGCAGTTGATACTTTAGTGCCATTCACATTTGACAAGAACCCAGTGCTGACTGAGATAAGCACTTTTCCCCTTTAATAAAGGAAATACATAAAGTTTTCTAGGGTGCTGCTACACGAGACAGGGACTGTACCATAGCCAAAAAATGCTGCATAGTAGTGCACTATAGCACAGACAGTGCTAATATGCTACTGTGCGGTATTATTAGGCTACTGTGTAATAGCATCACTTAAAAGATGTTTGCCAGCACTACTGTGCAGTAACTCTAGTTACTATGCATTTATTTAGTGCTTGCTAAAACAAGCACTAAATAAATGTGCCATAACAACTGCATAGTAGCATCTTGTGTAGATAAGCCCCTAGTGCATGAAGCAGTTGTAGGTAGTTTTTGACTTTAAGTTGTTAACTGGGGCTAGGTACAGATACTCAAAAAGCCTGAGGCAGAATCGATTTAAGTTAGGCAGTTGTCTCTAAGTGGCATTGTTTAGACTGGTAGAAAACAGAACATATATTTGCCCTTTGGTGGGGCAGGGCAGGGGAGATGCGGGGCAAATCTTAGATCAGGTTCTGCCATTTTTAAACCAGTCTGTGTCCTGAACTTATGCTCTCTTACAGGTATAGACCAGTTTTGTGTGCCAAACTTGTGTTCTATTCTGTTATGGGTATAGACCAATTTCTGATCACTTATACCAGTAAAAATATGATGTCTGTACCTGGCCTGAGTGATTAAGACTAGATTTAATCAAATCAGTTTCTTGTGCAGAAGACTTGTATGTATATTACATGTAATATCCAAGGAATATATTTCTTGTGCTAGTTAGATCCTTTGGATGCCTGTAGATATTGTAATTACAGTGTGCTGGAGCCAACTCAATTAATCAAGTCAGCAAGAGCATGCTAATTAGCAAGCTCCAGAAGCCTCATCATTTCATGTATTCAGCATCCCCGCACTTCAAAATGGTGGTGGGGGCGCTTTAACTAAACCTCATCAAATTAACTTTAGTTAAAGTACCCCCGCCACCATGTTGAAACATAGGACACTGAATACACAAGATGCTGTGGGCGCTTTAATTAGAGTGGCTCCCAAGAGACACTAATAAAAGTGCCCCTGCAACCCCAGAGCATGTATAGACTCTCATTATGTTTAGCTTTTAATTTAGGCTACTGGTTTTTTTTGTGTGTGTACATCTGTGTCCCATTTTGCCATCAGCTTTCTGAGTGTCCTGTTAGATATCCATGTTCTTTGTTCAGATGTAAAGCAGTTTGTAAATAAAAGCATGGAGAAATAACATATTCCCTCATATTTTATTAAGAAGGACATTCAAAATGCAGTTTCCATGAAGGGTCTTATTTAACTTTCAAGGAAAATGCACTACTCAGCTGTACCATCTCACAAAAATGTACCAGTTTTATATAAAGAAATTATATTGAGCTACAATATTGACAATTGAACTCATAAAATATATTTAATTTTGAACTAAACTGCTTTCAGAAATATGTCTGTGTGATTAGTTGGTCAGAATATGTGGAAAAGCATATTTTGTTTTGATACACATGGCCGAACAAATAAATTACCTATGTGTTTGTAATCTTATTTTCAGCAGTTTCTTGGGGAAGATGGGTGAATCCTCTTTGTAGTCTAAATCATATTTTTCTGTAAAATATTAATGAAAATTAGGTTGTTGGTTCTTTAAATAACAACAGCAGAGGCAGTAAACAGAATCAATTAATCTTTCTGAATAGATAGATTCATCATAGTTATCCATTTGTACCACATTCAATCAGCCTCTGAAAATAAATCTAGGAGTGAACCATTGCTCAGCTATGAGTTTTAATTTGTCTGATGCACTCTGGCAGGTGTTGCCACCTCCACAACATCAGGGGTTCTGAAAAAAAGAGGAGTGGAGAAAGGTTTACATCATGGATGTTGCAGCTTGGAGAAATCTTGGGTTTTGCTTTACAAAATCTCTCTTATCATGATGTTTTCCATGGAATTTCAGTTATAGTCTTAGCAGTGCAAAATAAGTACGACATTTTGGCCTTGTCTACATGAGCAGTATCATTTAGTACGTGCATAACCAAGTACTAAATGACTGCAGTAACCAGCATTATTGCGCAGCATTATCCCCACATGGTTTTTTTCTGATGCTACTGTGCAGTAGCAACAAGTAGCTTGGTGCTACTGAGCAGTAGTGTTTTGTGTAGATGCGGCCTCTGATGAGCTGACTGAAATTTCATTCCCCTAAGCTGTGGCTCATGGCAGTTTTGTTTATTACCCTTCATTCATCTTCACCTCTTTGCCTGTTGATATTCGTTATGCACCTGGGAAAACTGCTATATCATACCTAACCAAATGTAAGCACAAGCCTTTTGTTACTATTATAAATTAAATTTATTTTTCTATTGCAGGAGAACTTTACTAGTGGCTGAACCAGAATCTCTTCTGGTTTTGACCTGTTGACTACTGAATCCCTGCTCTTGTTGACTTTTAAATTAGTGTACAGCTGGGGCTGTGCTATGATCCAAACAGGGAGAACACCACATGTGTCTCTGCAGGCTGAGGATTTGCACATACATTACCTGACAAGCTCATACCCTTTGGGTGATTCAGGCATGATACAAGGAAGACTGGAGATGGACTCCATAAAAAGTAAGCTCCATTTAAGAGTACTGTTCTATGTTATCCAATATAATCTGTTCAAAATGATATTATAGTAATATGGGTTAAAGCATGGATGATGGGTGACTCCTGATTGGGGGGGGCACATGCCCCCCCAGCGGCCAGTCAGTGACTGGGGGGGGGAGTCCCCTGCAGCTGACTGCACTGTCCGCAGCACTCCCAGAAGTGCCAGTGGTGCTTTTCCTGGTGCCTCGACTCCCCGGCTGGCACTCGTGAGGGAGCACCGGTGCTCCCACCTGCCCTGCCTGCTCCCGCCTCCCCTCCCCCTCGCCTAACTGAAGAACACTGGCTGTCAGGGGGTGTACCAGCATTGTTAGGGGGTGCACATGCACCCCCGTGTGCGCCCTATGCGTCACCACTGGGTTAAAGCATCTTCCTCCTGTTCATGGTTAGCAGTTGTACTTGACTGCCAACTAGGGCCATTAAGAAGCTCACGGTAGCTTATTTCAGTAATATTTTTAAAATGTGTACTGGAAATGGGGATAAAAGATTGAATTTGGGAGCTGAATGCATTACAGAAAAAGGCCACATGAACATTGATTTTCACTGTATTTAAAGCGTGCCTTTAGAATGGGGATTAAGAGTGCATGACTGAATAGCCCCCCATTATAACTAAGCTTGCTGTTTATTCAGGACTAATTCAGATCAAAAATGACAATTTGTTCAGGCCTTGCTTGAAGCATTCTGTTTTTTAAAATGTGACTCAAACTGCAACTAAAACACGAATTACCTTAGTGGATGGTCAGACACCATTTGTTGAAAACATTTGATCAAAGACATTAAAACACACTTTGAGAGCATATCTGACTTAACATTTCAAGCCCATTGATTCAAAGGAGGCAAATCCCATTGAACCTAGCTCTCTTAAGCACATTTCAGAGTTTCAGCCTCACTCAATATTTCTGAATCAAATTGAAAAATTGGTATTTCCATTGCTTGAACTGGACAGGGCTTTGGCTGTAGTAACAACAAATGAATATTTATCCACATTAGGCACACACAATGCACAAAGTAAATATTGTTCTAATTATTTTGGATAACTGTAGATTCCTCAAGCACTTAATTCATAGCTGCTATACGTCACCTGAACTGTAAAGCAGTCCATCAATCTGAATTTTATCTGACCTTGTTTTGTAGAGGAACACAACACAACCTGAAACTCTTAACAAAAAACAAACCCAAAGTATTTTTTAACTGTAATAGTAAGTGTTTATCCCAATATGAAGCATCGTATAACATCAAACATAATGTATCTGTACTCAGCACAATATCTCTGTTACCACCTATTAATAAAAAAACTCAGCTAACCTAGTACCCAATTCTGCTCTCCTTCCTCAGGTTGAGTAGGCTTCAACCCACAAAATGGGTCATGTAGCTGCAGGCATCTTGCTTTACTTTAAAGTTCCAATAAACTCAGACTTCACGTATGCAGTGGAAGAGTACCATGTAATTATATTTCAGTGTCTCCACTTAAAACTTGCCATGTGATGAAACATCTTATTTGATTGAGACTCTTTAAAAAATGGTAGGCAAACACACACTGTCAGTGTCAGTTATACTGTACTTTTTATGGCTGCTCAGAAATAACAAGGTATTTTGTCATACATGTGAAAACCAAAATATGTCAAATGTGAGCAATATCTGTTAATCCTTTCATTGCTTTAGAATTGATGACTTGACTTCAGTGAAGGGTCACTTACTATATATGGGCTTGTAAAAATATATCACATGCCCTCCATGCTTAAAGAAAATAATGGAGAACACTTTGAGAAGATATTGTCCTGAATGTACATTGTGTCATGTTATAAAGAATACCACTGGCTCTTGAAAATATTGGATCAGATTCTCCCTTCTCAACAGTATAGATCAGGAATAATTCTGTTGGAATCAATGGAGTTACACCAGTGTAGGTGAGATGCGAATTAAACCCATGAACATTAAATTTAGTAGTGATTCCTTTCAAATATAAAGACAAGCTGCCCAGCATCTGCACTGTGCTGTCTTCTTTTCAAACATAGTGGATTTATGGCATGTGATTTTATTTGCTCTTCACTGTAATCATGTAATCTATGGTTGTATGGGCATTATTCCTTTGACACAGTGCTCCAGGCATGAGTACTTGATGATTTGTCATGGGAACACCTCTATTCCTAAATGTAGTGAGTAAAAGATAATATATGGGGGCTTGATCCTGTTGTTTTCCCAGTACAGAAATAATGTATTTCAGTGCCAGTTTCATATGCGGTAGGTTAGAAGCAGAGTGACCATATTTTAAAGGAAATCTGGGATGCTGACACCCCACAGGTCAGTGGCACTGCTGCAGGCAGAGGCAGGTGGGCAGGCATACGGGATAAAGTCCAGTGGGGACAAGGAGCAGCATGGTGCATCGGCTAGGTGGATGGACAGGCACCGCTGCTGCTGTGCAGAAGCATGGTGGGCAGACTAAAGCAGGTGCCACCCTGCTCGCACATGTCCACTCTGGATTTTCCTGAGCAGTGGCTGGAGGTGGGGGGCAGATTGGGCTGGGCACTGCTCCAGTCTACCTGCCTTGCTTTCATATAAAAGCAACAGTGCTTGCCTGTCTATGTATGTGGCACACCATGCTGCTTTGCCTCCCCACTGGACTGCATCCCATGCCCCTGGGACTTTTGTTTCAATTTTCAACAGCTGCCTGGGACTGGCTGGTGGCTGCAGATGGCTCAGCGGACACTCCTGGATTTTGTAAATCCAGGACTGTCCCGGCCTGACCAGATCATATAGTCACCCTAGTTAGTCACTGCTAGGGCTAAGAGAGTCAGAAAAGCAGCCAGTGAGTTGTTAGGTTGGTGGGGCAGCTAGTTTGAGGGATGAGCTGAAAACAGCTCATTTGAGACCTGAGTAGCTAATGGACTTGAAATTCATAGTTTACAGATGAATTAAGGTCAGTTTTACAGGAACCTGGGGGACTATGACACTAACAAGTCACAGGCTTTCACTCTTTGCTAAATCATTTGTTGCAAGTGACTTAAAACCCTCTTGGAAGATGACAGCACGCATGAGAGAAGAGGCAAAGAAGGGGAGACGTCAGTAACCCTTTGACAATCTATAAGCTAGTATGTTTGCACATTAAAAAAAAAAACAAAAAACCAAAAACCAAAATAAATTAACACCCCCACAAAGAGTTCTTCCTCTCTGTCCTTACCGAACATTATCAGATAGATCATAAACCCTCTGCAGCCATTGATTCTACATCATGTGTTTCCAGTATGAATTACAAATTATTTTCCTATCCTAACTATCGTATTTCATGGTGTTTAAGTTGAGTTTTGAAGCCCAATTTTTAACTCTTAAAATTCAGCCTCAACTTATGCTTCGTATCAATACTTTTGACCACCCACCTCAGTGTGGCTTGGCCTGTCCTCAACCCTGGCCAAACCCTGGCCTGGCCCAGTTCAGACCTTCTTCACCTACTGACAGCATCCGTGTTGCTGGAGGCCAGGTGGCCCAGGACCAGCCCGAGCATGGCCTGCGTGCTTTGCCGTCACTATGAAGATGCTACTTGACTGGGTGCCAAGCCCAGCCCCATCCCCTGTAAGTGGCACTGCCTGTGCCACAACAGTCAAGCACTGAGTTTGATCACATCACCTGCAAGTGGCACTGGGCTTGGTGCTTGGCTGGCACAGCCCAGGTAGTGTTGCAGGACAAGGCCAGGCTCAGTGCCTGGCTAAGTGGTGACTCCATAGTGTGCTTGCACAGGACGGGGTTATGCCAGCCAAGCGCTGATCCTGGTGCCACTCTCAGGGGCCGGGGTTGTGCTCGACACTAAGCTGGCATGGCCCCCATCCCCTGTGAGTGGCGCTGCCTGGGCTGCACCAGCTGAGCGCCAAGCTCAGCCCCATCCCTTCAGAGTGGTGCTGTGGCATGTGTCCAGCCCCCAGGTGCCTGGCCTGCACTGAGGGCGCTCAGGGGCTGCTGTAAGTCAACTCCATATTTTTGATCCAAAAAGTCAGGCTGACTTATACACCAGATCTATGGAATTCCTAACTTTTTGGATCAGAAAAATGGAGTTGACCTGTACACCATGAAATATGGTTTATGCTAATATTAAGAGATTTCTCCTTGAATTTGCAAATCTTTTCCCATTCTTCCAAGACAAGCAGAAAACCCTACCTCATCCTTCATCTAGACATTGGAAATCGCATTCGAATGTCAATAGGAGGTGGGACAGATGGAAGAGCCCTCAGCTGAAAAGCCCAACAGTCAGTTGTGACTGTCTCCCCTTTGTGGGGAAAAGGGGAAAAAAAGTTATTTTATAGGCTTTTCTTAGGGTTGTGCTACCAGCTTGCCCAGACTTTGTATTGCATTGCATTCGGTAACTGTCTGATGCTGATGGGTTCTTTTTGCCCCCTCATACTGCTCTCTTGCCTTCCCACTCAAACAACACCCAGTAAAGCCTCTCTAATGAGCTTATTTCAATTCCTGGGCAACTTTGGTACATGTCTTTATTTTATGTGGCAGCAGGCTCTTAACTATCTTTGCCAAACATGTCAAAAGAGGAGTGGTGGTATTTACATCCATGCAGTTGAAACCAAAATAGTAATACTGTGCACAGCTTGAGATGCTTTGCACAAACAGTGCTCATGCAACACTAATGATGGGAAACTATGAGGAATCTAAAAACCTCCTCCTTTACCTCAGCTGTCATGGGAACATGCCACAGGTTTCTCTAGTCCTCTCTGGAAACCCACCCAATAATCTAACTATAAATAGTGCATTTCAGCAACTATCCTGGATGCTCAGAGGAAACAAATGATGACAACAACCAAAATGTATGGTGAGGGGATTTAATAGCTGCCTCCAACTACCTGAAGGGGGGTTCAAAAAAGGATGAAGCTAGACAGCTCTTAGTGGTGGTAGGTGACAGAACAAGGAGCAATGTCTCAAGTTGCATCAAGGGAAGTTTAGGTTAGATATTAGGAAGAATTTTCTCACTAGGAGGGTAGTAAAACACTGGAACAGGTTACCCAGAGAGGTGGTGGAAGCTCCATCCTTGGAGGTTTTTAAGACCTGGGTAGACAAAAACCTTGGCTGGGATGATATAATGGGGGATAGTCCTGCTTTGAGTAGGGATTGCACTAGAAGACCTCTCTTCCAATCCTAATTTTATGATTCTATGTGTGGAAAAGCCTTCTAGGGCTGATGATAGTGGTTGGCTAAGCTCCCTCTAGAGGAAGAATTGTCTGAAAAAGCAGATTTTAGATGGAAAATTCCAAATTTCAAAACTACAGTATGTTACAGAAACTTGTTCATTTTTCCAGACTTCCCAACAAACTGCAGGCAGAAGTCCTGCCCTTGCTCCCAAGCAGCTCCATTATTGTGCTGCTGGGAAGCCTGTACTTCCCTTGTCCACAGCTCTGAAGGAACCCTGTTATATATGCCTTCTTGGAGGTAGGACCTCAGACTCTGAGGGGACTATGGCTCTCAGGCTATCCAGCCATATAGACTTCAGGGTTTCCAGGACCTTGGTCCATCTAGCTCCCTGGTGAGACAAATATAAATTAGAGATGCTCCCTAATTTAGAAGGCTGAGGAAGCTGGGGTTTGGAAGATGGTCCCTTAGTGACGGGGAAGTAGAGATAAAGATACAAGAAAGGTTTGACTGTTTGTTGTTCTGCAGTTCAGGTTTGTCATCTGGTTCTTTCTCATTCACGTGAACCTTATGATCACTTTACTGAGCTTCCTGAATCCCACCCCTACAGAGTCTGTTGCTATGTGAATTGTGTTGGAATGGAATTAAGGGGGCAAGTAGCCTTGGGAGTGTATAAATTATGTATCCTGAGTTCAAAGTAATGGATGTGGTAGAGATTTGCCACAGGACAGATCCAGAAAACCGTAGCTACTACTGTCTGAAATTAATAGTCTTTCTATTAGCTCCAGTATTGCTTATGACAGAAAAGCAGTGGGGAAGTAAACATCAGGGCCTGCACCTATGAAACCTCATCACTTTGTAGCCATTTGTAATTAAATTCAACCAGACTTCATTATTTAAGAAATTCACAAGTCTATATTAAGATGAGTAATTTGTGTATATTTATGTGAACAGATTGGATAAACAAGCCATTGACAGTAGCAAAGATACTTTTACACTACAAAGCGATAGTAAAATCAGGCCCTGCCCCACCTCACATATGCACTTTTAGATCTAGGAGCTGGTAGTATTTTCTCACTCATCACAGAAGAATTGAAAAGACTGAAGGTCAGAAGGTACTTGTTGCAATGCATTTTAACAGGCAAAATCAATACCCCTGTATTCTGTAATGTTCACACAACTTAATTTACAGGAGTGGAGAGAGCTCATGACAGCACGAGGAAAAATTAATGCAAAAAATTGTTCAAGGTGCTGCTGATAATCCCTGTTCACACTGGTGCCATTTTATATCTCCATTTTTGCCATTTTATATGTGGGAAAGAAACTATAATTTTTTCTTTCTGTTTGGTGAAAGTAAGTCGAAGGAAACAGTGGGGCTTGGCAGTAGAAGTGTAAGAATAAAAAGAATAGGTGAGAATAAAAAGAAACTAATAGGGGGAAGGAAACCTAGCTATGAGATGAATGTGCACCAAAAGCAGCAGTCATGGATGGAGGGCAGATGCTTCAGTAGAAATAGCAGCATTATGAAGCGCTAGCTTTTCTAGTAAAAGAGCCAAAGGGCTATATAATTCTGACCTCATAGAGATTTAATTTCCTGAATGCAAATTCCAGATCTATAATTCTGATTCTTATTTGACAACAATTTTAGATTGGCATTGCTCTGGATTTATGCCAGTGCAAAATGTGATTCTGGCTCTGTATTATCTCCTAGTGTACTGTATAGGTTGGGCAAAATATGGCCTGTGGGCTGTATTCTTCTGACCAGCTGATTGAACATGGCCTGAAGGTGGGCACCCATCAATTAATTGTATCTGGCCTGGTTGGCGGCTTCCCCTGCTGCACTCCAAATGGGGCCAAGTCCCACCCACTCCCGCATGGGGCAGCGCATGCTGCACTCCCAGCCTCCCCCACCAGAGGGCCCCAGTCCCAGCCAGCAGGCACAGCTTCTGGGTAGGACTGCTGCTGCTGCAGGGGAAGCTGCAGCATTGAGTGGAATGGAGCAGGCTCTGCTTTCAACTTACTTTGGTCCTGCTCATGCATAGCTGGGCAGGGGAGAGTGTGAATGGAGGGAGGTGGGGTGTGTGAAGGAGTTCAGCTGCCCACAAAGCCCACCTGGGCATGCATCGGACAGGCAGATGGGGTGGAAGCATCAGCAAGAGCCAGCACAGGCTCGGCTGCAGCCCTACCAGGCACGTGTGGGACAGAGACCAAGAGAGTCAGTGGTGCCAGGCTCGGCTCCCTGCCCACCCTTCCCTTTTCTAGGGGCTTCCCTTGCTGCCTACTGGTGGTAGCTGCTTTCCTGCCCCTTTGCAGTGCACTGCAAGCCAGGCAAGCAATAATGATGCTCTCCCCCAACCCCCGCCCATGGAGGGGCTACGCTCAGCCACATCACAAACAGTGGGTGGGGGAAACCCCTCACATGTGCATACCCACACCACCCACACCTCAACCACACACCCCATACATGCACCCACCCCCCACCATACCCACCCAGACACCCAAGTGTTCCACACCCCAACCACACACCCTACCCTACCAACACATGCATCCCACACCTCCACACACATGTACACATGCACCCATACACCCATCCCTCCCAAGAAGTAGATTCTATATATGGAATATTATAAATGTGTTATAACTTTCCATGTACAGAATCTAATTATTGGGCGGTTGTCTTAAATTTGTCCCCCTCACTGCTG
>NW_017729022.1:143775282-143779821 GCF_001723915.1 Gavialis gangeticus
ACACCATGCCCACCCCCGCCCCTTACACTGGCCCACACACCCACCGATGTATCCACCCACACCCCCACAACACACACCTTCCCACACCTACCACACACATGCAACCTCCCCAACCACATACTTCCCCAACTACAAACACCCCATACACCCCACACACAAAGTACCCCCAAAGGAGTAGTTCCCAGGCAAAGGGAGAGACTTCTGGTGGCAAAGGTCAGGGGTTATACTTCTGGTCCTAAGATGGCAACCAGGGTGTGGGGCATATGCCAAAGAGTGGGGCTACCTGCCTTGAGGCCCTCGATTCCTCACCACAACTTGTTAAGTGGCCCTCCAGCTGACATAATTGCTTACCCCTGGTATAGGTATTGCAAGATTTGTGCATAGTTAAAAAGTTGTCACAGCACGCTTCTGAAGCCTAATCTTGAAGCTCTTTCTTAGGGAAAATTCCCAATAATTTCATATGGGTACTTGCATAAACCAAGAGTTCACATTGAGCCTACAGTTTGTAAAACACTACATGTGCAATCACTATGTGTATAATGTAAATCAATATATGTGTAAAGTAGTAATACTAATAATAGTAGAACTCAGGTCATTTGTTAATAGTTATGTAATGACTTTTCCCCTTTTTTCATGGGTAGACTTTTCTTTGGCATTCATCACCATCCTATCTAAACAACTTTCAGAGAGTGAACAATTTATCTTTGTAATAGCATAGTGATGCAGTGGAGGATTACCCTCCCCATTTTACTGTTCTGGAGCATAGCCATTGAAAGATTAAGTAACATAGAGAAAATGTGTTTCAGAGCCCAGAACAGACCCCAGGCCACTGATTTAATCACAAGATCAGTCATTATTCAGGCAAAACTACTACAAAATATAGGAATCCCAGTGTCAAGTTAGACCAGTGCTCCAAATATTTTAAAGCAATTTGGCTAGCATCAGCTTCTTTAAAAGAATAAAACTGGATACATTTTTCTCTTTGCCCCCAGTCATTAGAGGATAGGCTTGCAGATTTCTTTCTCTTCTAAACTCTAGAAAAGTATTCACTTTTGTAAGACTGGATTTCCTTGCTGTCCACATAAATGTTTAATCCTATTTGTTAATTCTACTAAGGTCTTGGGGTCAGTGGGTTCTTTTGGCAATCAGTGCCACAAGTTAAGCATTGCATGGCAAAGAATTTCCTTTTGCTTCTGAATTTGTCAGATGCCATTTGTTCTGATGTTATGAGACAAGGTGAACTAAAGCTCCTCATCTGTCTCTGAACCATTAGTGTTTTACATATCTTTTATCATGACCTATATTATTTGTCTTTAAACTAAACAATCCCACTCTTTTCAGTCTCTGTTTTTCCCTGACTCTAAGCACTCCTTTTGACCATCCTTTAACTCAATCTCTTTTTTTGTATATCAGCCTTTTTAAGTATTAGAGAAAACACAAAGTTGGTACTACAGGTCATGGGGAATCACCAGTTCTTATAATGGCACTGTGATTTTCTTCCACATTAATATTAAAATCCAGAATGGAGGAGGAATACACAGTCTGACCCTTGGTTGTTGGTAGCTTGCTTAAGGATGCTTTATTAATTTGGATTTCACTCGGGTTCCATGCAATCATTCATTTCGACCAGTAAGAATATCTCTGAAAATCTTATTGGTAGAGAAAGAGCCTGAGAGCTGGGGCATGCATATTTCCCAGCCTCATGGTAAAAAGCTTCACAGGCAAGCTCTCCAACCAGGTGGTGCTAGAGGGCTGACCTCTGGGTCACCCCCACCATTAGGGGAGTCCATTAATTGACAGCTTTTCCTCTTCTTACTTGGAAAGCCCCTGAAGAGTGTTCCTCCCATCTTCTCCCATCCCACTAATTGACCTGTTCTCTCCCCTCTTGGTTCCAGCTACAGAAAAATAGCCTCCACTCCTTCAAGAGAGTTTCTGCTGCAGGCAAATGCCCACTCTGTCCCACTCCTGCCAGTCAGCTGAGTGGCAGAAGAGGGGAGGTATTCTCTCACTTGGAGAACCCACTGTTAGAGGATGCCCCTGCAGGAGACTTCGTCCCTCCCTCCTCACCAATCAGTTGGGGGAGGATTTTTTCTGATGAGTCCCCACAGGGAGTGCTGACACCTGGGTAGGCTATCAGGGAGCCATTGTTTTCCTTCCTTCTTCCTTGGATGGATGGGTATAGAGCACAGGACTGTGGAAGATTGCTGGGTGTCTCCCATACCCTCAAGAAGGGGAGGGAGCATAGCCAGCCCCCAACCCAGCCCCATGGGGAAAGGGGGCATGGCCCAGCCCTAACAGGAGGGAAGAGGGTGTGGCCAAGCCCTGCGTCGGGAAGGAGGCATGCCTAGGCTCCAACCCCACCCCATGGAGAGGGAAGGGGGTATGGCCTGGTCCAGGGGGGGGAAGAGGGAGGGAACACAGCCAGGCCCAAACCCAGCCCCACAGGAAAGGGGGTGTGGCTCAGTCACAATGGCAAGGTGTGTGGCTAAGCCCTCAGTAGGACAGAGGGCATGGCAAAGCCCCAACCTGGTCCCACAGAAAAGGAAGGGGATGTGGCCTGGCCTACCGTGTTGGGCTTTGGGTTTAGGAATTTGGCAGGGAGAGGATGGCCATATTAATGGCCACCACTCACCACGACCACATTTCTTAATTTGTGGGGAACTCCACGGGACGGATGTGATGGCTCTGTGGGCCACATTTTTTGGTCCACAGGGCTGGAGGCTGAGTACCCCTTTCCTAGAGCAATACCAAAAATGTTTTTGGGAGCAGGAGACTATGTGTTAGTTGTACATACCCAGACTTGGCAAGCAGAGGAGGAGTGGTATCATTAGGGCTGTGCAAAGCTTTGGTCGCTAATTCAATTTGGCAGATATTTGGCCCGATTTGGTGGCTGAACCTTCAAATCCAAATTGAATCAGGAGACCCTTTAATCTCTCCAAAGTGAATCAGAAGCCTCTAAATTGAATCAGAGAGATTTGGAAAGATTCAATGATTCATAGACACAGCTTTAAATGTTTTTTCTGCATACCTCAATACCAAATGGCTCATGAATGCTGAGATGGTGGGGCGGATAGAGTGTCCCACAGGAATGCAAGCGGTGTCCCCAGTGTGCTCAGTGGTGGACCCAGAATTGGATCAGAAGTACTTCCAGTCTACTTCTGGGTCTGCCAGGGAATGCGCCGGGGGAACCCCCTCCACTCCTGTGGCTTGGCAACTGGTGCCTCCTGGGTCTGGGGAGGTACCCAGGGTCCCCCTGTGGCTGATTGCTGAGCTGGTGGGCCTGGAAATGGACCAGAAGTAATTGGGCGAAATCCGAATTGAATATGGCCCATTTTTCACACCCCTAGTATTCATTATATCATAGTAACAAAACTTTTTCACAGTTGTGGCTGGCTGAATGAAACAGAGAAATGTAACTATGTAACTATTATAGTCTGTATACATGTGGTGTTTGTTGAAACATGAGTGAAATATGGTCAATAGTGTATTGACTATATTTACTGATCACTGATTATTTCATAAAAAAGACAAAGGGGCTAAATCCTTCCTTGTGCTCATGTCTCCGCTTTTGTGAGGTGGCACAAAGGAACTAGATCCTGACTGTAACTGGACACCTGAGACTCTCCCTTGTATACAGAGATTCTCAGGTGATATAAAACTAGCTCAGCTCGCTCCTTAGCCTGCCACTCTCTACACAAAGAATGAAGCATAAGAAAGGTGGGACAGAGCTCCTTGATACCTCTGTGCCACCCCAGTGCTCAAACAACTAAGAATGATGCAGTGTGAGTTAGGTTAAATAAGCAGTAAAAGGGGTAAGATTGGGATAGAAGACAGACAAAAGATTAAACAAGATGGGTAACTCAAAATACATGTTTCAAGTCCCAAGCAATTACAAGTGTTGGGGGAAGAGGGGTGTAATGTTGTATTTTTGTAATACATTCATATTATCATTCATTCTAAGGCAGTGCCTGGAGCCTTAGAACAATATAAGGTCCCAAAACTGTACATACACAAAATGGCAAATACATCCTGCCCTTAAGAGTTTGCAAGTTGTCAAAGACAAAGGGCACAGAAAGGGATTCAGCATACAAGATAGTGAGCTACAAAGAAATTAAAAGGTGTTTCTCCTGTCTACCAAACACAATTGTCTGGAGATAGATTCTGGGACAGGGATTGTCTCCGTAGATGTAAAGAGGGCAAAGGCATCACAGCTGTTTCTGAAATCAGCTGTGCCTGAGCCCCTACCTGAGCAAAAAGCAGTCTGGAAGTGCATCTGGGATTTGTTGAGGCAAAGTTCTTATGGCTGCCACTGTTCACTGTATAGCAGGGCTGGGCAAAACACAGGCCATGGACCGGATCCAGCCCACCAGGCTATTTTGTCTGGCCTGTGGGGCCCCTAAAAAACTTAGAAAATGTGTATTTACCTGCTCCTGGCTGCCTGTCAAAGATGACAGGAGCCAGGGAAAGTAAGACCCAGGGGGAGCAGGCAGAAGCCAACAACAAGGCCAGCCCAGCCCAGCCCAGCCCAGCCCTGCCTCA
>NW_017729022.1:143780056-143783267 GCF_001723915.1 Gavialis gangeticus
CCTCACCCCCAGCCCCCTCCCACCCCTTCCCCTCCAACCAGAAGTCTCTGGCTGCTGCAGCTTTTGGGCTGCTCCAGCACCATGGGGCTGCATCTCTGGACTGCAGGAACACGGGGCCGCACTGGTACCCTGGGCCAGAAGCGTGTGTGTGTGTGTGTGTCCATGTGTGTGTGTGTGTGTGTCCATCTGGGCAATGAGGGAGGGGGAGAGAGAGAGACAGAGAGCAATCAGGGAGGGAGAGACCATGTGTGTGTATGAGAGAGAGAGAGAGAGAGACTGTGTGTGTGAGAGAGAGAGAGACTGTGAGTGTGAGACTGTGTGTGTGTGTGTGTGTGTGTGTGAGAGAGAGAGAGAGGGACCCTGTGTGTGGGAGGGAGAGACTCTGTGTGTGTGTGTGTGTGCATGTGCACATGCAGTGACGGGGAGAGAAAGAGAGAGAGAAACAGAGAGAGAGAGAGACCCTGTGTGTGGGAGGGAGAGACTCTGTGTGTGGGTATGTGTGTGTGTGGGGGGGTGTGTGCACATGCAGTGAGGGAGAGAGAGAGAGTTCATAGGGTGAGTCCCACATGCACACCCCACCACACACATGCACCCCGCGTACCCACTCACACACCTCAGCCAACACACAGTCCCTCACAAACCCCATACCCACCCACACCCCACATATCCAAACACACTCACAACCCCACTCTCCCCCACACCCCACATACCCACACACTAACAGCCCCCCACAAACCTATCCCCATGCTCCCCACCCTCCTACAACATACAAGACTGTCTTCATTTTAAGCTATTGTGAAATCACCTCTGTGTACACTACACAAACACATGTAAATCAGGACAATTTAAAAAAAAATAAGATTAATGAATGTTGTATATGTTTGATTTTTAGAATATAATGTGGTCTTTTTCTGGTTCTGAGATGGCAAAACCCCTTGCTGAAAGGAGTACTTTTGGGGGCAAGGGGAGGGACTTCTGGCGGCAAAGGTTGGGAGCTTGGGGGTGGGACTTCCGGTCAGAAGATGTCAACTGGGTGGGTGGGGGGGGGGGGTACCCATGTGGCCCTCGCCATCTTGCCAAAATTCAGTAAGCAGCCCTCTGCCCAAAATATTTGCCTGCCCCTGCTATATACCAATGTCGTTGGAATGCCACAGTGAATAGTGTCTTTGTCATGTAGAAAGTCTATGTCAGAAGTAAAAATTGAAGCCAAATCCTCTGCAACCCTATCCAGTGCACAGAAACCTTCTACTTATAAAGGAAACAGTTAGAAGCTGGTTTAAACAATAATATTAATTAATTGCTATCTAGATATAATTATTTTTCTACACTTCTATGTGTTGAAAAAAAACATAGAAAGTCCTGTTGTAACTTCTGAATTCAGCAGGCTTGGTCCAGGAACAGAGCCTAATAATTAAATAGTTTACTGAAACACAGTCTCTTAAATTAGAATGACGCAGCTCAGGGGGAAGATGCAATACAACTCAAGGTAGCATCCACTAGTTGGCCAATCTCACATGGAATCCGATGCCTGACAAAAGCTGATGTTGGTATGTGGTTCCTCTTGTGAGCATTTTTACAGGCTCTTTTCATTTTGTCATTAAAATGTGGAGGGAAAAGAGAGTGATTCCCCCTCCCCCCCAAATACAACAATAGCTTATTTTTTACCTATGAAATTACTGGAGACCTCTGTTGGCAGACCTGATTCCCATCAGTTTTGAGAACTTTCCTTTTCATCTTTAACTTTTTTGGCCAGAAGCACTTCACTTGGAAGGGCTAGGGCTAAACTGCCACTTGAATTATGTGCCTGTGCATGGGAGAAAGAAGGATTATTTCTCAGTTGTAACCAGGCACTGGGTACCTACCACTCTTTCTTCTTCCACCCCGCTGTATGCTTGCTGATCAGCACAAGTGAAGTGGTCTGGGACACATTATAACTTATTGCTGGTGTAGAAGCCCCAGCAATAGCTTTTTAGCAGGGGAGGGGGAATTCAATGGCCTTCTGAAAAGAGCAGACTCATGCTATAGAGACACTGGCAAATGCCTACCACAATTGAGGGGTTGCAGAGGCGTGGATATCTAATGCAACTTCTCTGGCAGAATCAAACAGAATAAACTGTAAAGATATGAAAGAAACAAGATCATCAGGATGATATTTCCTGTTAAATGAGCAGTGTATGTTCTGTAAAGAACCTGCTGCATATGACAGAATTTAACTCATTCTGTTCTTTCTACCCAATACAGCTTGCTGGTCACAATTATGATGACGATGCAAATAGGATAACATTGGTTTGCATTTGCAAATAAATATGTGCTTGCTTTTTCACATACTTTTGATAGGGGAATACCAACACCTATTTTGCAAATGCATGTAACTATATAAGCCATATACACAAGTATAGTAGATGTTTACATTACTCTAGTAATGTGCATGCAAAGCAGGTACTCATTTTGCCAAATACAGATATCATCTTTCATCTTTCTGAAAATCAGACTCAGTATTTTTTAATGCTTTTTATAATTGTCACAACCTGTTGCACAGTGCTCAGGATATAAATAATATTTATCATACATTATTTATCTTGTCACCATCCCCTGTAGTTTGGTGCATGAGTGCTTGTGACATGGTCAGGGAGGCAAAGGGAAAAGCTGAAAACTTATGCATGAAGCAAATAACTTGTTCTGTACTGTCATTTCAGGTTTTATGAGCATAGATACTGGTGCTTAATAGCCATGGTCTGGGTATATCAAAGAGTCTGTACATTTTTTTCATAAAGACAAGGTTTGTATCTACTTTTCAGTCATCTCATAGTCCATGCAAAACTTAGCAGCAAGAAGAAAAGTGTTAACTTTGTGGTCTACATACGGTTGGGCTTACTGTTTACACAGACTGATAGAAATTATATCACTATTGCTGTTCACAAGCACATACTGCATTGTCTCTTTCTCTTCATTGCTTCCATGACTCATGTGAAACATTCTGAATTAATATTTCATAGATTCATAGATTCATAGATTCATAGATTAAGGGTCGGAAGGGACCTAGTAGATCTTCTAGCCCGACCCCCCGCCAGGGTGGGAGAACAACAAAAAACCCCAAAAAGAGAAACGGGACTCAAATGAGTCCAGCCAGGTAGGCATCCAGCCTCTTCTTAAAGACCCCCAGGGTAGGGGCCAGCACCACTTCCCTTGGAAGTTGGTTCCAGCTCCTAGC
>NW_017729022.1:143783762-143798438 GCF_001723915.1 Gavialis gangeticus
GTGCTCCTTGATGATCTTCTCAAAGAGTTTCCCCAGGATTGAGGTAAGACTGACGGGCCTATAGTTACCCGGGTCCTCCCTCTTCCCCTTCTTGAAGATGGGGACCACATTTGCTACCTTCCAATCATCTGGCACCTGGCCCAAGCACCACGATCGCTCATAGAGCCGTGCCAGGGGCCCCGCAATAACCCCAGCTAGCTCCCTCAACACCCTGGGGTGGAGATCATCCGGACCCGCTGACTTGAACGCGTCCAGCCCCTCCAGAAGCTCTCTAACATATTTGTAAAGTGCTTTGTGTTTTCTGGTTTATTCTGATTGTGCAGTATACACTATAGCATGTAAATCCTCTGGAATACCACAAAAAGTTTTATGCAGCCTGCACAACTGCATGATAACATGTGGAAACATATTCTGATTACCTTACACAGACTTGGCTAGATCCTCAACTGATATAAATTGGTGTAGCTGCATTAAAGTCAACATTATAGCTCAATAGAGCCTGATAAAGTATTGTATCCCTACTACCTTATATAAGGAATTTATTTACACATGGGCTTTATATTTCACCATATATAAAAGTGAGGTGCTTAGAAGATCAGGTCTGGCCACTATCCACATCCTACTGAAACTGGCACAGCTAAGATAGGCCGGCCACCTTTCAAGAATGACTGACACTCACCTGCTGAAGAAAATCTTCTATGGTGAACTGTCAAATGGAGTATGCTTTTGCAGGGCACCAAAGAAGAGGTACAAGGACACCCTAAAGGTGTTCCTAAAGAGTTTCAGCATCGACCCGGAGTCTTGGGTGCAAATCACTTGTGACCGTCCATCCTGGAGGTCATCCGTGTACAGTGGAGCACTGGCCTTCGAGCAGCAGTGCATGGCAGAGGCCGTGAGGAAGTGTGTGGCCAGGAAAACGATGACCTCTCGTATCCAGTCCTCATTGCTTTCTTGCCCCTGCTGCAGCAGATTGTTCAGGACAAAGACTGGGCTTATAGGTCACTTGCATACCCATGCAACCTAGCCTCCCCCCTGCTTCTCTCTCTTTCCTCTCTCTTTTTTCTCCCTTTCCCTCTCTTTCTCCTTTCTCTTTTCTCCCTCCCTTTTTCTTTCCTTCTTCCTTTTGCTTTCCCACACCTCCCCCAACACCCTCTGGATGCAGTAATCTTCACTTGCAAAGGACGAACAACGTATAAAAGTAATACTATATAAGGAACATAGGCTTGGCATTTCTTTAGTGTCCAAGTGGTTTAGGAGTCTTGAAGCAGTCTGAAGTCATGCTTTTGAAGAATGCATAATCCCCTTGTTTCACCTGAGCACTGAGCTACAGTTTATGAAGTAGATAGAGAAGTAAAGTTGAAATTTTGAACTGTTCCAACTGTTTAAAATCCAGGCTTTATATGTGTCCAATAGTTTGTTGCAGTAAGTAGCACACTTCTGAACTTTGGACTCAGTGTAAAGTATATCATTATTTAAGTGATGTCCTAATTTGGTCTAATAAGGAAATACACCAGAACTACAAATAATGGAAGGGGCTACCCTGGTTTACATCAACTGAGGGCCTGCCTCATAGAAACCTTTAGCTTAATTAAATGGGTATTTAAATAGTGGCAGAAATTACATTGCACCCAAGTTTTCTTATTATAGTTTAGGAAAGGATTACTTTAATGACTGTTGACCAAACAAATATGTCACTAGTTTTGAGAAGGATGTAAAGGTGTTGCATAATCTGTAGCACAGTAGTAGAATTCTAGTGTGTATTTCTAGTAATGCATCTCAGTCACATATCATCTACTACTATCTAAATATGCACATTAATAATTTCCTTTTATATAGTGTCAGGAGCACACTACATTATGCAGTTATGCTAAGATATTTCCTTGATAACACAGTCCAAGAACGCAGGTTATTGTGACATCCTTTACAAATCTATCAAATATATAGCCGTACCTCAAGTAATTCACATAAAATGGGTTTCTAGAGAAAACATATGTGTGTCAACATACATTTCATTTCTTTGCCTTATTGAAAACAGTAAAAGCAATTCTGTTTCTGAAACAAGAAAAATATGACATAACTCACAGTTTTGGAGAACACTGAGCAATCCATAAACTTTGAAGCACGCATTCTAATTACTTTTCAAAGAATTGCAGAAGAATGAGTATAAGGTGTGTTTGAATTAGGCAAGGAGTCAATTAAGCTAGTTTTCTTTTCCTTTGTTTTGCTGTACAATATAGCTAAAGAACATACATTTAAAACACTATATCTTTCTTCAATTTAAACATGAAACCAGGTATCTATCTGAAGGTAAGAACCAGAATATTCTTTCCATAAGAACCCAGTTAAAAAGAAGAATTTTTTCCAACTGTTTGAGTTGGTTTAATATAAGATATCAAATGTGCCCAAAAAACCTTGTCTGTCCCATTAAAAATAAATCATTTCAAAGTGATTTAAAGCTGCAGAATACATCTTTTCTGGATCGTGTCTTGTATGTTCTGCAAAGACTTCTTGAGCCTACAGACATTTCACAAGTATATTATACCAAGATAATTATGCTATCACATTTTGATTATGATTCAGCTTTTAATAATTTTGTAGGGTTAGTATCAGCTTGTAAACTCGGTCCTCATGCTGGTGATCTGTACATCACAAAATCAGACCCATTGAAGTTATGCATACAAGGCCATGAATCACAAGTTAATAATAAATCTAACCTGAGCATTTCTGCTTTTATAATCATTCTGCTACATATACTATGCAATGGCTTGTTGCAAAGCTCACTGAAGTCAAAAGAAAGGATGGCTCATAGAACACTGATGAGTTACAACCTGTGCAGAGGAATAGAGCTATATGAATCCTGTTATTTTTACTGAAACTAAGTGGGTTAATTCCCAGTCACTGAATTACAGTTGGTCTCTCCAGGCACGTCCACACGTGCAGGCACATGCACTTGCAGCAGCTCTAATAGAAGCGGTGCAAATTTGAGCCAGGGCTTTTTGCCTTAGCACATGTGCCCAGACATGCAATTGGTGTGGGGCAAATTGTGCCACTTGGGGCAAAATAACCCTGCCTGGCTTCTCCTGGATATGCATCTGGGGGGAACTAGAGCCCCAGCTCCCCTCTGGAGGGCCACAGCCTTTATCCCCCAGAGGATCCCAGCCACCCTGCAGGGCCACAGCCCCTTTCTCCTGTAGGATTCCAGGCACCGAGCAGAGCCACAGCCCCCTACTCCCGCAGGGTCCCTACAGCCACCCTACAGGGCCATGGCCTCCCCCATACAGGGCCCACAGCTTACCCCCTGAAGCAGCAGCAGGAGTGGGGCACTTAGAGCCCACTGCTGCCAGCCCCTCTGTGGTGCAGAGCAGCCCCAAGTGACTCAGAGCTGGCGCTGCCTGTGCCTTTCATCAGGGGCTGGCACCACATGTGGGGACCACGTGTCATGCCAAGTTGGGTCCTGCCAGCACTGGGGGCTGCTCACGCTACCAGGATGGGTCGGTTTCATGGCAGCAGGACCTGGTGCAGCATGCAGGGAGAGTGTGCCAACACAAGCCGGGTCTTGCCGCCATGGAACTGGCTTGGTCTGGCAACATGAGCAGCTCCAGTGCTGGCAGGACCCAGCTTGGCTCAGTGTGCTGTCCCTGTGTGCTGCATCAGGTCCTGCCTCCAGTGGTAGTGCTTCTTGCTCCACAGTGCCTGTGGAGAGAAGGCACACAGCGGCCCGACGTGGCTCGCTAGTCTGCCTTTGCACTGATGCATGGCTTCAGGAGGCATGGCTCTTTTGCAAACGTACACTAGCTGCGTGGTTCAGGACGGATCGGGTCAGAAGAAGCTGGTGGGGCACATTTTCCATGAGGATCCTGCTCCGGTGCAAAGCTGGGCTAGCCATGCACTGTCAGCTCTGCTGTGGTTGCCACAGGTCACTGGCTTCATGCTTTGGCCACTTGCTACTCCCCTCGGCTCACCACTCCCCGGGCCTGCACACCCCTAGGGATAGCTGTGGGGCTGCCACATGCAGGCTTGCCCACCCAGTGGCTGTGACGCTGGTGGCAGCAGGCAAGAAGGCTGTGTGGAGCTGTGGCTCTGCTTCAGGCACAGTGGGTGGTGAAATGATGCTGTGTGACCCAGGCTCCATAGATGCTGAATGGACCCAGCCCAGCCCAGCCCATCCAAGGCTGTGTACTAGCAGGCTGGGCTGGATCCTTTCAGCATGTACGGAGTTCAGGTCCCACAGCGCCACATTGCCTCTGGCTGTGCCTGCAGCACAGCCATACCTGCCTGCTGCCACCAGTGCTGCAGGGCCCAGGTGAGGGGGCAGGCATATGACAGCCCCCATTCAAGCCCCTCCATGAACCCACCCACATACAGGAGATCCCCCCTCACCGCTCCCCCCCCCCAACATCTCCCTTCACTCCCCATAGCCCCCAACAACTCCTTCCACTCCCCAGCATCCCCCCACTCCCCATATCCCCCAAAAACCTGCTGTTCTGTGGAGCAGGATTTTTTTGACCCCTGGATAGTCAGGGGTCTAATTTTGCTCCCACACTGCAAACTTGCAGCGTGGGGAACATTTTTTCATTCCCACATATGCCTCTTGCAACATCTCAAAGGGATTTGAGATGCTGTAAGATGCACATACATGCTCATGTGGATGTGCCCTTTACGTTTATATTCAAGCTCAAAATATTTTTTTATGGTTGAGATACAGAGAATTCTATGAAAATGGAGATTTCTAATAGAAGTACTGAGAGGCGTATGACTAGAATGGTTATTTTAATTATAGCTGTATTATTGCAGGGATCATTGACAGGTGCTAGCTTCACCAGGGATGCTTGGAGTTCTCATAGATGCTGGACTCCGAAGTAGGAAGAGATGAGTCACCAACTATGCTTTCCTCATTAGGAGTGTTTCAGGCTGCACCTGGTACAGCTGCTCTGTCTACATTAGGGCCAAACTGTGCATCAGATTTGCCATTTTATTGGGTTAGAAAGGACAAATTTAAAGCAAAGCAAGGAATTGGATTAGGGGAAAAAACATCCATTACAAAGTACCCAGTGCTGTTCTCAGCAGGGAGAGACATTTGGTAGCAACATCTATGGAAGGACCTGGCTGTGCTGGCAAGTGACATAATATGAACAGGTGTGTGGCTTGTTAACAAATGTCTGCGTTGAGTAATGAATTATCCACAACAGTCTCCTAACCCTGCATGATAGCTTTGTTGTTAGGTGAGATCAGGACAGACTTAATGGAACCTATAAAATGCCATTTTTGGAAAGTAGCCATAAATGGTACTATAAACAAGGTACTTCCAGAAACAGTTTTAATGTAAAGCCTCTTTTGTAGATAAAATGTCATGTAGAAATCTGATCTTAACAAAATTAAAGAAAACCTAGACACATTACCAGGAATCTTTCATTCATTTGATCCACTGAGTAATGTTCCTGAGACTTAACCAAAGAATAAGGCCATTTGTAGATAAAATGAGGGGAATGTGTGCATAACACTTTAAATGGGTTAAATGCTTTTGCATCGCTTTAATTGTGTCAATGTTTGGATGCATTGGTGGTGTATTGCGCAGTAATTCTAGCCGCTGTAACAAATTTGGCAGTGTAATGTGCCTTAAATGATGCAGGGTGCAGCAAACTAAAACTCCTCTGCAGAGTTTTAATTTGCTGCCCTACCAGCCACGGAGCACCGGGCTATGTGCAGCTAAGGGACTCTGGAGGAAGTCCTGCAGGCAGCCTGGCAGAAGCCCAGGAAGGCAGGCTCTGCTCAAAAAGCAATGAGCCTGATCTTATTTGTTTCCCCCCTGGAGCCTGTGTGCCTGCCTGAGCTGCATGTGGGCTCGGTGCTTCCCTCTGCAGCTGTGGTGCCCTCTGGGACTGCCCAAGCTGGGTGCCTGCGGGAGGGTGCCACCTAGGGCAGGGGCCACTACTGCCATAGAGGGAAGCACCAGCACCCACCCCAGCAGCCCAGGGACTGCTCCACCCACCTGCAGTTTGCCCTCCTCTCCCTGCCACCAGAGAGGCAGGTAAGTGCACAGGTGTGTGCATGACATGGGGGTTTACCTGGCCCTAAATTGAAGAAGTGTTTTTAAAAACCCACTGCTTCAATTTAGAGCCCCTGTTTCATCTACACACACCCTATATTTATGAATCATGGTCAGACTGGGTCTGAATGCCAGAGAAATTCCAGTCATTTTCCAATTAAGGTGCAAAGGCTAAACCTGGAGGAGAATTGGAGACTCAGGAAGAGGAAACTTTGAAATAAATATTTGCAGTTTGAAAATCTCTGAACTGCTGTGTGAATTGTAATTAATCATCAGTCTGTGAATTAACATTTGAAAAGTGTAAGCTTTTATCAGTTTCAGCTCTGGCCAAAATTGCCCCGCTCTGCTCCTGCAAACCATTTCTCCATTACCACCAGTGTGGTTGTTCATTTTTTCCCCATAGATATATATATATATTTTGTTTCTCTAGGCAGCCTATAGACCAAGTCTCTTAATTTTGGAAGAACAAATAAAAAGGTTATCAGCATTCCAGAAACAAAGATCCTGGTATCTTCTAGGATCCTTTTTATTGAAAACAAAAATTGATTTTTTTGGTCCCCTTCAAATCCATTATTTTACCTGCATAATGTTGCATAGTCAAAACCAGTCAGTATGTGACTGTTTTGAGCTGATTTAACTAGCCTGAATGCTCCATTTAATTTAATACTCCATGCTGTTAAGCTGTTTATCTCTGCTCTGACCTGAATATTTACAGAAAAAAAAATGTGAGTTTGTTTTTGGAAACCCTACTTGCATTTTAAAAAGGAGTTTAACAATTCCTGACAGAGGCCTAGGTTTAAATAAACAGATGCATCGGGGGGAAAAAAGGTGTAAGTCTGCATTTTAGTGTAATAGTTTTAGCTTCAGTATTCACACTAAGATAAAGTCATGTGGTCTTTAGTACCTAACAGTGGGCTTAGTTCAACTCTGCCTGGAGATTTGAAGTTGCTGAAGTGGCCAGTATAGTCAATGCCATAAATGAGCAATCATAAACTCTTGTCATTTTTGGCAACCTCCATTTGACTTGCATACAGAACTTCTGAGATAAGCTTTACACGCACATACCTTTAAAAGCATATGTGCATGTATTTGCACCCGTTCTTTCCTAATATGCATAAGGGCATGATAATACTTGTTTGTGATCTTACTATTGTCTGAATGTATACAAGTGTCAGAATTTGCACTTCAAGACTGGAATTTGGTTGTAGTGAATTTTGTGAATGAAAATCCCAATGTGTGCTTGCCCATAGATGATGGACCATACAAGCTTGAGAACAGTTAGCAGATGTTTGCATCCTGGAAAAGAACAGGTGAAAATGTGTAGTCACCCAATTTTCCACACACAAGAGGGAAGCTAAGAGGGGAAGCATGAGGGAACCTGGATGAAAAGATGCACCACATGATAACACACTTTTCTTTGGTGTAATTTGTTAATGTACTTCAGGGGGTGTTAGGAGCAAACACTTTAAAAGTAGCAATCTGACTTAACTGCTGATTTGGGGCTGGTATTTTTGCTGTTGTGATTAGTTATTATGGAAATCAATTTAAGTGAAAACTGGGAATATTGAAATGCATGTTATATGTAAATGAAGATACTTGCATATATATTTTGTTATGCATTCCCCTCAGTATCAAGAAGTTGCTTCTGTACCTAGGGAAGTAATGATTCTACCAGTAAGCAGAAAGCAAATTTTCTCTGTAGAAATTTATTGGTGAGAGCATGTCAGCAGCAATATGAACCTGTTACTATTCACTGGGCCATGGCATAGTGCATATCAGGCTGAACAGAATTCTGCTTTGCTTCATTGAAGTATTATCTGGGCCATGGCTGAGGTGTGATCACAGAAGCTATAGTGCTGAAGGTTGCAATTCCAGGTACAGTACTTGCATTAAAGTAACTTGGGCGGGGGGTGGTTCCTTTTGATAAACTGTGTTAGGTGATTCTGGGAGCAGATGGTAATTTCCGTATATACACCTCTATTCTGCAGAAAAGATGTTCTTAATTCATTTGGCTAATTTAGATGAGCTATCTCAAATTAAAATAGCAGCGAAGACAAGGTAGCTTGGATTAACAGTTTTTGAGTTTAAGCTGATAGGAAGTCTTGGGTTTGAACTCAAGCTGTTATCCTGAGTTTAAGTACCAGTTACATTGTCTGTGTTGTATCCTGAACTTAGGTAAAAATAGCACTTTTTATTTTAGTGTAAAGAAACTCTAAATGACAGGTAGAATTAATATTCAGAGAATTTTCTAGGAAGAAAGATATATGCAGAGTGTGGTATACCATACTTTAGATGTTGTACCATAGCTGTTATGGCCAGCCATCTGTGCTGGGGCCAGAGTCAAGGGGCTTGCCTTCCTCCCAGTGCCCAGGACAGGCTAAAAGGGTTTTTTTGTTTGTTTGTTTGTTGGTTAACTGAAGGCTGTGTGTGTTTATTTGGGAGGACTGACTGAAGAGCTCCTCATGGAGCAAAACCCACCTGCAAAATGCCAGTGGGGTAGGCAAGCTGCTTACAGGACAGCTCTGTTAAAGCAGTTAAAAAATGCTGCTACAGTGCTGAGAATAGAACCAATACTTCCTGAGGTCCAGTCCATCATGTTCATTTACTAATATGTGGTCCCTGTGAGATTTAAAATTATGCTTAGGTGGTAGTGTAACTAGGGTGGGACAAGCAGGTCAATAGCCCCAGACACCATTTTAGAAAGGACTACCCCCTGCCCCTTCTCTTTACCCCAGGTGCTGACATTATTAGTTATACTTCTTCAGTCATGGCCTAAAAGTTCTCCTTTGGAGCTCCTGGTTCCATAAGTTTGATGATAACTAGCATACCCTCCCTTCAGTTTTTCTGACTGGGTGACAGTGTAGCATTTTGAAATACAATTCCCAGTGTTCACCAGTTCTAGTTGGCAGCCTCAATTTATTCAAACAAATGCCACCCAACGTGTCACACTGAATTGTTTCCCATTATTGCACTTGAACTGTTCTCTCGCCAGTCTACAAAGCATTCATAGTTTGTATTCTTACAGTGTAGAAAGGCAAAATGTTGACTTGGGCGTGGAATGGAAGCATCTTTTATTTTGTTTCACTTCGTGGCGTGGATTTCTGCTTGTGGCCCCAGAGTTTAGAAGACTTTTTCGTTGCTTTTGAAGGTCAAACAAGGAATGTCAGCAGAATGTATAGCTTAGGGCAGGGGTGGCCAATCTGTGGCATGTGTGCCACAAGTGGCATGGGCAGCCATTGTGTTTGGCAAGTGGCAGTTTGGGGAAGGGGCAAGGAACAGAAGGGCAGATAGGGAAGAGAGCAGAAAAGAGGAGAAACAGAACGAGCAGGGAGCTCAGGGTAGAGAGCAGAACGTAGAGCAGCAGATGGGGCAGGAGAAGGGGATGGGAGTGGCATTTGGGGAGGGTGCAGGGCTTAATCTGTGGTACAACTGCAAAAAAGGGTGGCTCCCACAGGTCTACGGCACAGCTCCATTCACACTCGAACACAAAGGCTAAAACACTGAAAGGGAAATGTATGGTAAATAAGGCAATTGGACAGTGATAGTATTTCAAAGATGCTGTGCTTGGTTAAGGGATAAATGTTATAGGGGGCATAAAAGGGGTAAATAATATAGATGGAATAATCTAGATTTGTTCCTCACTGGTTGAGCTTTCATTATGAACAGTGCAGTGTAAAAGAATGATTGCATCTCAGTAAAAGCAAAGAGGTAAGCTTTCTGGATGTTGCTAACTTGGAATATGATATAGGGTCAATCTTCAACTGATGTAAATTGGAGTATCTCCAAAGTGAGGTGTACTGAACAATGCTGATTTATACCTGCTGAGCATCTGTATTTAAAAATTAAGTGAAATGCTGCTTCACTGCTGGCAGTTAGATGTGAAAGCAGGCAAGGCAAAGGAAAGGCTTCCAGAGTGGAAAATGCAAATAATGATTAAGCATAATAGGGAGAAATAAAAGAATAGAAAAGTGTACATTTCATTATGTTAATGTACTGCACATAGCTCAGGAAAGAAGACTACAGAACTTCTATACAATAGATGTGTTTTTAATGAGAGTCATAAAGTATTGATCAAGTAAACAAGCTAGCTTTGCTGTAGGGCAGATTGAAAATACAAAAGGCCAAATTCTGTTCCCGAATGCTTGTGTGTTTGTATCTCTAAGGGAAGAATTTGATCTATAATATATGGAAAGGTGAACCCAGCAAGACAAGAAAGACAGCATTACGATAGTAGCCATAAATGACAGACATGAGGTAAATCTGCAGATTTAACAATGCTTTAATTGAGAAGGTCGATCTTGCATAACAACGGCAGGTTATGCTGCTGGTTCTTGAACCAGTCCTCTCATAAAATATCATTGCTATCTGTTATCCCTTATGAATTCAGCACTGGTATCCAGCCAAAGTATCATAAGCAAGTTGATTGCTCAGACATAATGGTAACATTTTCAGTAATGCCATGTTGTGGCTGTTCAGAGGATGTAGCAGTCTGAGGAAGGCATGGAACAGAATCTGAAAGAAAATAGAGGTGGTATATTTTGCTAAAAAATTCAAGTTTGAGCAAGACATAAATAGTTAAATAAGACCCAGTTCTACCCCTCCATAATGGTCTAATGCAGATACAAATTTGTGTCCAGCCTTCCGAAAAACTAGAACATTGCTGATAAGAGATTTCTGCATTGACTGGTACAAGGACTGAGGAATAATTGGGGAAGAATGGGCATATATGGAGGCAGAATATGGCTGTTTTATTAAATCATGTATTAAGCAAATACTCTAAAGTAATTTCAGAAATTGTTGGTAAACAAAAGCACCTGATTTGATTGAACAGAGACAGAAGACATGGGTAGTTATCCTTCTTTTCCCCTTCAAAATGTTTTAGAAAATATTCAGGTGTTCATACTTTCTCCCCTAAATGAGTTCTGTGCAAATCTTTCCCATGCAGTATGGTTAAATTAAATTGTTATATGTATATAACCCCAATATCATCAGTAGATGCATGCTATTCTTGAGGTTTCTTTCCAGCATATTGAGAACTTATTAAAAGATTCAAAAGACAAATCAAAACATTTTTATGCAGATAATTAACTGTAGGCAAATGAGAAGTATTTTCAGCATTGGAGATTGTGCATTTTAGGAAACTAGAACATAGATGCTTCATAAAACCTACTTTAAAAATAAATAGGCCCATACAGATTCTAAATATACACTCAGGAAAAAGCTGCAGGATAACCTTCAGCTTTCATTGTTTTGATGTGTTATGTATTATGTCCTGGAAAAAAATAAAATTAGTTATTTAAGGCAGAAGGTGACATGCATTTGACATACAAATACTGTAAAAATGTTTTGGAAAGCATTTAAGAACTTAAATGTATTTGGAGAAGCATAGCTTGAAGAAGAGGACTAAACAATGCTTGTGGGTAAGAAGCTATGTTGTACTGACATCTACTAGTAAGCACTGTTAGACCATTCATGAAGAGCTCTAATATGGCCAGGCATAGGCACGTGACTAGCATTTGTGCCTCAGCAGGTGCAGAACCTGCTAATCTTTGCCCCATTGACTTTGATGGGGATTTGGCAGGCCCTTACACTAGGCAGCAAGCTGCACAGAAAGTGGAAGCCAGCAGATGCACAGACACTGGCTGGATTGTATGCCATACTAAGCACAGTATCAGAGGGATGCCTGGTACAGCAACAAAAATCATATAAAGGTGGGTCTAAGGGACCCCAATAAGTCATCTAATTCATCATCCTCCTTTGATGTAGGATGAAGCATGCCTTGACCATTGCTGACAGATGTTTATCTCACCATTTGCAAAAAATCTCCAGTCTTCCAACCTTCCTAAGTGACCAGTTACTGTGCTTCACCCTTCTTCTATTCTGGGGGTGGGGAAGATGTGCAGATAGCTAATATACATCTCTCTTGCTGCAAATTAAATTAATTATTTCTTTTTCTGGTGGATGCAGAGAATAATAAATCACTGTTCTATTTATAGCAATATTTTATATGCTGGAAAGCAGTTTCCCTTCAACCTCTTCTTGTAGGTCATGTTTCCTAAACCTCTTATCATTCCTGCTGCTCTCCCCTAGGGTCTGTCCAATTTATCTGTATCTTTCTTAAAGTGCTATACCCCAAAATGAACAATACTCTATCTGAGATCTTATTAGCACTAGGTAAAATGCAGTAATTACTCCCCTCTATTACATAAGACACTACTTTCAATACAACACAGAATGATTTTTGCCTTTTTTGCAACAGCATTGTATTGTTGAAACATTCACCTTGTAGTTTAATATAACCTCCAGATCCTTTTTTTGCCATGCTGCTGCCTTACCAGTTATTCCACTTTTGTATTACTGCATTTGCTTTCTTCCTCCTAGTTATAGCACTTCTTTTTTGTTTATTAATTTTCATCTTATTGATTTGGAATCATTTCTCTAATATATCAAGATCTTTTTAAAGTCTAGCTCTGTCCTCCAACCTGCAATACCTCCTAGTTTAGTGTCATCCACCAACATTATAAATGCATTCTTATTCCATTATCCAAATTTGAATGAGAGTATTAAAAAGAACCAGATCCTGGAAAGACCTTTGCAATTTCTTGTTTGACATGCCCTCTCAGTTTTGACTATAGACTTTGAATATGATTTGGCAATGAGTAATTCACCCATCTGTCATTTCCTTATCAAAATGCCATGTAAGTCTGTGTCCAAAGCCTTGTTAAATCCAAAAGTGTCACGTGTATTGCTTTCCCTTCTCCTTTGCCCAATGTGCAGATTGGCAAAGGGACAAGACTAGGACATGGGAACTGATAACTAAGGACATATCGAAACCTTGGCAGCGGCCTATCTTGGCGAAGCCATTTATGAGCATACCCTGTCTATCTGCTCCCACGCACCTGTTCCACTTCTGGAAACATGCCAAGGAATACACTGTAGGATTATCAATCATGAGGTTAAACTCATGACAATTTGCCTGAGACATTCTCTGAGAATCTTGACTGATGTATTTGCAGGTTTGAATCATGTATGTGGAATAAGATAGGCAACACATGCCTGGGTAACAGCCTGGCTAGGACACAATGTTGCTGCAATGAAGACATCCCCAAAGTTGGAAAGGTTAGAGGGACTGCCATTTGGCTGGAGTTACTATATGAAAAGCAGCTACACTACCAACCTGTAACATAAAGAAGAGGATTCTTTCTCTTGCAAGTGTGGTGTTTTCCACCATCCAGTCAATTATCAGGATAGGGAGATTTTTTAGGTGGGCCCATGCTGCATGCCATGGTATGCTGCAGTGATACTTAGATATCAAAAGCATGCCTCCGTAACATTTTGCTCCATGGGAGCTAATTTACCCTACTTTTCAAAGGGCAAATTAGCCCAGTGGACCTCTGTGTTATACCAGCTGGACTGCTTATGCTACCCAAAATAGCTTGGGTTTCTCTATACAGCACTGCATTCTGTAGCGTAATTATTTTCAGAGGTGTTGTTGAGAGAGATGGTTTCTCCTTGCACTATAAGGAAGTCTAGGATATTTTTTTCATACCTGGTGGGAGGGTGTCACAGCATGACTGTTTCTTTAGTTCAGGCAGACTACAGAGGAACAACTACTGTTCCTTTAATGAAAAAATGTAGTTTGTGCATAATCACAAGGATAGCATTATTTGATAATGGCTTGTAGACATCTGAAAGCATGGGAACGCTACTGCCTTGTAAAGTTTTGCTCAGAGGCCAAGTTCTGTAAAGTGCATGCTGCATCTGTCTCAAAACCTTAGCTGGATTTATTTTGAAAGCTGGAATAATGAACTAGTGAGCAGAATACAATTGCAACAGGGAAACTCACCATCCTCTCTCTGGTGCTGAACCCTTGTGAACAAGCAGAGAAATGGTTATTGTGACACTAGTGTTTACAACACTTTGCTTTGGCCTTCTCCTGCAGTGCCTGTACTGAAGAAGCTGGACATTCTGAAAGACCATATTTCTTTTCTAAATATGAACCCTCTTTAAAGGAAAATGTTAATTAAACAAATTAATTTGTTTCCCTGTTATATCTATGGTTAAGGAATATCTGATACCAGGAATAGTAAAGAACAAAAATGCTATTTGGGCCTTATTCTTAGTGTAACACTGATGTTGTAGCCACAATGGTCCAGAAATTAGTGAAAAGCAAATATTTATTAGACATAGACATTTGGGCTGGAAGGGACCCCGGAGGATCATCGAGTCTAGCCCCCTGCCACAGGGGCAGGAAGTCAGCAGGGATCATAGGATCCCAGCAAGGTAAGCATCCAAATGTGTCTTGAAGGCATTCAAAGTGGGTGCTTGAACCGCCTCAGGTGGCAGTCTGTTCCAAACCTTGGGGGCTCAGACAGTGAAGAAGTTCCTTCTTATGTCCAGCCTGAATCGGTCACAGTGGAGTTTGTGACTGTTTGATCTTGTCATCCCTTGGGGGGCTCTGGTGAACAGACGTTCTCCCAGGTCCTGATGAGCACCCCTGATAAACTTATAGGTGGCCACCAGATCACCCCTGAGCCTGCGCTTTTCCAGGCTGAAGAGTCCCATTGCTCTCAGCCTCTCATCATAAGGTCTATTTTCCTGATCTCTAATCATATGCATGGCTCTCTTCT
>NW_017729022.1:143803438-143816459 GCF_001723915.1 Gavialis gangeticus
AGGTTTTTCCTCCCAAGGTGGAGAACCTTGCATTTTTCAGTGTTAAACACCATCAGGTTCTCGTCCACACATTTCATGAGTCTGTCCAGATCTGCTTGGATCACCCTCCTGTCCTCAGGTGTGGATGCTTTACCCCAGAGTTTGGTGTCATTGGTGAACTTGGCCACTCTGCTTCTGACACCAATGTACACATCACTGATGAAGATGTTAAACAATATAGGCCCTAGGACACAGCCTTGTGGGACCCCACTGGTCACAGCGCACCAAGATGACTGGCTTCCGTCAACCGCCACCCTCTGGGTCCTACCGCAGAGCCAGTTCCCCAGCCAGTGGATTGTGGTGATGATCTTAGGGTGACATCTTTTATTGGACCAACTATGTGGTTGGGATGAAGTCAGACAAGGTTTTTAATGTAAGACATTCTTCTTCATTATTATAAGATTATAAAAAACTAGGTCTGCTACATCTGATAATTTCTCTTAGCTCCTCCCCTATGCTGTGCTTCACTTATGGTGCCTGGCTTCCTATAATCAGAGACCTGAAGAAAGTCTTCTTTCGAAAGCTTGTCTAACTTTATCCCAACTACATGATGATGGCCTTATTTCTGGAAGTCTTGAGTCCTCACAGCTCCAGTTAAGTTCCTTCAATGCTCAGGACTCTGGAAATTAAGCATTTTTTGGCCTATAACAGGTACATTTCCAGGAATTGATTTTAAAGAGATTTTTTTTTCTGTCTGGAGAATGTGACAGTACTGAGGGGAATACTGAAAAATGATGGTGATGATGTTATTTTTATTGCAGTAGTGCCTAGTAGACCTGATCAGAGAACGGGAGCCCATATATAGCCTAAAGACTTTACTCAGGTTGGACTTTTGGGTAGGGTACATAGAAAATAGTAAATGTAGAACTTTATAGGTGAGAGATTGTGCCATTGAGATGGTGAGAAAAAAACAGGACAGAACTTAATTTTTAGTTTTAAAAATTGTGACAGATTAGTAGATGTCTGCATGTATCAATAGTCTGTAACCTGTATTTTGTTTTGTGAGGACAACTTTTATTTTAAAGCAGTTCCATGCTTTTTCTTTGGCTGTGTGGCCTCTACAAAGCTGAACCACAAAAGTGTGACAAAAAATTATTTCATTAAGTAAAGGGCTAACCTTGATTCTCTTTTCAAATGGAGCACCCTTGAACAAACAGCTGGCCAGCACCCAGCACTCAGGTGGCTGGTAAAAAATAGATTATCTGATAGGAAATGCTGATCACCTGATGGGGTTTGAAGATGAGCCAGGGAGGTCATATGATAAAGGGATCAAAGTTTATAAAAGAATAAGGAGTTTTATTTATAAAAGATTCTCCTGGTGAAGCTTAATGTAACAGGGGTCCTACCCCTTTACTGAGAAGAGCAGAGAAAGGGCCAACACCTTTACAAAGGACTCTGTTTTACATATTAAAAAGGGGCTCCAGGACTGTGGAGCTCTGCGAAAGACTACTGCCAGGCTCCAGGGATCAGTGGGAGCTACAGGCAGGTTATATAAGGCTGTAGGGGATGCTAGAAGCTCACAGAGACTGGGGAAAGCTGCTGCCCCTAACCCTGGTACTGGGAGTGCAGCCAGACAGCAGAGCCAAGAAGCTGCAGGACTCCACACCATAATCAACAGCCCACTAATTGGATAATGACTGCAGCTGATTTGAGGAGGCTACTAATAAGATCAATGAAAATGCTCAAGCAGCCTACTGGAAGGGAGGCAGACAAGGTGGCTGGAGGAGGAGGAGGAGGAAGAGGAGGGATCAAAGGTTTTATAGGCTTGGACCCATTAATGCGGATCTCAGACTAGTCCTGGCTAAGGTTAAGGAAGGAGCTCTGCAGAACCTGGAGTGAAGGAAGCCCTGTGGGAGGCTTTGCACTGAACGTGTGATTTGTTTTCCATGTTTTAATTTGTGAGGTTTGGGAATAATTGAAGCAGTGAAAGGAGGTGACTAAGGGCATCTGGGGATGGTGCTGTAGATTTGTCTATAAGACTAGGACTATGAACTGTGGTAGAGGAGTCAGATCTCTGTAGGGTTGTAGTCAGGCCTGAGGATTGCAGGGAAACTGCAGCTGTTGAAGGTCCAAGAAGGCTCTGAGGGGTTGAGAGCTCTGGGGGCTGTGAGAAGGGTGCTATCTAGACATACAGTCTTCTTAGGGGCTGTTGACATGACCACAGTGAGAAAGAGAGGAGAACAGTGATGTCTAGAGTGGAGAAGGGGTTTCAGACTGGCTATCTGGCCCTTTAATGACAGTCTCCTGAACACATCTTTGAGAGCATCCAGGTGTAGTAGGTGAGATGGAAGATGGTGCTAAAGAACACAGTGGGTTGAGGCAGATTGCCAAAGACACCCGAGGTTTGCTGTGTTAGGAGAGAGGGCCAGGAATACTGAAAAGAAAGTTACCAAACTGCAAAGCAAAGTGGTGAATGAAGCAAGGAATTACATCAAGGTGTTTCTTATTTTGTCTCCATCTGTATATCTTGTGTTGTTTTAAATGTAGAAAGGAATTGGTTTAGGAATTGCTTTACTAAGCTTACGTCTTAGTTTCAAGTATGATGTGTCTTCAAAAGCTTGAGCTACTAGGAGATGCAGAGGTGGGGCTTGGGGGAAGGCTTCATTACAGGTTTGGGGGGGCTAAAACAGCTGGATCTCATTTCTGAAAAATGGTGCCAGACAATCTCTGTCTTTTGAGACACCACAAAAGAGCATGTGAATGGGGGGATCCTGAAAGTATATGGATCCAGATTCTGGATCTAAATATAGAAGCCTTGTTGGAGTCTAGCCATAGAAGTCTGAAAGGCTGTAACAGATTCATTTACGTGAGTGAGTGAGTTGGTTTCTGCAAAGTCAAATACTGCTCAGGTTACATTTTGAAGGCCAGTCAAAATACTTGTATATGCAGGAATCTAAGCTCTAAGCAAAGGCCAGTGTAAGGTAAATACAGAAGTGCCCTTAAACATTTATTTTAGTTTTGTTCAAAGAATGACTGTTACTGGCCTGAGTTCATATATGGCAGCAGCAGCGGAGCTAAAGATTTATGTTTTAGGAAATGATTTCAGACTTGCATCCAATGGAGTTTCCAAATGAAGTTGTATGCTTCTGGAATAGCAAAATGCTTTTTCGGAAGTGGGGAATTTCTGTACGCTTGATTCCATAAGCAAACTTCCTTTTGGGCCATAGTGCTTTGGAGAGGATTACTTGTAGGAGCAGTGGTACGTGCTGATTTTAATTGGAGCAAAAATGTATTTGAAATTGGTTAGGTGGTCATGGTCTTCTCCACGGCCAGATATAGAAAGGAGCAAGACGTCTATGATTGTATGAGTGAACAATGAACAGGAAAGATACCATCACCTGCAAAAGCAGAAGAGTTAGTAGGGCATGTTCCTGCTACATTGTTGTCATCTTTATTTTCAGTTATAAATACTGTTATACTTGCAGAAGCCTGTTTGCTCTAACAACGTATGGTTGGGCTGTATGAATCTGAAGATGGCAGATATAGAAATGAGAAATGGGAGGGATACCTGTTTTTGGAGAAATGTAGATGTTTGCACTTTGCTTAAATGTTTTGCAGATGTTGATGATGATTTTTTGCAGCAGTTTTCTGCTCAGCAGTAGTATAACTTGGAGGACCTGAGTTGGGTTGAGGCAGACCAGGACCAGCAGTGGTCCCATGGCTTCCTGTCATGAAGGGAAATGTGGAGAATCCTATGGAAGCTGCTGTCTCTCCTGGGCTGGAGCTTCCTTTGCTCATGTAAATGCAAGGATCCTCTTTGCCTGGAGCATGTCTGTTTGCCTTCTCTACAGTCCTTCTCAGGTCCAGATAGATTAAAACATGCTTACCTTTAGCCATGCAAATAATCTTTCTTCCTTGTTTGAGTGATTTGCTGGATGGCAGCCTGCTACAGCTTGAAGGGGAGAGGGACTGGATGAATGATGTTAGAGTTAAAATCTCTACCGTTTATGGTATCTCCTGTTTCAAAACTGGCTTGAGAAGCTTTTAGTTCAGTATATCAGCAGCACCATGCAGGAATATTTCCAATCATTACTGAAATCAGTGAAAGTGTACAGTGATGTTACAATTAACTTATTTTGATAAAGGTGCCTAACAGAATGGCAAATTTTATTTTAAAAACCTCCAACATTGGCATGTGTGTTAATCTATATTTTTCTGCATTTTTAATAATACTGTGAAACTGCAGCTATGAATCATATTGGGTGCCAGTTCTTACATTGAAGAAAATCACTCCTGTGCACACAGGCATGCAAAATTATCTACCTAGTTTTCTGGGAAGTCACCTCAGGTGAATGGTCACTGGGGTTTTTTAATCAGTTTCAACAGCTATTGTGTTCTTCATCTCCAGCATAGTGAATGGGGAGTTCATATAAGAAAAGGTACAGGTTGGTGCCGGTATTGGTAGCCTATCTCAGCAGAAAGGTTTCTGTATGCACTTTGACTAAACTACTCACATCCACGTGGCCTTTCTTTCCAGTCAGACTTATAGGCCCACTGAGAGAAGGATGTAGAAAAAGTCTGCTGTACCCGACTGATCTTTTCTCTGACTCCCAAATGTTCCTTTAAGGTACAGCTGGCACAGAATTTCACCCCTGTGCATGACCAGATCCAGGGTTTAGTAAAGTGGCATGTGGCATACTGGTGCTTGGACCAATGCAGGAGTTGGAGTGAGGCATAGTTGGAGCCTTTTGACTGGCAGAAGACACTGGGGAACTGGGCAGGGAGCAGGTGCTGGAAGGAAGAAACTCCATGCTGCTGCCACTGTCCCCAGCTAAGCTGCTCATGTGGGGGAGCCCCAGAGCCACTCCTATGTCACTCCAGCCATGGATTACAGAAAACAGCTGCACAGGGACAGTGCAGCTATTCAGCTGCTCCCTGCAGCCCATGGTTGGAGTTTTACAGGCAGTGCTGTAGCAAGGGTGGGGAAAGTGGCGTGAAGGGGCACTAACAGGTGCTGCCCTGCTGGGGTAGGGTGCAGGACATAGATGTGAGCGACTCATTTGGGTGGAAGGGGGGGGGCATAGGGGTGGGGAAAGCCCACTGCATGCAGTTCCAGGTGAGCATGGGGAGGCATGTGCCCTCTAGATCTGTGCACAGGGCGAAGGCAGGCTGCCAATATGAGCTTTGCCCTGGATGCCAAACTTCACTGCTATGGCGCTTGGTACAGGAATGGCTGTAGGACTTCCTGCTTGTCTGAGTCATTTAGGGGTGGGGAGAGTGCAGGTACAGGACGAGGAAACTTGCCTGCTGCCACTGCTATCCTGTGCCAAGCCCAAAACCCTGCAGCTGCAGCCCACAGCTGGAACAGGGCAGGAGTAGGTCTGGGGTTCCCCTGGATCGAGATCAGTTGAGGACAGCAGTGTCAGGGGAGGAGATGCCTACACTTTTGCACCCACCCCCTGTTTACCCCTGTGGCTGCTTTAGTCTCCAGTATGGTATGTAAGAATTCCTGAGTCCTGAAAGAGGACTATTTTTACTGTGCATGTGGCAGAGAGACTGGCATCCCGAAATTATCTGCAGTGATAGTCATCGGATACCCAATCCATTTTACTGGTTTTTAAAAAATCAGAAATGGAGTGCCTTTTAAATACAGGAGAGGAAGCCAATCCAGACTGAAGCACATGAGTTTTACTAGATTGTTATGGCTCTCAAGAGATTTAATGAGGAGTTGGGTTATAGAAAATGTCCAGTGGCTAGTCCTACTAGGGACTATGTTATACAAAATGAGGAAATAATGATTGTTCATTGTTTTCTTTTGTCATGCCTTATAAAGCAATCTTTTTTTGTAATCGGAGTCCTATCACAAAATATCTTACACTTTACTAGGGCAATAGAACCTAGAAGGCCGAGTAACTAAGGGAAATTAAGACAAACTTATTTTTTTCAATCCGTCTCCATTTTGATGGGTGAGGAAAAGGAACTTCTGGAAAAAAAAGAGCCCTTTTTTCCTGTCCACAAATGTACTTGCTTTCCCTGCTCTTCTTGATGAACAAGAGTGCGTGACAATAGAAGGAAGGGTTGTATTCCTGTACTCTACTACATTGGATAGACTAATGGACTGTCAAGAACCAAAACTGTTAGGAAAAGCAAAGGTCATATTACTATGATAATACCACATGTTCCTGCAGCCTCAGATGGAAGAGATTTGTCTGGGAACAGCAGGGGAAGTAAAACAGTGGGGCTTTTTTAGTATTAACTTTTCTAGTGAGTGGACTTATCTTGGACAGGTGATGAGGGAACATGCACCCCTACACACCTCAGATTTATAAATGCCTTCCCCGTACTCTGTTTAAGATAGTTCCCTTCCCTACCTTAGAGTTAGGATAGGACTAGATTCCTGGGCCTTGCTATAGATGAAGTGCATGCTTTGTAGGCTGCCCCAGTGGGGGCAGAAGTAGTGGGGACTATGGTCCCTCCAAGCTGCATGCTTTGTGTGTGTGTGTGTGTGCGCGCGCGCGCGTGTGTGGGGGGGGGGGGGGGGAACCCTCTCTCCTTCCCTCACCCACAGGTCCCTGTGGTACTGTGCTACACCAGTATTACAGGCTGCCAGCTCACCTGGCACTATGGGTTGTGGTATGACTGCCCTACCTTCTGGGGCTGAGTCGGACAGTAGAAGCTGGGGGAGGAAGAGAGCCTCAAGACCCCTGCTGCAGCTGTATGTTAACCCCTCGTGGGCCACATACAGGCCTCCAGTTGGACAGCCCTGCTAGAGACATTGCCTGGGGGGCATATCAACTGGAGATGATAGCTGGAGGTACATGAGACCCAGAGAAGCTAAAACTGCACAAGCTCCACATGTTGAGACTAACACAGCAGCCTGGAGAGTATCTGATATATGCATTGAAAGGAAGTTTGAGCACAGGACCTAAATTAATTGTTGCCTAGATTTTTTTTTTTAAGTGAAGATGATGCCAGCTGAAAAGTATTGTCAACTTGCTGTAGTGGTCTCTCAGAACCAGACCAAGATGGACTTCAGACACCAAGGCTGTGACAACAGGGTTTCTCTGCTGAACCCAGAACTATCTCAGTTGGGAGAGTCTGAAAGCAGTGGTAGGATGCACACTGAGCATCCTCTAAAGCATATGTGTGGCCTTTCTGGAGCAGGAATGAGTTGATTTGGGCTTATTTCCTGTGCCTGCGAAGACGTAGTACAAACCTGGCCCAGGTGTTTGCCAGGATGTCGGTGGCTAGTGCAGACAAAGGGCTGTTGCTATTTTTCTTGTCTTATTTTTTTAACTTTAACTGATCATTGTAAATCTTAGATGGTGAAAACCATCTTCCCTATGCCCAAACATATGCTTAAAATAAGAGGCAAGGAAAGAAATGGTACTAAAGCAATTGCTTGCAAAACAAGAATTTAAATAACCTTGTAAGTTCTCAGGAAAGAGCTTCCAGAGTGCCTAGCTCTTCAAATATTTCAATAGTTCAGGGGGTTCCCCCCTACTCCAACACTTTTTAACCTGGGAGGAATTAAAAAACAAAATGCCAGTCATGAGCCCAAAACAAACATCATGTATTTCTGAAAATGTGTAACTACTATACAGCTAGGCCTGGTAGTACTTCCTTGCTTCACTGAACCTATCACCATGTTCCCTAGGGTTGGCCTCTGCCCTCTTCCTCTCAACATTTCTTCTCAAAATGGGCTTCATCTTATTTTAAGGGGGGGGGGGGAAGTCTTCTAGTCCTTGGTCAAAGTTCAACTGCAAAGCACAGAACTGTAAGATGCATTGATATTTTTGAGAGATGTTTCACTTTTACAATGTAATCTCTCAATATTTTCAGTTGTTGACAGCTCTACATCTCTTGGTGAAGCAAAATTTGTGCTTAACTTCACAAGTTTACCCCAGGAGGATTTGTTGCTATTGATGATGCCTGACCTAGATGCTAACATCTTTCATAGCAGCAGGATGCGGGCAGTAACCCTTACCTTATTAAAAGAAATCACATGGACACCAGCTCGGCTTTGTGTAATGTCCCTCAGTTTTCAGACTTCATCTTCACTGCTTCTCTAAATCCCTTGATAGGCTTGGCTGCTGCGTGTTAGTGAAGACTGGGCTTAAGCACCTGGCCTGTGTTAGATACATTAACCCAGTTAAAAATCTCCAGAATGTTTATACCATTTTATTGTTCACACCTGAAAAAGGGGGTGCGCTTTAGAAAGCGGCATGATAGCTAGTTAGAACTGTTCCAAATCTTGAATAAACTGTTATAGCTAATTTACTTGATCTGAACTGAGCTGCTGTGGTTATAGATAAACAGGAGCAGTTCAATTAACCTTCTTATTCTGTCCCTCAGTGGACTGCTGGCCTTGCTAAATTTAATAGAATGCCTCACTTCTGAGTGAGCCAGGAAGTGCAGCATCATACACGGCAGTCCATCTGAAATGCCTTTCAGTGGGGTTAGTGTGAGCTTAAAGCAAAGCTTACACACTTCAACATGACTAGTGTGGATGCACTGAAATGGTTGTGCTTTGAACAATTTAGTTGACAAACGGTTCATAGAAAAGGTTGGAATTAAAGCTGCTTATTTTAAAGGGATGGTAAGGACAAAATGGGGGGAAGGTTTTCCTTTTGAAAGTTAAGAAGTCTTTGGAGCAGAAGCTTCTTTAATTTTAATTACAACTATTCTTTTTTGGAGCTATATTAAACTGAAATCTGAACAGTTTTGAGATCTTATTCTCCTGACACCAAAAGCTGCAAAGTGCCCTTGGGCTCTTCTCAGCCTACATGTATAGCTTTTAGTAGCATTTGCCCTTGTGAAAGTGATAGCATTAACCATAATAAATATAATTGCTTTCATTCGTATGTATGCTGTGAATAAGTGAGTAATAAGTTTTGGTAGTGGGATTCAATTGTGTTTACTGTGAAGCTGAAATGCAGTACGAGTATAATCCATTTGTGGTATTTCTTCTTGCACCCTAGAGGCTGATTATAAGTTTTGACTGGGATTTTTCAAGAAATCATTAAAGGAGTTATGTACCCAACTCCTATTCTGTTGTGTGTGGCATTTAGATATAACACTAATATGGTATTATCAGCACTGCCTATAATAAGTAACATTTTTTCCACAGCCAGAACATATCACTGGTTTGCCCTAGCCTCCCCTTGACTCACCTTCAAATAGCTCTGCCTTTTTTTTTATTTATTTTCCCAGCTAGATTACTTCAGTCCTTTGGCCCTCCAGCCTATTCTCTTGCCATACATAATCTTTTCTGTACAGCAAGGCCCCTTTGAAAAAAAATGTAACATATTGCCCACTCTAATGTTTTTAATGGAAAAATACCCATACTGGTGCAGCTCTCTAGAGCAAGCTAATATATCAATGGTTGTTCATAGTGTAAAATCTTTTTTAGATTTCATAGACGTTAGGGCTGGAAGGAACCTCGAAGATCATCAAGTCCAGCTCCCTGCCCCAGGGGTAGGAAGTTGGCTAGGGTCAAAGGATACCAGCAAGATGAGCATCCAAGCGTTTCTTGAATGAGTCTAGAGAGAAGGTCCCTGCACCACTTCTGGAGGGAGTCTATTCCAGGTTTTGGGGGCTTGGACAGTAAAGAATTTTTTTTATTATGTCCAGTCTAAAATGGTCTTGGAGGAGTTTATGACCATTGGTCCTTGTTTTTCCTGGGGGTGCTCTACTGCACAGACATTCTCCCAGGTCCTGATGTACACCCCTTATGTACTTATAAGCAGCCACCAGGACCCCCTGAGCCTGTGCTTTTCCAGGCTGAAGAGTCCCATGGTTCTTAGCGTCTCTTCATAAGGCTTGTTCTCTTGCCCTCTGATCATGCACGTGGCTCTCCTCTGGACTGTCTCAAGCTTCTCAACATCCTTCTTGAATTGCCACTGGTCACAGAATGCCATAGTGATTTGCTACCATTGACCACACTGCTCTCTGGGTCCGACCTCAGAGCAGCCAATTTCCCAGTCATCGGACTGTAGCTCAGGCCACAGCTGATCAATTTTTCCATGAGGACATCATGGGAAACCAGATCAAAGGCTTTTTTAAAGTCCAGATATATGACGTCAATCTCTTCTCCCTTTATCCAGGTGATGTCACCTGGTCACAGAAGAAGATGAGATTGGTCAGGCAAGACCTACCCACGACAGACCCGTGCTGGCTGTCCCTTAGGATGTTGCCCTCAGCCAGCTTACCCAGAAGGGTCTCCTTGATCATTTTCTCTAGAATCTTACCAGGGATTGAGGTCAAGCTGATTAGCCTGTAATTCCCAGGATCTACTTTCTGCCCTTTCTTGAAGATGAGTACCATATTGGCCTTCTTCCAGTCTTCAGGAACTTCACCTGAGTGCCATGAGTTTTCAAATATTTTTGCCAATGGTTGGGCTATGATACCTGCTAGGATATTATCTGTCAGGACCAGCTAACTTGAAGGTGTCCAGCCTTTCAAGGTGATCCTTGACTAGATCACCACCGATGCTGCACATAAATATGGCTGTCCCACATCTTGCTAGGTAGGGTGGTCCCATTGGACTGATGAAAGACTGATGTACAGTACCCATTAAGTCATTGGCCTTTTCCTGGGTGTTGGTTACCAGCTGTCCCACTTGGTTCAGCAGGGGTCCAATGTTACCCTTGCTTTTTTCTGACTCCCTACGTATCTGAAAAAAGGACTTTTTGTTATCCTTGATATGTGAAGTCAGCTGAAGCTTGGTTGTAGCCTTGGCTTTCCTGATCCACTCCTTGCATGTACGGCCCAGTGCTGAGTACTCCTCCTTTGGTGGTAATTCCAGCTTTCCATCCTTTATAAGTCTTTGCATGCTGTATTTCGTTTCCCTGAATATTACAGAGAGAAGGTTCTTTTGATATATAATATAAAATTTCATCTTTGCTTAAGAGACTAACTATAGAAACTGCAGCAGAACATTGTAAGCATCTAGATGAGGGGTTGTCAACCAGGGGAAAGCCTCGGGGGGATATGCGGAGAAGTGCAGATACTTGGGAAGCAGTGATATGGGGGGTCAACCAGCTGCTGGGGTACACTGACCAAAAAAGGTTGAAGACTCCTGATCTAGATATTAGTTCATTACATTCTTCTCCTGAGTTGCCAGACCCTGCTGCTTTGTACTGCCTCACTTAAATAAGTATCTGCTGTCCTACTCAACGTGCATCAAAATATATAGTACTTTGATAAAATAGAGCCAAAATTATATAGTAGTTTGATACTGGAATCTGGCAAAAGATTGTGTGGGGTGTAATTTAAGAGACCAGTTCAATTTGATCTGTTGTTCCTATTTATTATTAGATGCCACTGGGTGTGTGTACACATGCATATTAATGCAAAATGAACTCGGATGCATATTGCACCAGATTTTATTGCTCCTGGACACTGTTTCAACATGTTCCTGGGATTGTCCCAAGTCAACATGCTGCAGAGTAGTCCAAGCTGGCAGTGGGTCTGGGGGTGAGCCTGCCATCTTGGGGCTGCTCTTACCTGGATCAACATGCTGTAGAGGTACTGGCTTGGGCACGAAGGTGCTTCATTATGAGGCTAGCGAGTAGGCAATCCCTGAACTGAAGTACCCTTGTGTACCCTGTTAGTGTCTACACATGCATTGCTGCAGAGTAAATAAACTCTCTAGTACTTGTAAACACAAATACTAACCTGTGGTAGAGTTTATTAGTTTATTCTGTCCTAATAACCCTGCAGGTGTAGATGCTGAGGCACTTACTGAGGAGTTGTCTAATTAGCTCTACAGTAAATGTCACATGTAGATGTGCCCACTGAGACTTTTCATGAAGAAGAATGAGGTCACATAAACAACTTACTGTTGAACAAGCAAGGGTGTGATTTTTATAGTAGGTCAGTTACATCTGGTAATAAAAACAAAAGACCAGGACAAAATTGGGAACCAAGATCAATAAAGTAACTAAGCAAATGTTTAAGTCCCACTACAGTCAATTTCTGAATTTCAACCTAACCAATCTGACTTAAGCAGGGAGTAGATGATTGCTTTTGCAGGGGGCATGCTGAGGTGGGGGGAGAGAGAGAGAGATTTAAAGATGTACTGAAATGCACACAGTCATCATCATCAAGGAGCGGCACCTACAACCAGGCTGTAAATCAGGGTTGGGCAAAATGGCAGATGTGGCTGGTGGCTGAACTCTATTTCCCAGCAGCCCTGGCCCGTGTGGCTCCTGGCCACTCTCCATGGAGACCCTGAAAGGTATGGCAATGACAATATGGGACCACAGAACTGGGGCTCTCCCTTGGTGCGGCCCCACACTTGGGGTGTTCATGGAGACCAGCTGGAGCCACACACCATGCCTGCATGGCTGAGTGGGGAGCTGCTCTGGGCCCAAGGCTGGTATCTTGGGGCAATTGCAGCACTGGAGCACTGAGGCAGAACTACAGTCTGCTCCCTGCAAGCCCATGCCTGTGGAATCTGAGCAGTAGCCACTTTGCCCTCCCCAATTTCTTCCTTTCCACTGTACTCAGGCCCTGCTCAATGAGCACATAGAAGTCAAGGGCAACATTTACACATAGGCAAATTACTACAGATGTTCATACACTTAGTTATTCCAGAACTGGTGCAGCAGTTTCAAACACAGGCAAAATGCAAGTTTTAACACAAGAACTCCATAAATGTACGTTTAAGCAGCACTTTTGTACCTACTTATACCAAAAGATTGAGAAGCCTTATTAGCAGGGATCTGGTTTTCCCTTATGGAAAAAAAAATAAATGGCAAATTCTCTGATAACTCTCCCAAATCCATAATTAAAATTAAAGGCACCCCAGCCCTGCTGGAGGGGGGCCCCCAGCTGCCATGGCTATAGGGCCAGAGCCCCAGGTCTGCAGCTCCCTGCCCCCAAAAGAAGGCAGCAGCTGCTTCAGGAGAAGGAGCATGGAGCCAGCTCCCCCACTGATGCTGCCTGCTGCAGTCTTGGGCAGGGCTGGCTCCTGGCAGCAACATGTAGTCCTGGGGGGCAGGGGAAACTCATGTCCCCAGATCTGTGGGGGGGGGGG
>NW_017729022.1:143816682-143833426 GCF_001723915.1 Gavialis gangeticus
GGCAGGGCGGGTGTGCCTTGTGGGCACATGCTCCTGGCTCTGCTGCTCCTCTCTGTGGCCTCCACAGAGAAAAGTGTGTGACCCAGCATGGCAGCGCACAGCAGGGACGTGCACAAAAGCTGCCTGATGCTCTGAGCTCTGCACGGTCCTGGCCATGCTTCCCTTGTAGGTGGGGGCACTGCGGGCAGCAGCTGTTTAAATTGAAATCTGAACAGTTCTTAACCCCCTCTGTCTCCTGGGACTGCACGCTGCTTCTGGGAGCTGGCCCTGCCCCCGGATAAGCCTGACCTGGCCATAGAGAGCCACTCCTGGTCCATGCTCTGCTGGCTGGGTGGGCGCTCCATGTAGGGCTTCCCAGTCCTGGAAGTCACCCCCACCCACATATGCCACCCAGGGCCCCCCCAGCTCTGCTGCCCCCTAGCCATAAGCCACAACACCCCAGCCCCCTGCAAGCCCCACTTACATTAGGCTTCAGGAAGGAAAGTGAGCCTGAGCCAAGCCTTGGCTGACTGGGAGCTTCAGACCCCACCCTTCCCCTTCTCTCCCTCCTCCAGGCAGGGTTGGGGCTTTCCCACCCTTTTTGCAATTAGCTTTTGCAGGCTGGAACTCTGTCTGCCTGCGTAGCTCTTTGCAAAAGTGTGGAAATGGGTTTCTCTGCTAAAAGGGAAAATCTATTTTTCCTCTGATTAAAATTAGGAAATCCATGCTTTTCTCTATTTTTCCATGGGAAAGGGAAAACCCAGATCCCTGCTTATTAGTCCAAAGCCAAAAGGCTCATGATTCACTACCTAGTTCATTGTGCTGGGGCTGAGTAGAGTCGGTAGAAAAGGGATGGGACCCAGTACAGTCAACAGCATTTCAAACTGTAATGAACCCCACAGTTCAGCACTACCTAATATGTGTGCATGCACGTGCGTTCCTGGTTACATATTCCCATATAGAAATTGTAATGCAACCTATAATTTATTATTAATGAATTATACAGCAGTTAAACTAGACCTGAGAAATCTGTATGAAATGGTATGTGTACAGGATTCAATCTGGTCCCTGCTAACAAAGTAAGTGAATACCATCTTATGGCTCTTCTGATTATAATGTTTTAATGCAAAAAAGTCAATAAGAAGAGAAGTCTCAACCAGATTTTGTAGCCATCAAATTATTCAGTAGAAAAGACAACAAAATTAGACTTCCATTGATATGATAATAAGGAAACAAGTGCAGAGAACTTGTTTAGTATAAGTGTCGTAGCATCCATGGAGTAGTTGTGGAGCTGCTTTGCAGCCTGAGTGGGCGGGAGGGGAGGGCTGTTTTGGTCTGAGAACTGACATGAGGCTCTGACTCCAATGTATCTAAAATAAAATACTAGGGCTTCAGGACATCTAAAATTTAGTCCACCTCCTGAACAATCCTTGAAGGGGCCACTCACTTTTGACACCGGGATCTCTTGATTTTTATTTATTTATGTTCTAGTCCGATGCTTTGTCACTGAACTCTATTTCCTCAGTAGCAGGGATCTGGGTTTTCTATTTCCCATGGGAAAATTGAGAGACATGCAGATTTTGCCTTTCTGTACCAGGTCCTACCTGCTGGGGCTGTGGAGGCCCTGGGGGTGGAGGGAGGGGAGGGCAGCAGGGCAGGGAGCCCAAGCCCTCAGCAGACGGTTCACATCCACGCTCCCCTCTCCCCCCATGGGCTCCATTCTGGCTTTGCTGCCCATGGGGGAGGGAGACCCAGGCTTCAGGCTCTGCTCTGCTGCACTAGCCACTGCCTCCTATGGGTGGCAGCCAGAGTTTGAGCACTGCTGCAGGGGGCTGCAGGAGAGAGAGAGAGCAAGACAACACAATGCTGCAGTATAAATCTAGACTTTGAGAGTTGGATCACAAAACTGATAGCAATGCCATTTTAGGTGTCGGCGGGGGCAGGGAATATATATACAAGAACATACTTAATCTTTATATGTATAAGATTAAATATGTTCTATAGCTTAGGTAAATATTTAATCTTCTTTGCTAACTCTGTCATTCCTGATGCTATTTGTCTTGAAAGGGGTTTTTATATAATGTGTTGATTTGTTTGTTTCTTATGATCAATGTGTAGGTCATGTGAATGTTGTCTCCCATTAATGGCCAGACTGCAGTAAAGAGAGAGAGATCACTATTGATCCTAAGACAATGAGCCTAGTAAAGGCTCGTGCCTTTAGATCCAGAGATCCAGAGATCCAGAATGTAGTGCTTTAGAGTGGAGGGACTGATCATAAGAGACCTGCCTGCTAGTGACCATGATGTGTAACATGGACCAAGTCACTCTTCCGTGTGCTCCAATTTCTGTATTGGGAAGTTGAGTATACTGCAGTATTTCTTTCTGCATCTTTGAAAACCTCATGTAGTATTTTTTTTCTTTCCATGTTTTGTAACTAACAATAATTTTGAAATGAGCTGATCAAATCTGTCCCCTCATCAGTGAACTACTGATAAAATAATGTAAAAGGATTTTCTGACACCATAAAAATGATAGAAATGTATTATCTGTAACCAATAATAGCTGTAAGAGTTTGTGGGGGGAAAAGGCATCCTCTCCCTTAAGCCCATTTGAGGTATTTTTGGAGTAGTTGCTGCAAATGTAATCAGAGAGATGATAAAGTCCTCGAACATATTATACTTCTCTTCTTATTTCAACATATTAGAAAGATTTTTATTTTTAAAAGAAAAACCCTTTACATAAGATGGAAAAAGGGAAAAATTCAATGAGGCCTAAACTGATGCCAATACTTTCTAAAGCTATGAGGTATAAAGTAGCTGCCTTTCTAGTGACTGAAGTTGGCCACTGTTGGCCATGGTTGGCAGACTTAGAGGGGGACAGGGCTTCCATTAGGGCAATGTAAACCACTGGTTTTCATGTTTGATTACAAAACTGAGAGTAAACATTGGATTGACTCAAACTTGTTTTCCTTACTATTTCTGTTGGAGATTTGGAGTCCTTGGCAGGAGGTAGGTTTGTAAACTCTGGCATGGGGTGACAAAATGTTGTTAGCCTCTAATCTAGATAAGTTCTATAGTTCGTTGGACCATTTGGTTCAAAGAGTCATCAGCAGGGATCCTGGTTTTCTGTTTTCCATGGAAAAACAAAGAAAACCATGGATTTCCCCTTTTTATCAAAGAAAACATGGATTTCTTCCTTTAGCAGAGAAATCTGCGGATTCCCTGCTTTTGCAAGCAGCTCTGCAGGCTTGTTGAGCTCCAGCCTGCAAGAGCTGCTTACAAACAGGGTGGGGAAACACCTAGCCCTGCCTGGAGGGGGAGGGGGAGGGTGGGGCCTGAGGCACTCAGTCAGCCACAGTTCTGCTCAGCTCAGCTTCACTATTTGCTCCTGAAGCCTGAGGTATGTTGGGCTTGCAGGAGGCTGGGGTCCCCTCTGGCAGGGCTGGGGGGTTGCGGGTCATAGCTGGGCATCACTAGCAGGCCTATGGGGGCCAGCAACCCATCCCACCCTCATCCGAGCAGAGAGCAGCAGTGGGGGAGCTGGCTCTGTGCTGCTTCTGCTGCAGCTGCCAGCTGTTGGGGGCAGGGAGCTGCAGACTTGGGTCCCTAGCCCCATAGCCTTGGCAGCTGGGGGCCCCTCCAGCAGGGCTGTGGGGCAGGGTTGTGGGTGGGGGCAAGAAGCAAAAGTAGGGTGGGGGGGCTGTTGTGGGGGCAATGAGGGGCACCAGCAGGGCTGTGGGAGGCATTGGGGGTGAGTGAGGGTCACCAGCAGGGCTGGGGTGTATGTGCAGGTTTATTTTAATTTTAATAATGGATTTTGGGGGTTTTATCAGAGAACTTGTGTTTTTTTTTAATTAGGGAAACCATGGATTTCATGGTTCCCATCCGTTACTGGGAGAGTTGTGGTCCCCAAAGGCCTGTTCTGGGCATGATATTCTTTTTAAATAACTTCATTAGTGATTTGGTGAATGGGGTCAAGTGTACACCAAGCAAATTTGTAGATGACATTAAGCAGGGTGGGGAGTTGCAGAGCCTTTTGAAGCTGGAACTAGAATTAAGAATAACCTTAATAAACAGGGGGGAAATGGGATGAAATGAATTGAATGAAATGCAATAAGGACGAAAGCAAAGTCCTGCCCTTTGGATGGAAGTCTAGAAGGAACAGGACTTATAAGGCATGGGTAGAGGAACTTGTGATGTTTATTTGAGGGAGGAGGAAGATAGTCAGGATTTGTTATGTCTTCAAATACAGGAAAGGTTGTTACTAAGAGGATGTTGATAGACTACTCTGTTTGCAGGGAACAGGACAAGGAGCAATCATTTTAAATTGCAGCAAGGGAAATTTAGGTTGAGTATTAGGAATTTTTTTTAACTATAAGCATGGTTAAGTATTGTAACAGGCTGCTTTAGATGGGTTATGGAATATTAATCCTTGGAAACTTTTTTTAAGAGCAGCTTAGGCAGACACTTGAATCGCTTAGAGATGATCTTGTAAAGGTGGGTTGCCTAGATGACCTCCTGTGGTCCATTCCAGCCATATTTTTCTATGATGGTTAGGATTTTATGGAATGCAGGACAAAACCAGTAGAAGAGATTGATAGTACAACACCCCAGAATACCCTAATCAGTGTCTCCCAAATACTACCCTAACAACTGTGTTGGGTAAAGGAATGGGGGAGGGCTCCATCACTACCACTTCTTCCTCCAATAGTTTTGTGAATCTAAAGCTCTTAGCCCTGTGGCTTTTAATGCAGGTGATCCAAAAATGAAGTGCTACAGGAACATCAGTGTGACTTGTATCACTATTTCCAAAATGAATGATCATTTTTCTTTTTGATAAAATTATTTGGGAGACTGCATTTTTCAGTGAATATATGAGTTGCTGAAAAAATTATTTCAGCTGTAGTTTGTTTTCACCTTTCTTTCAGCATCTGGGTAGAATATAGAAGATGTAGCTTTGGACAGCAGTGCTAACAGCAAAGGGAAAAGAAGCGTTATAAGGAGGCCCTGGCTGGTGGTAGCCAAAGGGGCAAGGAGATTTTTAAATCTGGTACCCCTATAGAATACAGACACCATTGGATTTGGGCAGTACCGCCAAGTTTCTTTCTCCACGTCATTTTATCAGTAATTTCACAAAAATGTAATTGATGTCATGGCTGGCCTGTTCAGTGCACTCAACTCGGTAAAGTCTGGGAAGTGCTGCTGTGACTACAATAGGATTCATATTCAGAGAGGATTTTTTTTTTTTTTTTTTTTTGTGTTGTAGCTTCTCATCTTGAACTGACATTACATGCCACAGTCATTGCTGTTGGTGTTAGAAGTTATATCAACATTGGTAGCAGCTGCAGCATTTTCTGGATGAGGAAGCCTCCATGTTTACTTTTTAATAAAAGTACCAGTAAGTCTCTGCTCCTGGCATTCAGACTTGCTTATGTGTTAGTAACAGTATCCTGAGCACTGCTGAAAATGCTTCTTGAATAAATGAGTAAAGGAGGAGCACTTAAATGTTTGAAAGCAAGTCAAGTCACAGCAGGCCATCATTTTCATTTTGGAAATCTGTGTGTAAGAAATCCATTGAGGCAGTTTAAAAAGCTGAATTCATAAAAAGGGAGAGTGCCTAGGTCCTTCCTGTTTTGTGAGATTACAGCTCATTATTGTTATTTAAAGTAATCTTTGTAAACTGGAGATCACGTAGTTTTGGGGGAAAGGAGGCAGTTCCTGCACCATCCAAACACAGGCAAAACTATACACCTGAGCAGATAGCCATAGCATTCCTGATTAGGCATGTTACTAACTGGTTTAGGTATATAGCATAGAAACATTGTCCAAATGATAATTCACAGCCTCAGAGTAATGGCTGCATGATGAAGTTCAGTGTGGTAGATGACTATGCTGGGAGAAGCAAAAAATGTGTGTAACACCCACACCCAGTTGTGTGTGTGCGTGCGTGTGTGATGGCAAGCTGGGGTCTGTATCTGGGGCAAATATGTAAAAGTCCCTAGCCTCATTGGCCAGGGGAAGCGGAAGATTCTCTGCGGGACACCCTAGTAATTTATTTAGTGTTTCCCAGGTGGTCTGGGTGGGGGCTTGAGTCAAAGTAAAATATATTTGGACCCCAAAATTGAACCCTGCTCTTGTTGCTGCTGACCTGGTGCCTGGCAGAAGGGTTACGTGTGCTTAAAAGGAGTATGTATATATGTCCTAAGGAGCAAGCTTCAGAAATCTAGTCAAGACCAAGAGAATGAACACAGAGAAAACTTATGTTTCAGTTTTAGTGCACATCTGGTTTCCCTGTGTACACCTTCTATGCTGCAGGTGGAATTTTCATAATGCAGCTAGATAAAGAAGGCATCTAGTTCATCTGCTTAGTTTGTCTTTAACACACGTTATCAACATATCTAAAGGCAGAGGATTAATCTATTGACCACCATAGGAAAAGTATCAAGTCCTTCATCTTTGCCAACAAGTGGATTTGAGTGATGGCTTTCTAAATGCAAGTTATGGGATATGGAGATTTAGAAAGCGTGAGCTGAGTTTCTGTAATGTCCCATCTGAGCAAATATTCTTATTGCTTTCTGCTCCTGCAGCTTCCAAATTGTATGTTATTTATAAAGAAAAGAATGCTGTAGTGCAAATTATATCACAAGCACAGAAACATATGGTTTCCTAGTGGAAAAGAAACATTTGCTTTGAAAAATGTTAGCCTTTAAAAAAAGAACACCCCCCCCCCGACATTTCTGAGTAGTGTCTCTTCTCTAATTTTTAAAATTAAAAAAAATTGTTTGTGGGTGTTTTTTATTTGTTTGTTTGTTTTTGTAACTTTGGGAGTTCCACATTACACATTTGTTTAAGGTCACTGCAGAGCCATCATTGGCTGTATGTTTACTCCTTCCTAATTTATGACATTTCTATTTCATTTGTTTTTTTTATTACCCAGTGTTTAGTAATGGAGTTTGGGATGTTGTAAAATACCCATGAATGCATTTTGTGTTTAGAAGGATTTTCTTCAAATCTTCTCATGAGGATGTGACATAGTGGACTCGTATTGAATTCCACCTTATGATTTTAGGTGTTGCTTTGGTTTATACTTATACTCCTCGAGCACGGTGAATTTCATAGAGGTCTAAAATGCATTTTTGGTAGAATGATTTTCTGTTGTGTTAATGAATCCAGTCTCTTCATTTGTGGCACATTGTTTAAACCTGGAAACAGCGTTAAGCTCATGAATATTGGAAAGCTCTATCGTGGTTTGAATACTGGTAAGCGTTGTTTCATATCTAATCAGTGTAAGTTTGGCTTTATAAAATGCTGCATGCATTGTAACAGTCTTAAATGAAGTGCTCGGCTACTGTGACATCTTTTTCTCCATCTAAAGCGGTATTATGATATGGCCAAACGTGTATAAATTCTGATGTGTTTTCTTTCTGACTCATTTTATGTCATAAAATATAATTTACACTTGCAACAAGCTGAGAGTTATTGTGTTAACATATGCACTAAAATGTGGTTGTTTATCGTAAGCAGACTTTCATATGTATAATCCTCTAGAGACATCCCTGTCATGTTTAATAGACTGTGTGTTATGCGAAGAAGCAGACACTGATTTCCTATCATTTTGCATACTTTACAAGATGGCATGCTCTCCTTGAAAGTGTGTAAATAGAAACTTATTGAACAAGATAGCAAACTCACTATATAAACTGCAGATTCTTGAAGTCTAGGGATTAGATTATGGTTTTAGGTGTTCAGACTCCTTATGCTTGATTTGATTCTACAATTTGTTTCCCTCTCAGATTTTTATCATTTCAAGGAAAATATTCATTTGCCTTTTTTGGAAAAAGCAGACCATGTGTTTTGCATTCAATGAACATCTATCAGGAGATGATAAAACATTTATCAGTCCTGATAATCCATAAAGGAGAATACAGGTGTTTCATTTTATTATGGTCTAGTGCAAAGGCAATTACTTTCATAAGCAGCAGTGTTTCTTCAGGAAAATGGTGAAAAATAGGAAAGGTGATCCAGAGGAATTAGTACATGTCCTGGGTAAGGCTACTTCAGACTTTTTCCTCAGTAAACCACTACTATCTTCCTTGGAGATGGATAATCTAATTTTTAAAGCTTGCTCAAGGCTTTAATTTTAAAGTCGAACCATAGAAAAAATATTAACAATAAATTCAAACTTTCTCTTTTGAAATATTTGTAAGGTGGTAGATGGATGGGTTCATTAGATATTCAGTGTGCATCATGAGAGTCCATGTATGATGCACAAAGGTGATAAGATATTATTTTTAGTTTATACACGAACATTTCTGAAACTTTCTAGGAGGACCACATTGGAAAATCAATCATTGACAGCTGTGTAATGTTTAAAAATAATAAAAATTTGGAATGTGTGGTTTTATTAATTACACATGGATTATTAAAATGCATTTTTTGAGAAGACGGAAATAAAAATGTGATAGAAACCCTCCCTCCCCAAATAAAATAAAATCTAATTAAAGTTTTACCTCAAGAGAGACAGACAGACACAACTGATTTAACCTAGGTTTGGGTTCTGCAACTGGACTGCAACTAAAAATATATATCCCTTAACACACTTAGTATTATTTTTAAAAGGGAGGTGTAAAAGATTCAGCCCACAGATTGGATCCTGCTCATGGAGCTGTTTTGCCTAGCACATGAGCCTCTCAAAGAAGCCAGCAGTGAGCAGAGGCAGGGGTTGCTCTGAGTTCCCAGCTACAGAGCCTGCTGAGAAATGATGAGCCTAGTGGTAGCCCAGATCCAGCAAGCTCGATGTCCCTCTAAAACACTGTTGCCTAGAACAGTGGTCTCCAAACTTTTTTGATCATGCACCCCTATCAGTAAAAAATTTTTTGAGCAAGCACCCCTGATATATGTATGTATATTTATTTATTTATTTATAAATTATATAAATGTACTACTCAGTGTAACACTGTACAGAGTTTGGAGACCACTGTACTACTGTACCTCCGCATTGTGGAACTCCCACTCTTCCCTCAGTATACCTCGTGTACCATATGTGACATATGACATACGGACCGAGTGAGGGCGCCAGTGTCAATCTGTATATTAAATATTAGTAAAGATTAATTTCTTTGTTATTTTTTAGTTAAAAAAAATATAAATACAAGTTCTAATATTTTCTTTCTGCATCCCAATGGATCATCTTGCGCAACCCCTGGGGTGCGTGCACCCCACTTTGGAGACCACTGGCCTAGAATGTTCTTTTTTTGAGCAGGAAATATACATACTTATCTGATGATGATGCTTGCGTTTTTAGATTACTGGGATTCATGCCAAACTCTTCTCTGCTCCTATTCACCTGGGTGCACTTTCCTCAGTTTTCTTTTGCTATTTGGTTATTGAAGTGATTCCCTTCAACTTACATGAGTATTCTTGAGATGCAGCTGCTTTTGTCTTGTATCATTTTGACACAGCTCAATAAATTGACCTATATTTATACAAAACTGATCTCTGGTTTGTTTGGATTGTTCTAGTGCCCTTAGTTAAATTTGGGATGAGTTTCTTACTTTTGTAAGGAAGCACTGAACCAAGGAAACTGCTCTGGTTGCAATTCTTGTGCAAATATGTCATATAGCTCTAAGACTTCTGAAAGTTACTTATTTCAGCTGGGCTTTATAGGCACAGACAGAAGAGTAGCTCCACATTGTAATTCATGGCACTTTGCAGGAAATGCTATGAGTTATACTGATGCCCTGGACCCAACAGAAATTTGCTGTAGGGTTCTGGGGGTTGGGGAGTCTAGCTGTTGGTTAGACTAGCTGCAAGCTTACAGCCACTCTCCCCTAGCAATGCCCCTCCTCCTTCCCGTCCCTGGTACTGTTCACGGAATTGGGGGGGGTGGGAAGTGAACAGAGGGAGCTTGTTCTTGGGCTTCTCTAGCTCATGCTGGAGGGTGCAGTGGGTGAATTGGAGTCCCTCCACCGGGGGGGGGGGGGGGGATTTCCAATCCACCTGCTCCACCTTTCAGTGCCAACTAAAAAAAAATCCCAAACCAAATTCCCTTCTTTCCCTTTCCCTCTCTGATTTTGAAAACAGCCCTGGGGCTGGGAGGCAGTGTAGACTCAAGTTACTGAAGCTGCTCCATTTGGAGCATCTTCATCTTAACTCTCATGCTGGATTGGACACTTTTAAAGTACTCTGCAGCCATGCACTTCTGTTTGGTCATGGCTGTAGAGTGCTTTCACAGGGCAGATCGGATGAAAATTGTCACTTCTGTCTGCACCTTGTGTTCTTATTTCTACTCAACTTTATATGTTGCCTTTCTTGCTGACTTTACAAAACCACCTTTTCCTGTTAATATAATCTACTCAAACCAAGAAAAATCTTTGAAATAAAACACCAGTATCTTGTTTCAAGAGGAAATGCCAATAAATATGGATGCAGGTTTAAATCTGTGTAAAGTTCAATTTGTGATCTGACTCGGTACTGGTATTTGAAAGGGATAATGCAGTAATGTGGAGGGATATGTAAGTTATCTCTACAAGAGTTAGCTTAAGTGTGGGAAGCAGTATAACTGTTAATGTGATACTGTGCTCAGACTAACTTCCCATGCTCTCCACTGCACTGTATCTTAAAGGCGTACCCACAATGCATCTAGTACTGTAGATACAGATGTAAACTGGACAAATTTTTTGTAAATGATAAAGACCCTTTATTTATATTTTTATTCTCTTTCCAAACATTACTACAGAATTTTTTTAATAGTTGAGAAGGTGGAGTGGGTGATAACCTTAAATTCTCAAAAAATGACATAATGATTTGACTTTTTTCAGGTGCTAAAAGAACAGTTCTATACTGATTTGTTCTAGTTGCTTTAACAAAATTTAATATGGTTCCTGTGTGCATCAGGTTGTGCATAGTTGTTTGCTTTCAATTTGGAGAAGCAAAAACAGTGCTGAGTCGAAAATAAGGTAAGGGAAAATTTTAATGCATTATTTTTTATATGCCTTTTTGCAATTTTTCCACACGTGGTAATGTTGTATTTCCTGATGCCAAATGCCACTGAAATGTGAATAATCCAAAAAAGTCCATTTTTCTGCCATTATCTGAAACGCCTCTTTTCAATAAGGTAGCATGAGTCTGTCAGTTCGGCTATTTATTCCTGGTCAGGAACAGATGATACACTTGTATTGGTATGAGTGATTGGAAACCAGTCTATACTGATAACTGAACAGAAGTCTGGTGCACACAGACTAATTTAAAAATTGGTGGAACCTTGTCTAAGATTTGCTGCCCTCCACCCCTCCACAAAGGGTGAATGTGTTCTGTTTGCTACTGATTGTTAAACATTTCCATGTACATAAAACTGTGCAACTTAAATTGGTTCTGCCTTGGGCTTTTTGAATATCTGTACCTCGCCCTGTTACTAAGTGCTACTATTCCCTCCTGTCTGCAGCACTCCAAGCTGTTTTGGAGCCTCCTGGATGGCTATGCTGTCTATTGGCTAGAGGAAATAGAATCATAAGTTAGTAGTTGACGGATTCAATTAAAGTCTCAAATGGCTTTCCCCAAAATGATTCCTAACATGGTTGTTCATTATTTTAGCAGTGTATATGTTCTCCTAAACTGCTAGTTTTCTATTTAAAAATAAACAAATAAATAAAAATTTAGAACTTGTGAATAATCTGATCCACAGGCAGATCTAGTATTTTAAGTGGAGTATGAATGCTGTGGTACATCACGTGACATGACGCACATTCTTCTGCAGGTGAAAAGAACTAGAGCTAATATGCTAGAGGCCTAGGGATATATTATTCAATTTTAAGATGTGAAGCAAAAACTGATATGACCACTGGAATGTGCATTTAATTAGACATAATACTGTATTGTCTTGAATAGAAGATGACCCTGATAATTAGATTCTATATATGAAAAAAGCTACAATTTTCCAGATGTAGATTCTAATTATTGGAGGGTTGCCTTGAATGTGTCCTCCTCCCACTGCCACAGCAGGAAAAAATTAAATCTAGGAAGGTCAGGTGGCCCCTTTGCCCTCTGCTCCCTTCTCCCCCAACTCCTTTTCCCCCTCCCCCCCTGCCTTTACTGTTGGACTCTGCTCTCCCTGAATATGTGGAAGTGAGCGTCAGATCTGAAAACCCTGACTTAAGCATTCCTGTAGTAACTGGAAATTTCATACAGGCAAAGTACTATGGATACCCATAGAATTAGCTTATCTAGAATTGATGCATTTTACCTTTTTTGTAATGGCTGCCAGTTTTAGCAGAGGTACTCCATAAACACAGTTTTGAGCAGCACTTTTTAAAAACCTACTTACGTAGTACAAACTATGCATGATATTTAATCCAAAGCCAAAAGGCTATGGACTTACTGTATAGTTCATGGGGCTGGCACCAGCATAGTAGACTGCAGTTCCAGCCATGGTGACCCCATACCTCAGCACTGCTGTGTGTGTGTGTGTGTGTGTGTGTATTCCAGATAACCGGCCCACCCTGTCAAAGGATCCACATACTAATCACCACCCCCCACCCATTCAGGACTGAAATTGGGTGCTTTTGTCACAAGTCCTGTGATCCTCCAAAAATGTATATGCGGATGAAGCATAGGGCAACCTAGTCTGGCTCCACCTCATGGAAGGTGGGACCAGATAAATTGTATGCAATAGGCTGTGAGCAGGTTGATGGAGAAGTTCTGGGTGAACTGTTTGGGGTACCATTTGATGATTGTTGTCCAGGCATTTAAGGCTGGTGGATAAACAGAAATCATTAGAAATGGGCAAGAAAGGTGTAGCTGAGCTGTTCTAGTAAAGCAGAAGTTGAAATGTATGTAATATAGTGGCCCACCATGACTTAAAAAGCATTGGCACTGGGTGGAACTATGCAATAGGAACTACTGGGAATCTTATTCAGAAGGGCTACACTAACCTGTCTTTGGTTCCCATCAGTATGTTTGCCCAATATGGGCCATGTGTCTCAGTTAAGCTTAGTGTTGGTTGCATCAAATTTATACTTGGTTTTCATTATTGAATACATGCTGATTTTTGTAAACAGTTTAATGATAGAAAGTGTATTTAATGAGGTTTCCTTATATGCAAATGGAAGACAGGGGAATTATTTTCCCATGCTAGGGTGTGTGTGTGTGTGGTGGGGGGGGGGCAGGTGCACTTTGGCTTTTTTGAGTAAATGCAGTACATTACACTAAACAAAATTCAACATTTTCCCAATTCATAAAACAAATTGAGCCTTCATGAGTATCTTAACAGTGTATCCAATGCTTCACTGAAAGTTATTTTCATGCCTGAGTTAATGATCAGTTGAGCTAATGTTTCCACACCTGATTTAATGTTTTTAACCAGGGTTAAATATAGTCTGCAGGACTGTGAAATGGGAGGTACATTATCAGAAGTAGATAGCTGACAGCAGAATTGCAGAAAAAAGGATAGTGTGATCAGTGGAACTATTAGGAAAGGAGATCCTTTAATACCTGTGGAATTGGTGAGCAGTTTAAAAGGAGTTGGGTAGACTATAATGAGCCACAAAATCAAGTCTGTCTCTCTTTACCCACTCCTCTTCCCCTGCCCCCCCGCACCCAATAACATCAGCTTCAAGTTAAATGTAGTCAAAGTGTTTGAAGTTTTGCCGGTCTTGCATCGCCTCCATAGGTTACTTATGATCCTTTTTTCCCCAAGTGATAAATATAAATAACATCTGTGATTTTCATCAGGTCAGACAATTTTTTCCAACAACTGCTGATCATATACCATGGTCTTATGCACTTTAGGCAGATCCCCAGCCAGTTCTATTACAGTGCCATTCACTCTAATAAAGCTCTGGCTATTATACCCAGAAAGGCTTTATCCTTTGGAATGAAATCTTCTTTACAAAGGAGCCTAAGTAGTCTAAACAAGCCATAAAAAATCCAGCTCTAGGAAGCATTTTTCTGATCTAGGCACAATTGACTACAGCTTTAGGATGATCTTTAGAGAACAAAGTCAAAACCCATGGTACAAGGGTCCAATGAACAGTAGAGCTCCTGAGTAGTTGCAAAAACTTTGATAGTTTTAGCAGCCTAATTTATGGCTTTGCTAAACCATGATGCCAAAGATTTTTGCACATGGTTGAAATGAAAAATTGGAGTAAAGTGGGTTCTACTGACTGTTTGTTTGTTTGTTTTTTGTTCCCATTATATCTGAGTCCTTTTCAGAATATAGTCACCTAGGACCTACGTAGGACTGTGGACATGATGCGCCAATGTGAAAGAACATCCTTGAAATGCTAACCTAAGCATACAAAGTCTTAGGGGTGCTTCTGTTTTTTAAAACTGGTTCACTCCAAACTTGATTAGTATTCCCATTATATATCTCAGTGTCAGGGATGCAGAATGGTATATTTGCACTGCTGCTTATCCATCCATTGAATCTGCTACATGGAGATTGTTTGGCTTCTATTTTACTGGGAGAGGAGCCCATAAGACAGCAGAAATTCCGAAATACATACAGCAAGGAGACACATTTTTCAGTTCTTTGTGCTTTTTTTTCTCCTTTTCTTTCCCTAGTGCATTTGCTACTTCTTGCTGCTCTAATTTTCATATTTTTAATTTCTCCATTTGCTGTGATTTAATATCACCCAAGGCTCACAAAGTATGACCTTGCCTGCCAAGAGCCTTTCCCGAGGTATTACAGCTATCATGAGGCAGCATGCCTTGCTATAGTCGAGTTTTAATCATTTCTAAAAAATTAATTTAGAAAAACCTGCAATTTTAATTCTAACTCTTTCCACACTAATAAAATGCTATTTATTTTGTGTGTAACCATATAACATAATTATTGCATTGCTAGAAATGTAATTCACTAAATGCCTTGTAATAAACCAACCTAGTAGTACAGATTGGGTAAACACTTCAATACTTAGTACTTGTTTTGATCATAGTGGCATCTTCATACGTTTTGAAAAGTAAATAATGTATATGCATTAAGTCCCACTTAAGATTTCAACATTCAGTAATAATTACATTAAGGAAATTATAATAGTCTATTAAAACATGCGAGTAATCCCATCTTTCCAGGATTTACACACCTAAATGTCATTGGCGTGAGGCCAGATCCTGCTACTTTTTTATGGTGGATAAGTACACTTCTCCCTGAAGAGCAATAATGGAATTGGTGGGGCTGTTCAAGAAATAGGGTGTTAGTGAGTATGAGTAAGGTTGGTAGGTTGTATCCTACTGTTGTTCATTGTTGTTGTCCTAAAAAAGGTCTGCACTAAACTCTGCCCTTGAGTGCTCTGGCAAAGGTGCCATTAATTTTAATTTTAGTAGGAGTGATGTGTGTAGATCAAAGTGCAGAGTATACTTTGAGTATATATTTTGAACTAATCTCATTGCTTAAAAGTATCGAATATACATGTACCATGTTATGCAGCAGAACAGTCATCAGTGCTATGGCCTTGTATCCTGATAGCAGATCAATGCTTCGCACTTTTCACTTGAACTGTGGATGAGAAAATAGGCCTCTAAAGCAGCAGTTGGCAATTTCTTTGTTGCCACCTCTGCTTTAAGCGTCAGACAGTGTTTGGTTGTTGCACTACCTTCAATGATTGTTTCTATTGATGCAACCTATTAAAAGTTGGGCAGAGAAGAAGGTATCACCATTACCTGCTTACCTTTGCACTGATTGGCAAGCTAGGTATATGCAGATCAGGACTGTGTACACAGCATCAACATCAGCGGCACAATAGCTGTACTCCTCCTTGCCATCTTTGAGGCCATAGGAATCATCAGGGTAGAGATTCACTATTCACTGGGGAAGCTTTCTGTAAGTTTTTCTGAACATGAAGCTGTGACTTAAGGTATAAGAACAGACTTTAGTATGTTTGTTTAACCCAAAAATAAGACACTTGCATTTTCATATGTAATGGCACAGTTGAAAGATTTGAAAATCTCACTACAGTTATTTGAATTGATCAACTACAACCCTTTAACATTCTGTCTACAACTTACAGGTTAAAAAATATAAATTTGTCTGCCTCCAATTACCACAGCACCCAGAGGCCTTTTTTCTTTGAGATTAGATAGGTATTCAGCCTCAAAACTTGCACTGAGCTAGAAAACAGAACAGGTCCTAGAAGTCCTTCAAGATGAGAACGCCCTGCTCTCTTCTTTAACAAACACTATTTTGGGGGGTACAAGTTTATAGCTAATTTTAGGAGTACTTGATCCTCCATAACAGCAGTTCCAGGTTAAATGTAGTCAATGGACACATCTACACGTGCAGTTAATGCAATTGAACATCCTCTGGCTCAATTTGAGCCAGAGTAAACTAATCCCAAAGTCACCATCTACATGAGTGTTTTAAACGGAGTATTTTACTGTGCTGTTGGATACCACTTATCAGACAGGATTATCTGGCAGTACAGAAAATTAGTCCACATAACTTTCATATGCCTATTTTTGTGCAAGTTACCTGTTTGTTTATGCCAGCAAACAAATGCACATTATAGCTACTAGTGCTCTTACTTGTGGTGGTGGGGATCTGAGAATTGGCTACATGTCTACCATACTTCATACAGAAATCATTGAGGAGCAGTTACCTAACATCAGCACACACTTCATCAAAATGCATTTGAAGTGTCTTTGGTTTGAGCTGACAAACTATTACTGTTGTGCTTAATTGATGTGACAAATGAGACATTTCACCTGCATAAAGGGGGTGTGTGTGTGTGTGTGTGTGTGTGTGTGTGTGTGTGTGTGTGTGTGTGTGTGTG
>NW_017729022.1:143833482-143843434 GCF_001723915.1 Gavialis gangeticus
GTGTGTGTGTGTGTGTGTGTGTGTGTGTGTGTGTGTGTGTGTGTGTGTGTGTGTGACTTGCTTGGCTGGGGTCCCAGAGAATTTGTATTGACAAAAATCTGTATAATACACTCTCCTTCCCTTTCCTCCCCCTTCTTCTGCCAAGAAAAAGTAACTATGAAATTTTAGGATGACCCCCTTATACTTAGCTTCTATATGTGGAAAATTTTATAAACTTGTTATAATTTTCCAAATATAGATTCTAATTGGAGGCTTGCCTTGAGTTTGCCCCCCTCCCACTGCTACAGCAGGGAAAATAAATTTGGGGGGTCAGGTAACCCTTTTGCTCTCTGCTTTCCCTTAGCTTTTCCCCCTGGCAGCCCCTTCCCCCCTCTTTTACTATCAGACCCTGCTCTCTGAACCCATAGAAGCAAGGGGCAAATTTGAAAACAGCAACCTTGAAATTAAACATGACGGTAGCAATGTGCATGTAGTACTCATACACTTAGTCCCTCCAGAATTAATGCATGTTACCTTTTTTGAACTGCTGCAAGTCTTAGCACAAGTACTCCAGAAACACTTTCAAGCAATACTTTGATACCTATTTATATTACAAATGATGCATGATGTTAGTCAAAGGCTTGCGATTTACCATATAGTTCACTGGGCTGGGTCGCAGAAGAGTCCACAAGACTTCAAACCATGGTAATCCCACAGCTCACCATGGGTGTGTTTTGTATGTGTACTCCAGATTACCCTCCTTCCCGCTCCCCACCCCAGTCATGACTGGAGCCAGGTGTTTTTGTCAGAAGTCCTGGGATGCTCCAGAAATGTATGTGCAGATGAGGCACAGGGCAATCTGGTCTGGCTTCACCTCATGGAGTTAAGGGGTCACAGTAATCATATGCAACAGGCTGAGAGAAGGATGACGGAGGGGATTCTGGGTGAACTGTTTGGGAACCTGTTTGGTGATTATTTAGCAGACATTTAAGGCAAATAGGAAAGAAAGGCACAACTCAATTGTTAGAATGAAGAAGTCAAAAGGTATTGCATGCCATGCTGTGGCATACCATGACTTGTAAGAGAGATGGTGCTGAGGGGGATTGTATTTTATGGACATAACTATACATTTTACTCAAGTGGGCTGCACTAACCTAGCCTTGTGGTAGGTTTCCATCAGCATGTTTACCCGATATGGGCCAAGTGTTTTTAGTCATACTCAGTGTTGGTTGCATTTAAACAATTTCATAGGTGGCTTCCAGTGCTGAGCACAAGTTGCTTTTGTCAGCTGTTTAATGATAGACAATGTATTTAACGAATCTTTCCTTGTTTGCAATATTAGGGCCTTTTTGCCCCATGCTGCTTGGTCATTGGATGGGACAGGGACTTCTCTTGTATTTGAGTAAATATACTGTCTAAAGTAGAACTGAGTGGTAAAATATAATGCATTGCAGTTACATTAGGTAACTCTAAATCTCAAATGATCCTCCATCCTCTAACAGTGATCTATCTCTGCCTTAAATCCCTCAGAAGGTGGGTAGTATTTGTACTGTCCCCTGATGGTGCTCAGATCCAGTCTGTTTTTGAGTGGTGCTGGGGGTAGCAAACACGTTTGTCTCTTTGAAGGTCTTTTTTGTAACTTCCTGTTTGTTAATAGTGTATATTTAAGTGCAGGTTGCTAGATGGACAGCATGGGCACAGAAAATTCTTCCACTGTGCTGTACTAAAGTGCCATCCTGAGTTACTCCCAATAAGAGATTGTATGGGCTCTTATATAGAAACACTCATACATTCTTTGATCCCTCCTTTGAGAGCAGCAGAAATGAAAAGAGGCCATTTGAAGGACTTTATAAATTAGGAAACAATAAAAGACTTCAATATTCAAATGTATGTTAAGCAAACAGGAGAGCATTGCCTCAATATCTGGGAAGTTATTGGAGCATATCATAAGGAGGTCCATTTTCAAGCATCTGGGGAAGGAAGGCTGATGATCACAGCCAGCCAGCATGGATTTACTAGAACAAGTAATGCCAAACCATCTTAATCATCTTCTTTGACGAAGTAACTGCTTTGGCTCCATGAATCGAATGCAGTGGATATAGGGTATCTAGACTTCAGCAAGGCTTTTGATGAAGTCCCAAGTGACTGCCTCAAACAAATTTGGATAAATGTAGGCTAGCCAAAACTACGTCTTGTCTAGTTTTGCAAAAACTAGGATGGGGGACAGCCTGCTTCAGTCCTGTCTAGACTGGGCTGAGATCCTTGTGAATCTTGAGAACATGTTCTAACTTTTCATATGACACAGTAATGCTTACTACAATCTACATAAAACACGAACTAAGTGTTCTGTGTGAAAAGGCTCTACTACTATACGAATAAGGTAAATATCTGGACTATTAAGTCTATTTATTACTATACTTCATTATAAGCCCCACTTTAAACCTAGCTAATGGTCATTTGTCACTGTCTCATGTGGAGGTAGATTTTCTCCTGTAAAACTATATGAAAAGGGTTTTTTTTGCATTTTAGCAGAAATATTAGGCTTTGTACTGTTTTTGTGAGGGGGGAAAAAGTAAATATGGTGACATGCCTTGACTATGTTTAATATAAGTTATGAATGTATATACACACTGAATTGTGGAAATATTTAGATATCTATTAGGCCCCATTGACTTCTTTGGGGAAGAAGGGAAGGTGTAAGTATTCGAAAGGAAAAGCAAAACTGGAAGCAGAATGTAATAACAAGTGAGGAAAATTATACAACCAGGTTTTAATTAAAAGTGACTTAGAAGAGTTGTCTTGAGAGAGGATAAAATGTTACTCCAAAGTAGAGGCAAATAATGTGCCTTCTTAGGCTTTGTATGGGGGAAGGGGAGGAAGGCATGCTATAAAGAAAATGTCTTCATCAATTCAGCTGCTATATTAGAGACATGCTGAGTAAAGAAATATTGATCCTAACAGGATAGCACATTTTAAGACAGTACCTGACTACTAACAAGAATAAGGGACCTTGCTGTCTTACTAAATATCATCATCGTCTCAATATTTCCACAAAAATCAAATGAATTTAGACTTCAAGGTATGAAAAATCCAGATTAAGTCTAATAAAGGCTGTGAAATGCAAGTATTTCTGTTGTGTTAATTCTATACCTTAAGGAGATAATTTTGCACTTAGAGGGCATTTGTACAGGTGTTCTGGGGGTGTGTGTGTCTGGGGGGGGGAGGGGGGGAGACCTGCTCTAATTAAAGTGCCCAGAGTGTCACATGTATTAGCATGTCTGTGCTGCAAAATGGCAGCAAGGACACTTTTACTAATGCTCCTTGAATGAATTTTAGTTAAAGCACCCCCACTGCCATTTTTCAGCAATGAGACGCTGGTGACATTGGAGTCTTCTGGAGGGTTTAGAAGGGTTTAAGAACCATGTCTCCTGGTGAACTCTGACCACAGTAACCCCTCCTTCCCTTCTCCAATCCACCTAGGGAGAGATCCTGATCATGGCCTCTTTTCTTTTCTTTTTAGTTGCAAGCACATCAGTTTCTGTGCTCCAACCCTGCCATGGATCCCCCACCCTTCTCCTAGGTCTGTTCACTTGTGCAAGGAGCAGCACATCTTTCTTGTTGCCTTGTGTGACTCTCACTAGAAGCTGTGGGACTACACACGCTCTTATGCAGATGGTCTGGGGGAGAATTGTGCTGACACATGCTTCCTAGCCTAGGAGACAGCCACTTAGTCTCTTGTGCAGGGCCACTTTATTGTACCTCATAGCACTAAGCATCCTGGAATGGGCTGATGACTTCCATCTGGCTGACAAAGCCTAGGTCCTTTGGGATGAGATTGACTGACTCTGGGAGAACTTCCAGATCATCAAGTGGTGGTTTGGAGCCCACAAGATCAGCAGTGACCTGGGGAGAGCTCATAGTTCTGTGTAGCTGCGAAGGCGAGCAATGGCTACAGAACTTTTGCATGCACTAGGTCACCTTCATGGACAATGTCACCTCCTGCTGAGCAGCAGAATGTTGATATAAGCTGACACCTGACTCTAGAGAAGCAAGTTGCCATCAACATCTGGAAGTTAAGCAGTCCCTGCTCCATTGCCAACCAAGTCCATGGTCAAAGCAGCAGCCTGGGAGGTGAGTGGAGTCATCCTGGACATGTTGGCAAACTGCTTCACCCACCTTGTCAACCTACAGGTGGTAATCACTGGCTTATACTGGAAGGACTTCCACAATTGTGTAAGGGCAATAGATAGCTTTTGCATCTCTCTCCTCTGCCCACCTCAAGATGCTTTAAAGTTCATTAACTGCAAAATTGTCTTTTGTGCTGCAGGGCATTGTTGCAGGGTCCACAGCCCCCTGCAGTAGTGCCCAAGTTCTGGCTTCTGCCTGTGGGAGGTGGCAGCTGCTGCAGTGTAGCAGAGTGTGGAGCTCAGCTTCCTCCCTCTGGGGGCAGCATGACTGGAGCAGAGCCTGTGGGAGAGGAAGGTGTGGCTTGGTCAGTGGGGGGCAGCTCCTTGCAATTGTGTGCATTCCCAGGGGGGCAGGGAAGACCCTTCCCTCTCTGATCTGTGCCAGGCTGGCCACTGTGGGCTCAGGCTCTCTACCCTGCAGACCTCTGCAGCCCAGTGGGTGGAACGGAGTGGGGCTCTGTGGGCAAGCTACTTGCCACTGAGTTCCATGCTGCTCTGGTGACATGGCCCCCCTTCCCACCCCACAGCAGTAGCGAGGGGCACAATCCTGTGCCAATGCTGCTGGGTGGGCAGGGCGCATATCTCCAGGGTTATGTGGGGCTCACAATGGCAAGGAGCTTCCCCACTTCGCCCCGCTCTGCCCTTTGTGCCAGGTCCCACCTGCTGGGCTGCAGAGGCTCCAAAGTTGGGCAACAGGATGCGGACCCTGAGCCTGCAGGGGGCAGTGTGCCCCTGTACCCAACTGTCATGCACGTGGGGGCATGGGTCCCCCACCCCATCTGCCTGGGAGTATGAGCAGTGGTGAGGAGCTGGCCTTAGCCCCCTGGATGAGCTGCGTGTGGCCCCATCCTGATCCCTGCCAAGGCCCTGCAACCACACATTCTAGGTCCCAAGCCCCAGACACCACCCAGCTGGGCAGCAACCCAGCCCTAACCCTGCCCAACTTCCTCCCTATGGAGGCCTCAATCCCCTTTTTCCCCCCTCCTGCACCAGATTTACTGGCAGGAGCTGCTCTCCAGGTTGCCTGGTGCCCACGTGCATATACATGCACGTGGTGCCCTCCTCCTGGTCCCCCCCAGCCCCATGGAGGCCTGAACTCTGCCAGCCTGTAGAAAGCTCTTTGCAAAAGTGCAAAATCTGTGCATTTCTCTGTTAAAATGAAAAAAAAATGACATTTTTCTGGGGTAAAAGAGGAAATCTGGATTTCTTTTTTCCATTTTCCCTTGGGGAAACAGAAAACCTGAGTCCCTGCTGATCAGGGAATCTTTAGCAGATTATTTACTGCACTGATGACACGGGGCCATCCCAGAAGGGTAGAACCTAAGGGCTATGGAAAGGCTTCACAAAGCCGCTCTCTTTTCCTGGGGATTTTGTAAGGTGATTGGGTCAGTGAGAATCCTGGCCAACAGCCTTAGTGGGAGGAAACAGCTGGATGTGGGGGAATAAGGTGTAGGGAAAGGGACATGGTTCAGTTTACCTATTCTCAGTTGCCAAAAATTGACTTTCTTGGTTAAAATTCAACATTTTTTAAAAATGTTAAAAATTGGTCCCACTTTCCTAGGAGTTCACTCTGTTTTCTAGGAGGGTGATTTAATTATTGAAACAGATTACTTAAGAGAGGTTATGAAATCTCTATCCCTGGAAATTTTCAAGAGCAGTTTAGACGCACCTGACTTGGGTGATTTAGTGATGATGCTGTCTTGGGCAGGGTACTGAGCTAGATGATCTCATGAGGTCCCTTCTAGCCCTATTTTCTTACGATTTTATGAACAGTTCTAAAGTCTGTAAGGGTTGTCATTTATGTTGGGGGGGGCAGGGGAGGCTGGGCTTCATCTAAAAATGATGAATCTTAAATAGACTGTTCATGGGCCACAACATATACACATTGGTTCTGCTCTAACCTGAGAAGTGTGTTGCCTTCTGAAACACTGACACCACTCTCCTTTTATAATGAGTGTTTTTGTTTTACAGGCGTGTTTTTTGTTTGTTTTTTCAAATACAGTAGAATTTTTACTTTTATGAGCTCAGCCAGGAATAATCATTTGAACATAATCTTACATTCCAAAACACGTGTTCTAAATGTAGTTATACGTTTGTCCCCAGTGAACACTTGAGAGCATTAATAAGAGGGAAAATGATTTATGTAGATTGTCTTGGGTTTCTAGGCTGGAGAAAAAAAATCACCATTTTTGAGAGAGAGAGCTGCGCATTGTAGTGTCGGTTAAACCCTCTGACCCGCTTTGGCCTCAGATGGGTACAGCTATGGTGACCACACCATGACTCTGCTAAGCCTACTTATTAATAATAATGACTCTGTTATGTCCGAAAGCTTTTGGCAGGGAAGGTATTTTCTACAAATAGTTTTTAGCAGCTGAAAATATACCTTCTGAATGCTTTAAAGCAAGAGAAAGTAAAAATAAACTCTCCTGAAAAATTGAGAGTGATTTCATTGGATAATTTCAACAAAAGTAGTACATCCACATGAACATCCAAAACCTTATTAAAATTTGGATTCTTGGAAGCTCATGAAATAAGTAGTAGCCCTGAGTAAGGGCTATTGCTAAAAATGAGCCTAAGGTTAACTGAGACTAAAGAGAGGTCACAGTAATGGCAAAAGACTAATGGAAGATGTTTTCAATCCCACAGTGCCTTTCAGACAATAAATTAATAGCTAGAGGAACAAGTTATCTGAGGAATTTAAAACTATAAGGAAGTAAGGCCTTAAAATGTAGATTTTGAGATATTGTTGTAGGAACTGTTTGTTTTTGTTTTTTTTACTTTGGGGGTAGCAGGTTGATTGCGTGTGGAAAAGTTTGTATTAGGTAAGCAATTGTCTGAAAACACAGATGATCACTTTCCAGTCAGTAACTGTGTATGTTTTTGCCAGGTTGTGAAACAGTTACGATTTTTCCATTAAATATGAAGAAGCTGCCTGAATTGGCCAGAAACGCTGGGGTCATGTTTTTAAATCTAATAATAGCATTCTGTACTGTACCTCATTGTACGTAGTCCTCAGACTTTGTAATACCTGATCACTTCTCATAGCAAGTAGTACAAGCTATGGAAATAATCTCACTGAAGTGAAAGAGCAAAGATTATCGGATTAGATTGTAACTTATGTATTAAGCATGTCATATAAGTGCCATCATGGCATGGGACATTCTGGAAGCTGCCACCTTCCCTTGCACTGGCAAGCCTGGGATTGGGATCTCTCTGCACTAATGATAAGGTGTGATGGAATCTAATGCACGATCCCACCATTGTGCCGCCTCCTGTGCACATGTAGAGGAGCCCTTAGAAGCATCTCCTTTACCAAATAAATCCTTGTTTGAGTGGTTAAATAATATCTATGATCTCTTCCAGACGAATAGCCTGGGAAATGTGCTGAGTGTCTCGCTGACCAGTATTTCCTGTACACTTGAAACAAGGCATATCTATAAGAGATAAAGATGCCAACATGCAGAGAGATGAGCAGTCAGTTAGGTTTGCTTGAACTTCCCCTTTTCTGACAGTGACAAAGCACTTCAAAAATGACCTCTTTTTGGTACAAAACTACAAACAATGCAAGGCTATTACTAAATTGAGATTCACTCTAATGAGACCTGTAGTTGTCATGGGCAAGTGATGTTCGACCCCATATTCAGGCAGAATGTGTTTGCAGGAAGAATGACATGGCTGAAATCACTACTTGTGGTTTTGTTCATTCTTTGAGAAAATAAAAGGAAAATTGATCTCCCCATTAGTGGAAAAAATGTAATGTCAAGCTACTGAAGAGTAACTCTGTGCAACTCAAATATACCTAGAAAGTACAGGAGAGTCTATAAGTTGTTAAAGAGATGACAAATAGTTAAGGGCCATGATCAAATAAATTCTCCTGACTTCCTTTGTTGTAGACTACTTTGTGGTGTTAAATTTTCTTAATCATTGTATACTATGTTCTAATTTGTGTAAACTTGTGGAGTGTGTAATCTTATTGTATACTTTAGCAAAAAAAAATGAATTGTAGTATTATATAATTTTATTGTTCATTTTATTGTAATTTCCAGCTTTTGCTAAAACAAAAAACTACTACTACCACCACTATTTGATCAAATACTGTATTTTACCCAGTTATACTTTGATCATTCTTTTCCACAACCATTTGTTATGTATGTATTTAAGTGTCAGAAGAAATAAAGATATCTGAATTAAAAAGACTCTTTCTTTTTTTAAACAATGCCATACTTCTCAATGTTTTTGGGTCTTTGATTTTTTTTCCTTTCTTTCTTTTTAAAAAGAGATGATTTAAACAAATATGCAACGGTGTCTGCATAGGAAGATGCACAGGGTTGTGGCTGCAGTAGTGTGTAGTTTACTGCAATGCTGTTCTAATTTAAGGAAGTACTTCCATAGTCCCTGGGATTAATAGTGTGTTTAACTTCTGTCCACAATTCCCCTCCTCTTCATATAATCCAAATACAAAACTGTACAAAGCTCTGTTAACATGCATTTACCTCATGCTCCAGTTCAAATGCATATAAAATGTGTAGTAAGATACACAGCTCAATTGCATTCATTCTTGGGCACATTTCCCCCTCACCCCCAATAAAAACAGTATAAGGACTATAATACTTATTTTTCAGTCAGTGACAACTCGTACAGGAGCACAACCAGAGCATAGATTTTTTGAGGCAGAGACTGATGGCTGAGCATCTGGTTCAGTGTTCCACTACTGCAGTTTCATTCCCTCCAGTTCTGGAGTTAGAATGCACAAATCTAGTGTATCTCTACACAGGGCTGACTTTTGGTGGATTACCCTTAGTGGCTGAACTTAAAAGTACAAAAAATGTTAATTTTGCCACTGATATCAAATGCATCTGGTGGGAGATTTACAACAGGGCGCATGGCAGTGAAGTGTTCAGTAGCTATTGAGAGTCGACAGGCATTTAGATAACCAACTTCAAATTGTGCCTTCCTCCTGGCAATTTCTGCTGATACCCTGTCATAAGCTTTAGTTTTATATCTCTGTTTATTAAGAAAATGAACTAATTACCCAAGCCCCGGTATTCTGTGGAAGAATGGAACTGCTTTGGCATAGGGGAAGTTAAAATAAGTGTTGGTTTTATATTTAGGGCAAAATTTTGCAAATGCATGGGAAGAGTATGTATTGGAGACAGTTAAAGTACACTGGGAAGGAAGAGATGCCAGTCTAGAATGGCCTCTCCATTTGATAATAGGCAAATTATTATTGATGCACAGTGATAGCAGATACAGAATTATTTGTATTATTCTTATTTGAAGTCCTAGGGTTCACAGAGCCAAGGTATGTCTGGCCAGTATGTAAGCTTCACTCTGAGGTTCTCTCTTCAATGTCAGATGTTAACAGCCTGGAGGTTGGAGGCTGAGGCCCACCCTCCCACAGTGGGATGGATGAGACAAGCTAGTGGTGCACCTTCTGTCCATGGTGGCCTTGGGTTCCCCTCTTGGGGACCTTTTGTTGCTCTGAAATTCCTCTTCCTTCCTCTGACTCTTCATTTTTGGGCCTCGTTGATTGGGTCTCCCTGTGGTCGTCATACTGTCCACATTCTGGCCTGTCGGCATATTTGTTTTGCCAAACCCATCACATGCAGACGTCCTAATATAGGATTTATTGGTGATGTGTAAGGGTGCGTGTGGGTGCACGTGCACCCCCTGAGTTTGGCTACTCGCTGCCACCGCCAGCAGCATCTGTGGGTGGTCGGTGATCGCCGCCCCCTCAACACTGACTTCTCTGCGACTCTCTGTGGGCAATCCCTGCACACTACTGC
>NW_017729022.1:143843695-143846000 GCF_001723915.1 Gavialis gangeticus
GAAGGAAACTTTGTCATAAACAGGCTTTTAGAAATCAATTAACCCCTGCCATTCCTCTGGACCATTGTTCTAATGCATATCTACTTTACCTATCGGCCAATTCCTAAAAGCAAACCTCTAAATACTATTTTCTAGCTATCATAGAGAGGCCAGCAATCAATAAAAGCAACATAAAGTGGTTACAAATGGTAGAATGGTTACTTAAAGTGCAAGGGCTAAATAAGTAATCTTTATGTGAGATAAAGATCCTTTGTGGGAGCCCTTGCTTAATGTAGAGAAAGGTGTCAGGATTTATCTCTTGTATGCCCTCTTTGTTCAGTTTGAACTATCCTGATCGATGGAGACAAGGGCTCGGAGGGGGAGAGAGAAGGGAAAAATGGGAAGTATGTAAAGTTGCCGTTGACCTCCCACAAGCTGAGACTTTGGCTTACTACATTTAAGTGAACAGCCAACAAGTCGCAACTCTTTCTAACAGCTAGTTACCCATGCTTGTCCGAAGTGTCTAAATGACACCTGCAACCTAGGATAGTTCTACTTTCTATTAAACTTTCTGAATAACAATGTACCTTTTACCCATATTTGAGAAGTATTATGCATCTTCACTGGAATCGAGTCACACCTGTGGTTTATAAGATTCTGGCTAGTATAGAGGACACCCAGCTCAACCTTCTCTTTATTCTCACCTTTTGAAGTGATACTTGCCTTTCAAGGTGATGGCAGTTTTTCAGCCCCTGCGGTTTGTATAGCAAATGCATAACGAGAAGCCAAAAACTCTCACCATCCCCATTTTTGCTTTATATGCAAATGATCGTATTGTTATAATACTGAAAATTGCATGTTGTGTATCTTACAAATGAGCCACAAGACACTGGTCTGCAGCATAGTTACAAGTTATAGAGTATTCCATTATTTTAGTTTCAAGTTTGCTAGAAGGAGCTGAAGAGATGAGATAAATGCAAGTACGTACTGCCCAAAATTCTGGAATGTGGAGGAAAGACGGGTGCTATATACACTCTTTTTTTATCCAAAGACGGAATCATTACCTTTTCAGACTAAAGAGTACTATTTGTTAAGCCCATGAGTCAGATATTGATAAGACTTTTCTGAAGGCTATAAGTAGAAAGATGCATTGTAATCTATGCCTCTGACAGCTAACATCAACAATAAGAATTGGATGACAAAAAAAAATAATGGATTATTATCTTTCATTCTGACTTCACATTTTTAACTTTTGTTAAATTGTCATTACAATATCAGTGCTTTTGTATATTTAATATATTGGTTTCAGTCCTGTTCCAGTTTGTCTGATATAGTCTTTTGTTTGCTTTGAATATGGGGAAGAAACTTTTGCATTGGTCCTATTTTAACCTGAACTTGCTTATCTTAGTGAGACTTCACTTGCATCTTTCATAGCACATCAGTTGCTTTTAAATATGGGTAATGGGTATTTTCAGATAATTGTTTTAAAGGATAATCAGTCATTTTTTACATCTAATGGTTAAAATATCTTCAATATGTACAACAGCATTAAATTCTAGTTTGCGTACACTACAGAGCTTTGACTTCAAAATTGCAAAATATTATTCCAGTGCAAATGATTCTTACCAAATTAACACATTGCTTTGGAGAACCCAAAGGTGTTGCACAATAGTCTTTTTCATGAGATGACACCTGCTCTCATGACTTCTACAAAAAATCTTGGTTTATGTATTTCTATAGGTCCTATTTAAGTCCCGTTAATGTCAGTAGATAGGGTCTGACTGACTTCAATGAAAGATGATCAGGCTTTATATTTGTAATCTGTATTGGTTTGAAATGACTTCAACATACTAATATTGTTACTTTAAAAACTTTTTAAGAAACTCGTTTCCAGGGATCCTGGTTTTCTCTGATTAACAAAAAAACACATTTTCTGATAACCCCCAAATCTTCAAAATTAAAAACATCACTATATATAGGTATCAATTGAACACAATATTTTATTGATATATTTACAATTTTAAAGCAATTTGGGAGCCTACCAGTGCTTCAATCACTACCATAAAATAAATTCTAATACTATAAATTTTGATATTTGATTTTGGATTTTTTTAATCACAGAAAATCGGAGCTCCCCTTGCCCCTGTAGCTCTCAGAATGCAAGACTAGGTCCCTCATTCCCAAGACACAACCCCTGGCCCTGCTGGTGCCCATTACCCCTACCTACGCCCCCTGCCCTCCCCAGCTCTGCCAGAGGGGGCCCCCAAATGTCAGGGCTATGAGGCCCTGGGTACATGTTCACCTGCTGCAGCATAGTGTGGAGCCT
>NW_017729022.1:143851000-143858791 GCF_001723915.1 Gavialis gangeticus
AAGACACAACCCCTGGCCCTGCTGGTGCCCATTACCCCTACCTACGCCCCCTGCCCTCCCCAGCTCTGCCAGAGGGGGCCCCCAAATGTCAGGGCTATGAGGCCCTGGGTACATGTTCACCTGCTGCAGCATAGTGTGGAGCCTGGCTCCACTCCCCGGCCCCCTCCTCCCCCCCCTCCCCTGTGGGCAGCATAGCTGGAGTGGAGCCCCTGGGGGGGGTGTCCGCTGTGGGCTCAGGTGGTGGGTGCTGGACTCCCTGCTACTGTGTGCACTCCCTGGGTAAATCCATGCCCCCCAGATCTGTGCACAGGTTGGGGTCAGATTGCCCACTGTGCTACCCTCCCCTAGGGCCTCCACAGGCAGCAGGTAGGACTCAGCACGGCAGGACAGAGTGGGGCCAGGAGGGAAAGCTTTTTGCTATTGTGAGCCCCACATCACCCTGAAGAAGCATCCTCTGCATGCTCAGTAGTAGCAGAGGCAGCAGCATTGGGTTATGACCCTCACTGCAGCTAGGCACATAGGATGCCTTGCCAGGGTGACAGGTCTCACAGCAGCAAGTAGCTTCCCTGCTCTGCCGTACCATGCCAGGTCCCCCCCACCGGGCCACTGAGGCCCCAGGGGAGGGCAGCAGGGTGGGGAGCCTGAGCCTGCAGTGGGCAGCCCATACCTGCATGCACCCCCACTGTGTACAGATCTGGGGGGCATGGATCCCCCTACCTCCCTCAGGAGTGCACACAGCAGCGGAGAGCCAGCCCCTGCCTACTCCCTGGATGAGCTGCCTGTGGCCCTGTCTCACTCTCCACTGGGGCCCAGTGGTCATGTATTCCAGCCCTGGGCCCCAAGCCTCATGCATCCCCTGGCCTGGCAGCAGCCCCCACCCCAGTCCTAGCTCTGCCTAGCTCCCTTTCTCCCTCCCTATGGGGAACTCAATCCCCCCTTTCCCCTGCCAGATTTAGCTGTGGGAGCTGCTTTCCAGGCTGTGTAGTGGCCATGAGCCTGTACATGCACCTTTCAGGGGTGTACTTGGTAGCCGTGTTGGTCTGAGATAAAATGACATACAAAAAACTAGAACTCATGGTTCTAAAATGATACCTTTTATTAGACAGGTATCATTTTGGAACCAAGAGTTCTAGTTTTTTGTATGTCATTTTGTCTCAGATCAACACGGCTACCGAGTACACCCCTGAAACATGGAAGATGCTGAATTTCAGCCTATTTTGGATTTTAAACTTCAATGCAGAACAACAAGGAAGTTTTTTTGCCTCAATGCCTGCCATCTGACACCTCCAGGGAAGGAATTCTACCTGATCAATGCATCAAAGAGCTACTCAACACAGCTCATAAAGACACTCACGGACCCAGAGGGACAGCCTTCCATCTTCAGCTCCCTCTGTGTAAAATTGAAGTTTATTTCTTACCTATGGGACTTTTTACCGTCTTGTACCATCTATACTTTTCCCAGAGCCTGACGAAAGGATTTTGATCCTGAAAGCTTGCAGAAAAGGACAATTTTCTTGCCATTTTCCAGTTGGTCTAATAAAAGGTATCATTTTGGAACCAAGAGTTCTAGTTTTTTGTATGTACATGCTTGTGGCACCCCATATCTGATTGCTAACTTCCTGCTCCCCATGCAGGCTGGAACTCTGCCAGCCTGCAGAGAGCTCTTTGCAAAAGTGCAAAATCTATGTATTTCTCCATTAAAATGAAAAATTTGTATTTTTCTCAAGTAAAATGGGAAATCTGGGGTTTTATCCATTTTTCCTTGGGAAACAGAAAATCCAGATGCCTGGTCATCTCTCAGTTGGAATTTTTTTCACCTTTCAATAATTTCAGACTTATACTTTGTTTTAGTGAGTTATTTTATGTCCTAGGACATTTTCCAAAATGTAAATATTAGGGTTTTTTTAATGATTTCATATAAATTGCAACAACTGGTATATCTAACTGTGTGCTAGAAATGTAGGAAGACAAAAATTATTTTTCCAAAGAATCTTTAGGTTAATAGTAGTAATGGTATACATCAACCTACCAATAAAAAAAAAAATAACGTTCCCTGAAATACTTGTTGATTTTGCTAGGATGAGCCCAGTACTACTACCTTGTATGTCATGTTAAATCCAATCACATATTTTTGGAAAATACTCCAATCCTTTAGTCAGCATATTAATGGTCTAAAAGACACATTAATGTGTGTTTTCAAATTCATAAAATAAGCTATTGTTATAAATAAAATTGAATAACAAAAAACCAAAACTCAACAGAAAACTTTTAAGTATTATGTATAGCTTTGTCAGTTTTTATTAGGTTAGTTATGATAAGCGCATGTATAAGTAAAGGATTGGGATCCTATAATGTGCTGGATACCTACAAAGGCAGAACACAAATGCAGCATCCATGGCTGAAATTCTGTGTCCCCTCATGTGCCCAAATGGCAGTTTTCTATCTGTTTAAGTAGCATTTGAGTACCTAGGCACAGGTTGTATTATCCTTGTACTGTGGGCTGATCAGCATGCATGTGTACACTTAAGCATGTGCCGGTCAGATAGGTATGCAGGTATGTACCCCATTTTCACTGAGTAATTATGTCCAAGTAACCGGTCAGAAATTGAAGCCTAATATGGGGTGGGGAGCCAGCCATATTTTTGCCCAATAGCTGATTGATTAGGATACTTGTCCAGGAAGTAGGAGAGACCAGTGTAGATGTCAATTTTCTTCAAAGTAACAGATGAAATATTGAAAAATAAATCTCTTTCATGGTGATAACTCTTGTGTTAATTTTTCCTTATCCAAGGTGCGTAATAAGCTTATGCATAACCCCATATATGAAAAATGAAAAAAAAATACTCTGCATGTAAGAAAATAATTTTTCATCTTTCAATTGAGATACTGTTTTTTATAGAACAAGCAAACAAACTAACAGCATACCAGTTTGCCCTTAGCTCTTACACTGAGAGATAAATATCATGGTGGTAGTATTAAAATATTATTTTTTGACCTGATAAACAGTGTTGCTGCATTTCTCTAAGGTGTTTCATAACTGCTTGAAGATAAGCATTAAAAATGACATTGAAGGAGAAGGAAAATAAAATTGGTGATAATGAAACAAATATCCTCAGATATTTCTGCTAGTTGAGCTACTATTCTTAAGATTATTTTTCTATATTTGGCTACTAGCAAAATGGTATTTTATTTTAGATTTATGATATAAAAATTTTGCAAATAACAAATGTAATGCATATAACACATGTATTCACTAAGTCCTTATCTCATAAACTACGCTAATAAGTTTAAATGTGTGTAATCCTTATGTAAACTCACGTAATCCTTTTGACTTTAGTGTGCATACTCACACTTTAAAGGTAAATACAGGCTTTATGTGCTTTGTTGCATCAGGGGCTCAGCATGGTGACTGAAAACACTGGTGTGGGTGGCATAGTGCTTAATGCACTGAGCTGGGAGCCAGGAGACCTGGTACTGCTCCTGGCTCAGGGTTCCCTTTGGGCAAATCGTTTTACTTCTGTGCCTTGATTTCTTATTCTGCAAAATGGGGAAAGGATATTGATACTCAAATATGAAAGTGTTTAAAATTGTTGACATTATTTATTAAAATCAAAGATACTATTGGCAAATTCAACATGTTCTTGCCAATCTGGCAAAATTGCTGCTAATAAAGTAACCCTAACTTGGATAAAGTATCTTCTTTCTGAATGTGAGATACGAGATGGTAATAATTTTAAATGTATACAAAAATCTTTTTCATCATATAAACAGTAAAATTCACTATTTTTATTGTTTAATGCTCAAGATTAGTTGCTAAATAATAGAGCTATAACAGTTCCATGTTCCTGGCTAGAATGAAAATTAGCCTTGGAGTCATCAGTGCTGTGTTTGTTCTTACACTTTGCTGACATTTCTATCCAGACCTATGGAGTAATTCTGAAGTTGTAAGAAAGGAAGGAACGGGTTGACTCTTGTACCTCTGTGGTTGGAAAAGCACATAAGAATACATATAATAAATGGGCAGTCTATAGCTGCAGCCCATTAGAGCTTAGGCTAGAATATATTAACTTTTGTGAAAGAGAATGAACTTAATCTTATATTAGTTGTCCAGTCGCTTGAAAGCCTTAGGGTTCACAAGTAGGGATTTCAATACTTGTGGTCATGGCAAAAGCAGCAAGATAATCAGACAGTAAGTAAAATGTCTAGGCAGGAAAATAATCTAAGAGGCAGAATTGCAAAATGAATGCTTTTAAAGAACCCATGGGAGGAAAAAAGCAAATTAAAAATGTTAGCTCTTATGTTATAGTTGCAAACTTAAATTATACTCTGAATCCTGCCAGTGACTCCTAAGCTGTATTTAGTCTGAGAAATAAGAATACAAGTAGCACTATGGCAGGCTATTCTTAACAATTGGGAAGCAAATAAAACTGAATAATTAGCTTCCTATCACATTAATTGTGATTCAGCTTCTCATTTTGAGCTTGTTTTGTATAGATAACCTTAGTTTTTTTGTTTTTTGTCTCTTTTAAATGATGACACTAACAATTTCACTTTGAAATAGACTGTGGAAGTAAATGTCAGTTGGTAGGTATCTAGCTATTTATTTTTATCTTGTTGTATGGATATATTTAAGAGTGCTAGACAAAATCATTATGGGTGCAAAAGCCAGAACTGAAGGTCAAATGGGATTATGGTTTGGATTTTGAACTTATGTTTTGAACTATGAACTATCTACACTGACAAGGAATCTTTGCTTCTATCTTATTAGAAAAAACATGGTTAAATCTCGCTTTTCCTGATAATGTATGCAATTTATACATGTATGAAACTTAATTCTGATAAGCACTGAATGCTGTTGACTGTCACTGAAACCAAAGAGAAGAAGCCACTTAAATCACTTTCAGGACTGTTTGTGGGACCATGGTTTATATTCTTGTGTTTTTTATCCCTGGAAAACTAGCAAAGACCATAGCTTACTACCAAGGAGCATATTTAAACTCAATCCTGATGAGAGAGATTTAATTTAAGTGTAGACTATGCAATCTCTGGCAGTTCTTACACTTAATTAATGGTGCAATAACACAGGGAGTAAGCCACAAAGTTATTGCACAAAAAATGTGAGTAAACTAAATTTGAACATGTGACCAGCTCCAAGGTCTTGGGTATTTCTCAGGGCTGAGAGCCCAAATCAGCTGCCAGGGGCTCTTGTGGCAGGAGCTTATTGGAGCCAATGGCTTCATGCACTCCTGCAGCAGGGAGTCCCCATTAGATGAGTGGCATTTACAACCACAGGGACACTGAGCACTCAGGTTACTGGTGCAGGGGAAGTCCAGGATCATGAGCACAGCATTGCAGGAGGTGCAGTTGTTGGGATTGGAGTTCAGATCCCATGCTTTAACTTAGTCTGCCAGGGGCCTAATGCACAGTTTCTCAGCTAAAAGTTCTGTCACCCAGTAACATAGCCAATGTAGTATTGATGTTTTCTAGCCCTGAAAGTGCCTTGTAAACTAGAGAAAGATAATCCATTAATCTTAAATCACTCTTGTGTTCAAGCATTTGTTTTATGCAACTTTTTCCTTGTCTCAAAAATTGTAACAATTTATTATTTTCCTTTGTTTTGTTCAATGACTCGATGTGTGTTCCATTAATATTCCAAGGGAACAAATGCTGAAACAAATGTTTCTAAAGTCATTTCATTGTAGTCCATAAAATACCAAATTGTCAACTAGAGCTTGAAGGGTCTTGTTCTACAAGAATCATGCTCCTTTTTTTATTCGTTGTTGGAAGACAATTTAGGATTTGCAGTATCATGGACTTTTTTTAAACCATTTTTGTGTCATCGTTTCAGACATAGTGCTCACTTCTTAAAGAACAAAAAGGGTATCTGCCTGAAGATGATGGCTTATTTGTGTTTCATAAAAAAGGGAAAACATGAAAATGGTAATCTATAATGATGATAATTTGACTTATGGCATATGCTTTTTGGTTCAATGGGTTTCCTGTATTGATTTTTGAGCTTGAGCATTAATGAATTCAGTTTCAAGCAACATGAACCCTTTGGGAATTTCAGGCTTTCTGAGTACTATTGAATTAAGGCTGTGGGATGCTCACATAACGTATTTCTTCCTCAGCTGGTGATAGAGGTTCCAGCTGAGTTTTTGTTCTGCTACAGTGTTTTTTGCTTCATGGTTGTTGTCTCTCTTGATTTTTTTTGAAGCATAATTTAACAGCTTGATAATTTTAATTAAAACATTTGATAAATATTCATACTAATTTGTATATGATTTGCAATATTTTTACTAGAGATCAGCCAGTACACTGGGCAGTCACATAAGTAGCTTGAACCAGCAATGTCATTTTTTCATACTGTTGCAACAGAGTAAGAGCTTAAAAATATTATCATCCATGCAATGCTCTTTACAACTTTCAGCTGTTTTGAATAATTTCCAAGCAATTTTCCTGCAATAGCACACAACAGTACTAATAGAAATCAATCCTATGACCTCTCTTACCTCAGGGAGCTTCCTAATAATTAAACCAGTATAGACATACTTCCACATCCTTTTTTTTTTTTTTAAACATTGCTCATTTATTCCTTACCCTCTTTCCCTTTCCCACTTTGGTAGTACTGAATTTATTTAATATGATGAATAATGTGTCCTAAAGCAGTGGCATAGCGTAGAGTTACTTATATCAAGGAGCTGCATTTTTCCCCTGCATCATATAATTATCATATAAGGAAGTGGTGTTTTAATTAGAGTTAAGTCAGTCCTGAGGTTGCTGCAATTGTTGGGTCACCTTAGATGTCTAGCCTTCTTGTGATGTGTCCAAATCATTGCAACTTCCTTCTTTGTACAACTTCCAACAATGGTTCATAGGTTCCAATTTTTTGACTGATTTGCTGCTTGACAGACTCATTGGTCCAGTGCTCAGTGTACGAGACATGCAACAGTCTTCTAAAGCAGTGTGTACTCTCCAACTATCACTTGTACTGGCATCAGCTAAGTTTCTATATCAGCCTACCAGTCTATGATCCTGCACAAAGAACAGCAATGGTATTGTACCAACCACTCATATTTCTTACATAGGAGTGACAACCCTTGAAATGTTATTCTCAAGTACTTCTTTCCAAGAATGAAAATGGAGAGAGACCCACAGTGAGTCAAGAATAGTACAATAAAGTTAGTCAGAAATATGGTTCTGATGGGTACAAACCTTTAGAAACCAAATCCCATTGACTACCAATATGATATAGCCTCCCAAGTGATTTATGTGCTTCAAAATTTTACCCAATATCACAGTTTCTAAAATCCCTGTGTCACCCAAGTTTCTGCAAAATCCAGTTTAGAGAATGTGGACCAGGACTTTATGGACTCTAGCAGAGCTTATCTCAAAATGTTAAACATCCTCATCAGCACATAAGCAAATGAATAAAAATGACACAATCACAGAATGCACTGTGGCAGAATCTCATATTACCTTACCATAAAGTTTCATATTACCTTACCATAAAGAAGTCCCCATCATCCACAAATTGGTATGTGGACCACAAATGAGCTTACAGGTGCAAGATGAGAGAAATTCCTATATAGAAATATTTAACCATGAGCTTGTGAGAGGATGGTTTTTGAACAACTATGTGGAAATGAGGATGACAAAGCAGCCAGGTCATCATAGAATGGTATATAGCATTGAAAGGTCTATAGCATATTGTACTTCTGTTTTCAGAAAACACTATTTAAAAACAGCTTTTTACATGTCTGTGAGAAAAAAATGGATGTACTAATCGCT